>NC_041383.1:257786650-257906303 GCF_002162155.2 Triticum dicoccoides
CCCCGCAACGCTCACTGTTCATCCAATCGATCGGCTTCAGTTAGCAGCAGTAGCGAAGGAATCGCTCCGTCGGGTTCAGTTAACAGCCATCGATCGATCCCTCGGGTTCAGTAACACGTAGCCGACAGTGCAATCGCTCGGGTTCAGTTAGAGCCCAACGCCTCGCTCGGCTTCAGTTAGAGCAAACGCCTCGCACACACGCGTGTACGTACGAGAGAAACGCGCATCGCTCCGCCCCCTACGTCCCACCGTAACCGGCAACTCCCCGAAATTTTCCTCCCCCTCCCTTCTACCACGGTTTTTTCCGTCATGGACCGCCTAAAGAATGTCATGCAGTTGCGTATCCGGCCCGCCCAGGACAAAAAGCCCATTTTCTGTCATGATTTTTTGTCATAGAAGTAGGAGCCCACCACATCTATGATGATACCGGATTTTGTCACAATTATCGTCATAGAAGTGTCATATGTATGACAGTAAAAAATTTCGTTTGGCCCAAAATGTGACGGATGTGTCTTTTTTTTGTAGTGTTGGCCCCCGGATATCTGGCCCCTCTGTTTTCTGTTATGCTTCTGCTTTGTTCCTCGTACCTTACCAGGCCCGATGTCCGGCCCCTAGCCCGAATGTCCGGCCTGTGCGTTCACTTACACAACAACGGCCATATTTGTGCTCACACTATATATAGCCCTTCTTCCCCACGGGAGAGGGCTGACCATTCACCTTGAAAAAAACCTAGAACACATTTCACTCTCTCTCTCTCTCTCTCACTTTTCCACCCCAAATCTTAGATCCCCAAGGAATTTGAGAGGTTTTGAGAGAAGTTGTCTGATCAAGTGATAGATCCACTCCTTCCCCTTCTTTGCACCAAAAGAATTCGTAATTTGAGCAAGCCTTGAGCTTTTTCCCTGTCGTTCTTATCACTCTTGGAGGTTGGAGACTCCTACCCGCTAGGAGTCTTTTGGAGAGGAATTGACCTTTGTGATTACCCTCGGAAAAGTTTGTGAGGGTTTGGAGACCACCCCAAGGTCTACCATAGTGGTTGAGAATCGCCTTTGTGGTGTTGTCTCAAAGGGAGAATAGGGTGAGCCTTCGTGGCGTTGGTGTGCCTTCATGGTAACATCCACCTCTCTAACGATGACGTAGCTTCCCTCCAAGGAAGTGAACATCAGCATTCATCCTCGTCTCCTGGAGTTACGGTTATCCCTAACCCTAACTCTCTACTTGTGGTTACTTGTCTCTTAGCTCTTACTTATATCATATTGTACTTGCTTACTTACATACTTGTGTTACTTGTTTATCTTTTTTAGCCCTTAGCATCACACTTGCAATTGTTAGGCTCACTTTCATTCCGCATTATTGCCTATAATTGCTAAGTAATAATTAAAATTTGTAATTGTACCTATTCACCTCCCCCCTCTAGGTCCATCTCGATCCTTTCAGATGGTCCAAGTGGCTGGTTATTGTCATATAGCAGCACCACCTGAAAGCATCATATAGCAGCAGCAACTCATAGCAAATCATAATACAGCAGTAGCAGCACCAGTGTGCAATTCATCATATATCAGTAGTAGCTCATAGCAATTCATCATATAGCAGCAGTAAGAGTAGCTCATAGCAATTCATCATATAGCAGCAGCAGGAGCAGCTCATAGCAATTCATCATATAGAAGAAGCCGGAGCAGCTTATATCAACTCATCTAGGAGCAGCAGCTCATGGAAATTCATCATATAGCAGCAACAACTCATATAAATGCATCATATAGCAGCAGCAGCTCATGGCAATGCATCATATAACAGCAGAAGACGCAGCTCATAGCAATTCATTGTATAGTGGATCAGACTGGAAATTTGGCAAAAAATCAGAGGAGATCCTCACCTTGTTGGATGAGCTCATCCTTCAACAGCACCTCATGGTCATGGCCTGGAAGGAGGGGAGGGGGAATAAGGTGCCTTCTACCATAGTGTGGCATCAACTTTAGTTGTGCGGTGCCCATCGAAGTAGTGCATTGGACGGACCACAATAGAGCAGCTGCTGGAGACCATGAGAATGAGGGGCGGCGCTAGAGGGAGGAGCAGTCGGGGAGATTTGGCCCAACCCGCCGGCCATGTAGCCTAGCTGGACAGAGCATCGTCGAAGACCAGGCCAGATGGGACCAATGGCAATGACTCGCTAGAGGAACCCTAGCGCTGCAAGCAGGGGATTAGGTAGAGGGAAAGGGGAGAGGAGATGCAAGCGGGCAAGCAGGCAGGTCAATTGCATTTTGAGTGTAATATAGGCAGACAACAGAATCATTTCAATATTCCCCTTCCCTTCAATTTTTAGTGAGCTTCTACCCGAAACACCCCCCTCCAAAGCGAAACAAGTTAAGCCTAAGCCCATAACTCAAAAATGACTTCTTACCATATTTTATGGCTTATCTTGACAATAAGCTCTGAAAAGGCAGAATAGAACTAGCCCTTAACCTGCAATTCAATTGTGCGTGCAATGATGAATCACTCCTGCCTGCTATAGTGTACATCTAGGCATCATCATACATGGCATAACCTAATACATGTGCATTCCATTGTAGAAACTGGAATATGCAATGTTTATGTTAGATCATACGTTGCACATGATGTTTAAATGCCCCTTAAATCTGTCCAGTCAAGTGATGGTCTTTAAGCCTCCCCCGTTGCTTCTTTTCTTGATACATCTGTTCAATTGCTTGTTTGCATCAGCCAGCCATACCAGAACTATTTGCTTTGATTACTTGTTGTTCTTGACCTAACACTCTAATAGAGCTTGTCAACGGTTTAAACACTAAGTGCTGCTGTAGTGGGGGCTTGTCTAACTCATATGTGACATAAAGGTTTGGCTGTACACTATAGTAGGCTCTCCAAGAGTACCTAGAGATCCAGTTCGAAGGTATGCCTAGTTTTCACATAGTGCACACATAGTAAATGATCATTTCATTGTGTGCAAGTGCAAGACATGTGGCATGTTTCATTATGTGGTGTTGTTTTGTTATAATCTCATCCTTTTGTGTTGTTCACAGATTGGAAAGTATGCATATTTATGAAAGTGCATTATATCGACTAGAGGGGGGGTGAATAGGCGATTTTTATGAATTCTTCACTGAGGAATTTGCCGGTGAGGAAATTCCTTAGCGAAGAACTACTTGCAGCGGAATAAGTACTCACAAGTAAGCATGATAGAATACACACATAGTCATCATGATGAAATGAAGACAAACACAGAGTACAGAAAGCGTAAACACAGGATAACACAAGATGAAGACAAACAGACTGAAGAAATTGAGAAAGTCTTTAGTCAAAGTCTTCAAACACAGATATGAACAATCACTCAACACAGTAGTGAAGAAATGAAAGAGTTGAGGAAATAGAACTAGTAAGGTTGGTGAAGACAATGATTTGGTAGACCAGTTCCATCTGCTGTCTCAGTTGTACGTCTGGTTGGAGAGGCTGAGTATTTAAACTCGAGGACACACAGTCCCGGACACCCAGTCGCTGAGCATGCAGCTCAGGACACCAAGTCCTCACCGTATTCTCCTTGAACTAAGGTCACACAGACCTCGTCCAAACACTCGTGGTAAGTCTTCAGGCGACTTCCAAACCATCACAGACTTCGGTCACTCGGCAATCCACAATTCCTCTTGGATGCTCTAGACCATGACGCCTAACCATCTGGAAGAAGCACAGTCTTCAAAGGTAACAAGCGTCGGATCCACGCAGGATCAATCTCTTCAGTGATGCTCAATCACTTTGGGTTTGTAGGTGTTTGGGTTTGGGTTTTTCCTCACTCGATGATTTTCGCTCAAAGTCCTCGGAGGATGGGTTGCTCTCAAATGACAAGTGTTAGTTTCTCTCGGAGCAGCCAACCAGCTAGTGGTTGTAGGGGGCGGTTATTTATAGCCTAGGGAGCAGCCCGACATGATAAGACATAAATGCCCTTCGATGATATGACCTTTAGGTGGATAAGATATTTTGGGACAGCTGGCGCGCAGCATAGCAACGGTCGGAATTTTGACTCTCAAATTCCTCAGGGCTATCATGTTCCTCACTATGTAGGCAATCCGCACTGGCGAATTCCTAACTCCTCAGTCAGAACAAATTCCTCAGCGACCAGAAGAACTTCGTCTCTGTCACTGAAGAAAGTGACTGAACTATATGAGATTTCTAATGGCTTCACTCGAAGGGATTGGTAGGTGTAGGATTTTGAGTTGAGCATCACATGGAAATTTTTCCTTAGTATTTCCTCGACCCCCTTTAACAGTACGGTGTTTCCTATGACTCAAGAAAGCGAAAAACAAAACTATGAAAATGAAAGTCTTCAAGCTTCATATTCCTTGCATGAATATCAAGTCTTCACGGACACACTAATTTCTTCACTTTCAAAGTCTTCAGGAAAGTCTTCAGGAATACCAAAATCTTGAGTCAAAGATATTCATTTTTAGGGGTCGACTTTCTCTGTAAATATCAAACTCCTCATAGACTTATAGACCTGTGTACACTCATAAACACATTAGTCCCTTAACCTATAAGTCTTCAATACACCAAAATCACTAAGGGGCACTAGATGCACTTACAATCTCCCCCTTTTTGGTGATTGATGACAATATAGGTTAAGTTTTCAACGGGGATAAACATATGAAGTGTAAGTACTGATATTGTGGAATTTGATTGCAAGATATAGAAGAACTCCCCCTGAAGATGTGCATAGTGAGGAATTTGCTTTTGAAGCAATGCACACTTGAAGAGTTGAATCATGGAGATCTCCCCCTATATCTTGTAATTCATACATGCATTTGACATATAATATGAAGAATTTGAAATGCATGATGAAATATGGTGCATGAAGAAATTCAGCATGCATGCAATAATATTAACGAGGAACAAGCATGCAGAATAACGGATCAAAAGTATCAGAGCATAGTGCATCAAAAGTATCAGAGCACCATCGGGTTTAAGATTACAACTCGATCCAATAAAAGTTTCAGAACAGCGAGAGTTGTAACTTAGCAAAAAAATGCCCATATAATAGACCCGCTTGAAGACTAACTCAGATTTCTCCCACTTTGTCATAGAATGACCAAAAGGATCGAAACTGAGGACTAACGCCCCTGAAGAATATCAAGTTGATGGAGGAGCATCAGCGTTGTTTGGATCGGTTGTCTTAGTAGGGCCTGCCCAGTGTCGTCCAAGTCTTCATTTTCATCAGTGTCGCGCGATGAAGAATAGGAGCTGGCCACCAAGGAAGGAACCTTGACCTTCTTGAATTTCTTTGGTGGAGGTGCAGACCAGTCAAATTCTTCCTTGAGACCCATTCTCTTCAGATCTTCTGCACTGTAGACATGAGATAGAACAACCCAGGTATGATTGAAGGTTTCATGGAGGTAGTAGTGGTTTTTCTTCACTGCATTGTGTGTTGAGGTCATGTTGTGAAGAATTGAACCAAACTGACGCTTGACCCATTCATGATTGCGATCAACTTTCTGATGAAGACTGAGGAGTAACTCACGATCAGTCCTCACCCTGGGTGCTGTGGCTTGAGGAATTTGCATGGCACAGGTGTTGGCGGCAGAGTCATGTGTGGCAGAGTCATCATTGGCGGAGTAGGATGCAGCCTTGCGAAATTGACCATCCAATGGACGAATGCCTTCATCTATCACAGCAGTTGCCTTGCCTTTTTCATCAGCTGAGGAAAATGTTCATTTGAGGACTTCAATTGGAGGCAAGTAGCTGCCGTGGTTCAGAGTATCAGCCTTGTAATTGAGTGAAGACCTTGTCCTGATGAACCTCATAATCCATGGTGCATAAGGCTTCAGCTCAAATGGTGACATAGCAATATCCACCAGAGTCCTCATGAAGAAATCATGGAAGTTGACGAGAACGCCATGAATGATATTGAAAAGCATATTCTTCATGATGCCAACGACTTCTTCATCATTTGAGTCGTGGCCTTTGATAGGACTCATTGTCTTCGTCAGAATGCGATAGACAGTCCGTGTCACATACAGTAATTCCTTGACGAGGAATTTGGTTTGAGGGGCTTGCCCTGGCTTCAAGGGCTTCATCAGCACTTGCATGTAATGATTTGTAAGCTCAGGTTCATTGTAGATGCAACGAGCACCTTCAAGGGGAGGACTGAGCGGGAGGGCACGAAGCAATTCAGTTGCTGGTGCCTTGTAGTGAGTATTTTCTGAAATCCAGTCCAGCACCCATGAGTTCACATCTTCAGAATTTCCTGTGATGTGCAGCGTTGCATAGAATTGAAGAATGAGTTCTTCATTTCAATCACAGATGTTAGTGCAGAAATTCAGCAATCCAGCATCGTGAAGAACACTGAGGACTGGCTCGAAGCCCGGCAGAGATTCCATGTCCACATGAGGAATGTGTTCAGGATCGAAGACTTTGCCTTTGTTGAATAGCACTGAGGAATATAAATTGGCTTGACTAACAGTCCAGAAACACCTCTTCCTTATGCGAGCAGAATCATAGGGATTGTAGTATGTGAAGAACACATGCTCGTTGAAGAAATCTTCAGCCTTGAAGTTTTGCTTCTTTGAGAATGGATCCTTTGGCTTGGGCAGAGGAGTGTCAGTGAGTTGCATCACAACCTCAGGAATCGCAATCTCCGGTTCTTCAGGCTGAGGAATTTCTGGTTCCTCTTCAGTGGCAGTCTGCATGTTCAAAGGATCAGCAGCAGCTGTTTCTTCAGCACTATTGGCTGGAATTTCTTCATGCACAAACGAGGTGGGATGAGTTTCTTCAGAGCCCATTTGAACGGTTGGTGCAGGGGACTGAGGTATTTGTTGTATTGGGGTGAAGAGTGGAGAATTGGTATGCTGACTTTGCCAAAACTCATCATTCATCACAGGCGTAGTGCATCCAGTATCCACGTCTTCATCTTCAATTTCTTCAACGCCAGCCTCTTCAGTTGTGAAATGAGGCATTGGCAAGGAAGCAATAGGCGTTGAAGGGATCGCACCCACTTCAATTTCTTCATTAATCTGCTCTGACGAAGCAGCAGAATGATTTTCTTCATCAGATCCGCTAGGGACCACATATTCTTCACCAAAAGGAACAAGGTCCTTTGATGGCATGTTGGAAATCGGAACAACATCAATTGAATTTTCAAGTGAGCTGGTCATAGGCTTCATTTTCTTCGGAGCTGAAGAATCTGAAGCAGATGATGCTTTCCTTTTCTTTACTGCAGCTCTCTCTGCAGCCTTGGTCTGCCTCACATCTGATGCAGATGGAAGGGTATGTGAGGGAGTCCCGGATTAGGGGGTGTCCGGATAGCCGGACTACCATCATCGGCCGAACTATCATCGGCCGGACTATCATCATCGACCAGACTCCAAGACTATGAAGATACAAGATTGAAGACTTCATCCCGTGTCCGGATGGGACTTTCCTTGGCGTGGAAGGCAAGCTTGGCGATACGGATACGTAGATCTCCTACCATTGTAACCGACTCTATGTAACCCTAGCCCTCTCCGGTGTCTATATAAAACGGATGGCTCTAGTCCATAGGACACAACAACAACCATTACAATCATACCATAGGCTAGCTTCTAGGGTTTAGCCTCCTTGATCTCGTGGTAGATCCAGTCTTGTAAACATCCACCATATCAATATCAATCAAGCAGGACGTAGGGTTTTACCTCCATCAAAAGGGCCCGAACCTGGGTAAAACATATTGTCCCTTGTCTCCTGTTACCATCTCCCTAGACGCACAGTTCAGGACCCCCTACCCAAGATTCGCCGGTTTTGACACCGACATTGGTGCTTTCATTGAGAGTTCCTCTGTGCCGTCACCGATAGGAAGGATGCCTCTTCCCGTCTTCAAGGACGGCATCTTCGCCGATGGAGCCTTGGCCGCCGGCCAAACTATCCGGCTGGGAGGTTTTCTTATGACCGCCTGTCCGGCCACCGCTTCAACAATGACCTCTCGTGTCATCGAGAGCAATCTTCACGTCAACTCGGAATTCGCCGAGCAGTTAGATCTAGCAGAGCTCTCGTCTGTAAACAGACTCTTGGATTGGATCGCCGCCCTGGGAGTCGCTACAGACTACAATCGGATCAGGCTTAAAACCGATCTGAGAGAGATTAACTCTCCCCAGGTTACCCACCGCGTCATGGTGGTAGAGGAACATCACGACCATCCTTATCCCATATTGAAAACTAGTCGTGTCCGGGCTACCGAACCCTCCATGCCGGATTCCTGCGGAGGAGTGGATTCCGATCAAGCACTGAACATAAAGTCAGGCATCGGACCGGACTCGTTGGACAACGTTCTACTTTCCAAGCTTCCAAATTCGGAAATTTCTCGGCACTTGAGCCTCGAGATGGGTAGGGTCCCGGACTCAATTAGGCCCGCCCGTCCAGATATATGCGATCTATCTCTAATCCGGCAAGAGCCAGCCGAAACAGTACATCATTACTGGGCCAGATTCCTCCTGGTCATGGACCGGATAAATGACTGCCGAGAGGAAAACGCAATCTCGATCTTTTGCAACAATTGCACGGACAGGGGAATCTTGAACGCCGTCAGCCATCGTGAAATCACACGTTTCGCCGACTTGGCACCCATAGTGCGAAAGTACTGTGCCATAGAAAGTTTCCGAAAAACCGAAGATAGGTTTTGGGATAATCCGGCCCCGAACATAGCCCCAGTCCGCAACAAAAGGGTGCATTACACTCAGGCACCAAGTACAAGAACCAAAAAACAGAAGCCCCTTAAAGGGAACGGAACCGTACTGGAGGGATGGCTCAGCAAACCCTGTACAATTCATAGTACCAAGGGCGCCACCCCAGCACATAGCCTTCGTGCATGTTGGATATTACGGCAGGTGGCCAAAAGTGGCGAGGAGCTTCTAGCCCCGCGAAACCACACCAACAATACCGGTACGGTATCAACAGTCTTCGAGACTTTCGCATCAAACAATATGCGGAAACGAACGATCCACAGCCTTGCCGAAGTCTACCAAGTAGCAACAACAAATCCTTGGAGAGACGCGGCCATCACCTTCAACGCCAGCGACGAACCCAAATTCCAAACAGCCCGAGCACCAGCCGCATTGGTCCTCAGTCCAATAGTGGACGGCTTTCGACTTACCAAGGTACTTATGGATGGCGGCAGCGGATTGAACCTCATTTATGAGGAAACTCTTCAAAAAATGGAAATAGACTGAAGCCGCATTGAGCGAAGTAGCACAACCTTCAGAGGAATAATCCCTAGCCGGGAAGCACGCTGCAGCGGAAAAATCACACTCGATGTGGTGTTCGGCTCGCCGGACAATTACAGGTCCGAAGAAATCACGTTCCAAGTGGCCCCGCTCAGCAGCGGATACCACGCTATATTAGGACGAGAGGCATTCACAATTTTCCAAGCCGTACCCCATTACGGGTACATGAAGCTCAAAATGCCTGGGCCCGACGGGATAATCACTCTCGTTAGTGATCTAGACATAGCACTCCGCGCCGAAAACAAAACAGCCGCATTAGCCCTGGAGGCACTATCCGAAGCCCTAGCGGCAGAGGAACTCACCGTGCTGCGCGCTACGGTGCACAGAGATGACGTGATACTCGATAAGAGATCCAAGTCCACCTCCTTTAAACCAGCAGACGAAATTATAAAATTCCAGTGTCAGGACCCCGACTCAATGCCACATCGATCTAGCATGTAACACCTCATATCACTTTGCGGCCTCACGCACGGTATTCCCACAGGTGTCGCCTTACCTTTGCCCGGGACCGTTTGCGCCTTTTGGCACACGTATATGACAGTGTCGTTAGCATCCATATGATAAGGAGCCCGGGCTGACATGGCTAGTCGTAAACCCAAAGTGGCACAGACTTACAGGGACAGGCATCCATGACCCAGCATCGAACGTGTCGGTCATCAGCGAGTGAATCCAGGCTGTAGCACTGGGCTAGCAGGACTCCGGTGAACCGGGCTGTAGCGGGCTAACAGGACTCTGGTATTCATCGCGTGACATTTCCCCGAGGGGACAGACACAGGAACGAAGAAGGACACATGCCGGCCAGCCTAAGTGTTCCGGAGCAGTAGCAAGCTACCATGGCTCAGTGAAACACTAGGAGACATTTCCCCGTAAGAGAGGCTACTAAAGATAAACAACTAGATGGTCAGATCCCACACATACCAAGCATTTCAATAACATACACACAATATGCTCGATATGTGCAAATACAACATGGCATCACAACATGACTCTATGACTCAAGTAATTTATCAATAGGCTCCGAGGAGCGAGATATTACAAACATGGGTCTCATGACCCAACATTCAGAGCATACAAAACAAAGCACAAGCGGAAGCTATCATGTCTGAGTACAGACATCTATAAATGAAAAAGGCTGAGAAGCCTGACTATCTACCAATCCTGCCGAGGCACAAGATCGTAGCTGAGGTAACAAGCTAAACGTCGAAGACCACGCGAACTACTAGTGAGACCGAAGTCTCTCTGCAAAACATAAAATAGGCAAACGTGAGTACAAATGTACCCAGCAAGACTTACATCAGAACTAACTACATATGTATCATTATCAACAAAGGGATGGTGGGGTTTAACTGCAGCAACCAGCTTTGACTCGGTGGCTATCCTGAACTACGACTGCAAGTAACTCTTTTGAGGTGGCGCACACGAGTCCACATATTCACCATATCAATACACCACTATGGATCCGCTCCCATCTACCTACGAGAACGCCATCCATAGCACTCACGCTTATCTTGCGTATTTTAGAGTATCCACTTTCACTTGTCTATGAACTGATATAAGCAAACCAGAAGTCCTTTTCCGTGGACACGGCTATTCGAATAGATCATATTAACCCTGCAGGGGTGTACTTCTTCACACACGCTCTCACTACTTACCGCCGTTTACACGACATGTACTCGGCAACCTTCAAGCGGAAGCCCAACGTGGGTGTCGGCCACGGCCTGCCTAAACACTCGAGTCTCTAGTCCAGGTTTATCGCCTATTCGGGTTCCATCCATGAGGAGATCCGGCCGGAGTTTCGCTCACAGCCCCAAACGATGTGAACAGGGTTCCGTGACACCAAACGGGCGCCCGGTATACCCGGCCACGTGCCTACCGCATCACAGCCCACCCCTACGGTCAGCGCTGCGCACGGCCTCCAGCATACTACAAACACCAGAAACTACTTGCAACTCCTGGACAGAGGACAAGGGTGATTAAGAAGCCGAGAGGGTCCATTGGTTTCGGGCCCAATGCGTGGTAGTAGCTGAATCATGGATCATAAACACAGAACTCAGTTCCTGAGGACGGCTGCAATGAGACAACCCACCACGTACTCCTACATGGCCTCTCACCGCTACCTTTACCAAATCGTGTTCACACACTTAGCTCACACACAGTAGGACATGTTCACACACCTTTGATTCATCCCCGATGAATCAGACCTGACTCAACTCTAAGCAGTAGCAGGCATGACAAACAAACATGAATGAGTAGGCACAACAGGGCTCAAACAACTCCTACTCATGCTAGTGGGTTTCATCTATTTACTGTGGAATGACAGGTCATGCAAAGGATAAAGGGGTTCAGCTACCGCAGCAAGTAACAGATGAATCGATGTTGTCCTAATGCAGTAAAAGAGAGCAGGAGCGAGAGAGTGGGATTTTATCGGAATGAACAAGGGGGTTTTGCTTGCCTGGCACTTCTGAAGATAACATTGAGTCTTCATCAGTGTCAACGATCACAACGTCGGAACATCATCTATCGGGAGGGAACAGATACCGGCAACAAAGAAGAAATACAATCAATGCAATGCACAATATGATGCATGCTCATGACATGGCAATATGAATGTGTTTTGAGCTAATGCAACTAGCAACAGATTAAATGAAGTTGGTTTGAATACAAAATTCAAATTCAAACTCCATATGTGATTATTCAAATGCCATGTAATTGATTTGTGCTAAACAGCAGCTATAAGTTGTTCTAACATGCATGAAATGGTACAGATGGATTCCTTGAATTTTTCTGATAATTTTTCATATATAAATTATTTAATTTGGAGTTACGGTTAATTTTCTATGAATTTTAGAAGTTTATACAATTTTCTGGATTTTTTGATTTATTTTAAATCCAGAAAATCATTTAATGCGTCAGCATGACATCACCTTGACGTCATCAGGTCAACGGGGCAGATGCAGGTCAAACCTGACCAGTGGGGTCCACTGGTCAGTGACTGGGGCTGCTTAGTGCCGCTGACGGGTGGGCCCAGTCAACGGCCACGCCAGCACGGTCAAAACTGACGCGTGGGGCCACTGCAATTAGACTAAACTAAACAGAAAAAAAATACTAATCCTAATTAGGCGCAGGGGCCCACATGGCAGTGGCTCATAGGGTGAGTAGCCCCTAACTAAGTGGCCACATCGGCCCGCCGGAGTTTGGCCGGCGGTGACCACAGAGCACGGCGGAGCACGCCGGACTTGCGCTAGGGGCATCGGATTCGCGCGCTGAGGGCACCGGGGCGTAGCCCGGGCTCTCCCGCATCTGATGGGGGTAGGTGGGAGGCTGCGGGGACACCGGGGCTCGCCGGAACGGAGCTCGCGGCGGCGCCGGAGTTCGGTGAGTGCGGGGTTGGCGCTGTGGTGCACGGGAGGGCGAGTTAGGATATGCGTTAGGCTCCTGGTGGCTTCCTGAGTGCGGTGACACGCTCCGAGACGAGCTCAAACGGCTGTAGTGACGGCGGTGACGAGGTCAGCGGCGGCCGGAGTTCGGCCGCGGCGGAGCTATGGCCTAGAGCTTGCAAACGCGAGGGGAGAGAGAGGGGTTCTGCACGGAGGCTCACCGCGGAGCTGTAGGGAGGGTTAGTGGGCTCGGGGGCGGCCGGAGTGCAGCGAATCGACGGCGACGATCTCCGGTGGCCGAGGAGGGGAACGGCGACGTGGGCGGCGATGCAGGGCTTCCGGAGGGCCGTGGATCGGTGGGGAGGAAGAGAGGGTCGAGGCGGAGCTCGCAAGCACAGCGAGGGGTCGAGGGGGAGACGGTGGCCGCGGCATTACGGTGGCGCGGCCGCGGCTGCGCTCGGCGAGTGAGAGAGAGCAGAGGGGAGGAGGGGGTGCAGAGAGAGAGAGAGAGAGGGGCGGTCAGGGGGGGTGTCGTGGCTTCACCAGGGCGTTGAGGGGGAAGCGGCAAGCAGGAGGTGGCCGGGACGCGTGCCGGCGCGCTGCGGCCACACACCCTCGTGCCCACTGGCACGAGGTTGAGGATGACTGGCATATGGGCCTGGTGGGCTGGCTTCTCTGCTGGGCCAGGTAAGTAACAGGTACCCCCTCCTTCTCTGTTTCTATTTTAATTGTTGTTTTCTATTTATTTCAATATGTTTTGATTTAGTTCAAGCACTAAACCATTTTTGTTTCTTCCAATAATTTTTGCAGGGACTGAAAGTAATATTCTAGAGCCCCTCGCAAAATATCAGAATTATTGAAGCATTAAAAATATATATAACATATATTTGCTCCAACTCAAATACAATATGTGTTAATTCAAAAATCCAGAATGGCCTAGAAATATGTGCATCATTTTTGGCAGAGGTTTTCACCTTTACCAGAAATCATGAACATTTTCAGAGGGCATTTTGGGTTCATTGAAAAAGATTTTATTTTGACCCTAGTTGAATTGATTTAATGCTAGGGTTTGAGCATCCCCATTTCAATTTTAGGCAAAATTTAAACATGATGCAACACATGACTAGCTAGCTCAGAGCAAACCAGAAGCTAGGGATGTGACAACTCACCCCCACTAAACAAGAATCTCGACTCGAGATTCAAGTGTAGGGTAGGATGAAGGGGAAACGCAAACTAGTATAATCTTCACGATCCAGGTTGCGCTTCGAATGAACGTTGATTCGATCACCATCATTGTCTTGATGTCTTGCTCTGAGAAATCATGTCAACATGACATGGAGGGAAGAAGGAGACTCTAGAGGGGTCGATCTTCTCGAAGATCGAACAACTCACGGAATGAGACATAGGACCATCTCTCGGGTTGAGACACGAGATACACATCAAGAGGGGTGGAAAGAAACGGATGACGAAGGTTCACTAGGTGGACAACGATTCCACACCTAAGAAGGTGGTGAACGGTTGTCAACGTAGCGAGGAGTTGAGTTTCCATGATACCACAACGAGACACCTTCGGAACCGTGACTCGTAGATATCTCCCCTTAAGTGGCAAAAAGAATTACCTTTGATACAGAGATCATTGAAACTCTCTATATCAGTCTAAGGCAAGTCACAGCAATCGATTGGCGGGGGTCGGTAGAATGGCATACTCGGACTTGGATGATGTGGATTACCTTGTTGAAGACAACGTAATGGATGAATTTGCTTACCACCGGAAATGGAAGAGACCCATGGTAGAATGGCACATTGGCGGTGCAAGCTGGGAACAAAATGCAAATGCTGGGAATGATTCTGGTAACTGCGGAAGAGCCCAACAATAGGGAGTGAATTCACTGTTTGAACAGGTCATAGCATTGCCGAGGAAACTGAGAGTAATCCCAGTTAGAGCCGATGATAACACGTAACGCTTGTGCGTGCTCTCAAGAACTTGAGCATTTCCACAATCATCAAGGTTTTATCAACATCCGTGTCAAGGGTGCCGACAGCACAACATACTACCATGATGAATAGCGATGGACGATGCACATGCAAAGGAGGATAACACTTTCTCAGATTTCACCTTAGCGAGGCCAAGGGAACGAAATCTGGATGATCGACCGAGAGACATTTAGCACTCCGCTTCTAATGTTCTCCTGGATGTGCTAGTATAACCCATTCATAGATATGGTTTGATATCTAAAACATCAAGTAAAAGGTCGGACTTCGGGAACACAAAAATCCATAGGGGCAACTAGGGAGTAAACCCTACGAAATCCCTATGGGGAGGTGGCCAACTTCATCAATCAAGATATTATAATAACAGGTCTTCCGGCTGGGTGTGTTGGCCACGACATCCACTTTACCGGTTATCGTGCGACCAATATTATAATTTTTGGGAAATATTCCAACCATCATATCTGCCTGAGATTCAGATCTGGTTGGTGTCAGGATATTCCAGACTCATCAAGTCTAGGAAGAAAAAAGAAAGTTTGCAACACAAATCGACGAGATGACGTTGCGGGATTCTCGGGAGATGATCTACGATAGCAAGCTCCAAAACATGAGCTGGTTCTGCTACAAACATGTGAACACGTTGTCCCAGACAAGCATGACCACGTGGTAGTCTTATAATAAAACACTACCGAGTTCAGGTGGGGAACCATCAACGAGGATATCAAAATCCTTGCATAAGGTATACTCTTAAGAAGGAACTTCTTCTCCTTGAACAAATCAATCAGTGGCTTGGTGTGCTAGGGATACATATAGATTGAAGGTTGCAAGTCTTCAAACCACAGAATTCTTTGCACATGTGCATGACTGACTTGCGATGATTCCAGAGGAAGCAACATTGACTTTCTCGAGTTCACGGCGGCACCCTGCATCAAATGCACACGAACTAGAGGAAGTCACTTCTTACATCCGAACATATGCTTCATGAGCTAGCATGAACAAATGCTTTCAAAAGTTTCCAACACTAGCTTAATGTTCAGCAAAATTATGGAGAAGACAAGGATGTTGTCAATGGGCACAACAACAATTCATCTGAGTTTCCTTTTAAAAGGAATTCCATAGTTAAGTGAACAAGTGATAGCATTGGTCAGACCCAAAAGATATAATGGTGTATGCTCGAGGGATCAACCACGAGTAAGACAACATTACGAATATCGTTGGTTCTGGTCTGATTGGATGATAGCCCATACTCAATCAAAGGTTTGGGTAAGATAATAGATCCAACAATTGTTCACGAGGACCAATTGATGAAGATATCATCTTTCTTCAACACACACACACACACACAAAAAGATATCCCTTAACATGAACTAAGTCGGACAAGCTTTTATCTTCCAACTCTCCAAGTTGTTGTTTAGCTTATCCAACTAGCTCAGGGTATCCAACACGGATTCTTGGAGAAGGGGTGGTTTACAGGAATAAACCAACTTGATCACGAACTCAACATAGCGGTCAGGTGACAACCTGGTAATACTTCTGAGAAGATATTCAGAAAATCACAAACCACCGGTATGTTACTAAGCTCGAGAACAATCTTGCTTTTCAGGGCAAGACGATATGATCAATAGAGCAAGGATTTGAAATAATCCTAACTCTTCGATCGAGGAGTGAACCAGGAGAATGGACTAGGTAGCACGATCAATCTTAGAATGATGATTCAATAACCAACACACTAAGAATGAAATTATTGTCCTTTAACTACCCAGCAACGAGGTTGTTAGGCGTATTGATTTCACACATCACAATTCATTTGTCGGTATTCCGATTGCATCAACACGAAGACCGAGGAATGACTAATGATGGCAAGAAGTATCACTGTACCAAGAGTTCATAGGATGGTGTGCAATTCCTATAACAATCCCGATATAAAGATGGTAATACTTCAAGGTAGAACAGAACAGAAGCTGGATTAGCAATTTGATCTGCGGAGCACAACTTCTTTGACCCAATCCTGGATATGGAAGAGGTACTGGAGTTTGTTTCTCCTAGTCATTCTGCGATAGAATGGCTTGACGGACCACAAGAGTAATAGGCATCGATAAACGAACGCACGCATACTCTTGACTATCAATTGATAGACGAAGGTCAGTAGACAACTAAAGAGGGACAACTCGAAGGAACATATAACTTTCTGAGTTGTGGATACATGGGTTGGTATGCCGAACAAAGTTCAACATAATTCTTCCGGATAACCCATGCCGAAAGGTTGAGCTGGCAGAGTCACAATATAACATGGAGAACTCATAGAGGGCCTGTTGTGATCTTTTGATCCAACAAACTTCTGCCATAATGGTTCGTGGTATTTGGAAGAACGATATACCATGGACCTCGAGGACTATCGCAAAGATTACTAATATCCTAAAGGCACTAGCAATTACTATCAACATGAAGTAGGTAGAGTGAATCTCGGGTTCAAGAACCCAGGAACAGAATACCTATTACTAAGTAGCATCACGGGATGCTTTCGAGAATGATGGCCAGAATCATCACACTGGGAACACAATCATGGCTAAATTACTAGATGATCCCCTAAGACACCTAGGGTCATAATAATATCTCCAACATATATGTCAAGGTAACGGAGTACCTCAACTCACTGATTAGTGTGGTTAATCTGGCCCATGGGAACATTGAACCGGGAAGAAAGGATTTGCAAATGCATCAGACTACTTAGAAACCTGGGATGACTCGGACAGCATAACGGCTGTAAATGCTCAGAAAAGATTTGAGACATTCACAAAAATGGTGGCATAACCACTCAGAAGCACAATATCAAGGTTTCGAGATCAACAATTAACATACGGAAGATAGTAGGAACTGAACTGGGGCTTGAATCAACAATCTTATAAGTCTACGGATTAGTAACACGTGATCCTGATAGAAAGAAGAGATAGCCTAGTTCTTAATCCCCGTAGAAGAGAAGATGATGACTCAGATCAGAAGGCCATGAGGTATAAGGAGTAAAAAGAGCCTTACGTTCCATCCCACAATCAATTCCCTTACATAACTAAAGAATTTCTAGACTCAACTTCGACCAGTTTGGCTTGGTAATCCTACAGGCAGTCAAGCTCTGACACCAACGCTGTCAGCACCCCGACTCAATGCCACATCGATCTAGCATGTAACACCTCATATCACATTGCGGCCTCACGCACGGTATTCCCACGGGTGTCGCCTTACCTTTGCCCGGGACCGTTTGCGCCTTTTGGCACACGTATATGACAGTGTCGTTAGCATCCATATGATAAGGAGCCCGGGCTGACATGGCTAGTCGTAAACCCAAAGTGGCACAGACTTACAGGGACATGCATCCATGACCCAGCATCGAACGTGTCGGTCATCAGCGAGTGAATCCAGGCTGTAGCACTGGGCTAGCAGGACTCCGGTGAACCGGGCTGTAGCGGGCTAACAGGACTCTGGTATTCATCGCGTGACATTTCCCCGAGGGGACAGACACAGGAACGAAGAAGGACACATGCCGGCCAGCCTAAGTGTTCCGGAGCAGTAGCAAGCTACCATGGCTCAGTGAAACACTAGGAGACATTTCCCCGTAAGAGAGGCTACTAAAGATAAACAACTAGATGGTCAGATCCCACACATACCAAGCATTTCAATAACATACACACAATATGCTCGATATGTGCAAATACAACATGGCATCACAACATGACTCTATGACTCAAGTAATTTATCAATAGGCTCCGAGGAGCGAGATATTACAAACATGGGTCTCATGACCCAACATTCAGAGCATACAAAACAAAGCACAAGCGGAAGCTATCATGTCTGAGTACAGACATCTATAAATGAAAAAGGCTGAGAAGCCTGACTATCTACCAATCCTGCCGAGGCACAAGATCGTAGCTGAGGTAACAAGCTAAACGTCGAAGACCACGCGAACTACTAGTGAGACCGAAGTCTCTCTGCAAAACATAAAATAGGCAAACGTGAGTACAAATGTACCCAGCAAGACTTACATCAGAACTAACTACATATGTATCATTATCAACAAAGGGATGGTGGGGTTTAACTGCAGCAAGCCAGCTTTTACTCGGTGGCTATCCTGAACTACGACTGCAAGTAACTCTTTTGAGGTGGCGCACACGAGTCCACATATTCACCATATCAATACACCACTATGGATCCGCTCCCGTCTACCTACGAGAACGCCATCCATAGCACTCACGCTTATCTTGCGTATTTTAGAGTATCCACTTTCACTTGTCTATGAACTGATATAAGCAACCCAGAAGTCCTTTTCCGCGGACACGGCTATTCGAATAGATCATATTAACCCTGCAGGGGTGTACTTCTTCACACACGCTCTCACCACTTACCGCCGTTTACACGACATGTACTCGGCAACCTTCAAGCGGAAGCCCAACGTGGGTGTCGGCCACGGCCTACCTAAACACTCGAGTCTCTAGTCCAGGTTTATCGCCTATTCGGGTTCCATCCATGAGGAGATCCGGCTGGAGTTTCGCTCACAGCCCCAAACGATGTGAACAGGGTTCCGTGACACCAAACGGGCGCCCGGTATACCCGGCCACGTGCCTACCGCATCACAGCCCACCCCTACGGTCAGCGCTGCGCACGGCCTCCAGCATACTACAAACACCAGAAACTACTTGCAACTCCTGGACAGAGGACAAGGGTGATTAAGAAGCCGAGAGGGTCCATTGGTTTCGGGCCCAATGCGTGGTAGTAGCTGAATCATGGATCACAAACACAGAACTCAGTTCCTGAGGACGGCTGCAATGAGACAACCCACCATGTACTCCTACATGGCCTCTCACCGCTACCTTTACCAAATCGTGTTCACACACTTAGCTCACACACAGTAGGACATGTTCACACACCTCTGATTCATCCCCGATGAATCAGACCTGACTCAACTCTAAGCAGTAGCAGGCATGACAAACAAACATGAATGAGTAGGCACAACAGGGCTCAAACAACTCCTACTCATGCTATTGGGTTTCATCTATTTACTGTGGAATGACACGTCATGCAAAGGATAAAGGGGTTCAGCTACCGCAGCAAGTAACAGATGAATCGATGTTGTCCTAATGCAGTAAAAGAGAGCAGGAGCGAGAGAGTGGGATTTTATCGGAATGAACAAGGGGGTTTTGCTTTCCTGGCACTTCTGAAGATAACATTGAGTCTTCATCAGTGTCAATGATCACAACGTCGGAACATCGTCTATCGGGAGGGAACAGATACCGGCAACAAAGAAGAAATACAATCAATGCAATGCACAATATGATGCATGCTCATGACATGGCAATATGAATGTGTTTTGAGCTAATGCAACTAGCAACAGATTAAATGAAGTTGGTTTGAATACAAAATTCAAATTCAAACTCCATATGTGATTATTCAAATGCCATGTAATTGATTTGTGCTAAACAGCAGCTATAAGTTGTTCTAACATGCATGAAAATGGTACAGATGGATTCCTTGAATTTTTCTGATAATTTTTCATATATAAATTATTTAATTTGGAGTTACGGTTAATTTTCTATGAATTTTAGAAGTTTATACAATTTTCTGGATTTTCTGATTTATTTTAAATCCAGAAAATCATTTAATGCGTCAGCATGACATCACCTTGACGTCATCAGGTCAACGGGGCAGATTCAGGTCAAACCTGACCAGTGGGGTCCACTGGTCAGTGACTGGGGCTGCTTAGTGCCGCTGACGGGTGGGCCCAGTCAACGGCCACGCCAGCACGGTCAAAACTGACGCGTGGGGCCACTGCAATTAGACTAAACTAAACAGAAAAAAAAATACTAATCCTAATTAGGCGCAGGGGCCCACATGGCAGTGGCTCATAGGGTGATTAGCCCCTAACTAAGTGGCCACATCGGCCCGCCGGAGTTTGGCCGGCGGTGACCACAGAGCACGGCGGAGCACGCCGGACTTGCGCTAGGGGCATCGGATTCGCGCGCTGAGGGCACCGGGGCGTAGCCCGGGCTCTCCTGCATCTGATGGGGTAGGTGGGAGGCTGCGGGGACGCCGGGGCTCGCCGGAACGGAGCTCGCGGCGGCGCCGGAGTTCGGTGAGTGCGGGGTTGGCGCTGTGGTGCACGGGAGGGCGAGTTAGGATATGCGTTAGGCTCCTGGTGGCTTCCTGAGTGCGGTGACACGCTCCGAGACGAGCTCAAACGGCTGTAGTGACGGCGGTGACGAGGTCAGCGGCGGCCGGAGTTCGGCCGCGGCGGAGCTATGGCCTAGAGCTTGCAAACGCGAGGGGAGAGAGAGGGGTTCTGCACGGAGGCTCACCGCGGAGCTGTAGGGAGGGTTAGTGGGCTCGGGGGCGGCCGGAGTGCAGCGAATCGACGGCGATGATCTCCGGTGGCCGAGGAGGCGAACGGCGACGTGGGCGGCGATGCAGGGCTTCCGGAGGGCCGTGGATCGGTGGGGAGGAAGAGAGGGTCGAGGCGGAGCTCGCAAGCACAGCGAGGGGTCGAGGGGGAGACGGTGGCCGCGGCGTTACGGTGGCGCGGCTGCGGCTGCGCTCGGCGAGTGAGAGAGAGCAGAGGGGAGGAGGGGGTGCAGAGAGAGAGAGAGGGGCGGTCAGGGGGGGTGTCGTGGCTTCACCAGGGCGTCGAGGGGGAAGCGGCAAGCAGGAGGTGGCCGGGACGCGTGCCGGCGCGCTGCGGCCACACACCCTCGTGCCCACTGGCACGAGGTTGAGGATGACTGGCACATGGGCCTGGTGGGCTGGCTTCTCTGCTGGGCCAGGTAAGTAACAGGTACCCCCTCCTTCTCTGTTTCTATTTTAATTGTTGTTTTCTATTTATTTCAATCTGTTTTGATTTAGTTCAAGCACTAAACCATTTTTGTTTCTTCCAATAATTTTTGCAGGGACTGAAAGTAATATTCTAGAGCCCCTCGCAAAATATCAGAATTATTGAAGCATTAAAAATATATATAACATATATTTGCTCCAACTCAAATACAATATGTGTTAATTCAAAAATCCAGAATGGCCTAGAAATATGTGCATCATTTTTGGCAGAGGTTTTCACCTTTACCAGAAATCATGAACATTTTCAGAGGGCATTTTGGGTTCATTGAAAAAGATTTTATTTTGACCCTAGTTGAAATTGATTTAATGCTAGGGTTTGAGCATCCCCATTTCAATTTTAGGCAAAATTTAAACATGATGCAACACATGACTAGCTAGCTCAGAGCAAACCAGAAGCTAGGGATGTGACATCCAGGTCCACCCAACGGTCCCGACAAAGACGGCCTCCATCGGGGCACAGTTGAACCCTGATGTAGACGCCGCACTGCGAGAATTCCTTCTGGAAAATTGGGACATTTTCGCCTGGCATCCTTCAGATATGCAAGGAATCCCTCGCAGGCTGGCAGAGCATAGCCTAAACATCCTAAAAGGGTTCAAGCCAGTCAAACAGGCTCTTCGACGATTTTTCGAACCCAAAAGACAGGCAATGGGAGAAGAACTAGCCAAACTATTGGAAGCCGGATTCATCAGAGACATCAAACATCCGGATTGTCTAGCAAACCTGGTAATGGTACCAAAGAAGGATAGATCCTGGTGCCTATGTGTCGATTTCAAAGACCTAAATAAAGCCTGCCCAAAGGATCCCTTCCCCCTCCCCCGCATCGACCAAATCATCGATGCCACTGCAGGGCACGATTCATTGTGCTTCCTGGACGCATACTCCGGCTATCATCAAATCAAGGTGGCAGAAGCGGATCAAGCCGCAACGGCGTTCATTACTCCATATGGACCATTCTGCTTCAACACGATGCCCTTCGGACTTAAAAACGCCGGCGCAACATATCAGTGAATGATTCAGACATGTCTGGCTACCCAGATCGGCAAAACAGTAGAGGCATACGTAGACGACGTAGTCGTCAAAACAAAACATGTCGAAACTCTAGTAGACGACTTGAGGGTCACATTCGACAACCTCCGAGCATATGACATCAAGCTGAATCCGGAAAAATGCGTTTTCGGCGTACCAGCCAGAAAGCTCTTGGGCTTCATTGTATCCGGTAGAGGAATTGAAGCAAATCCGGCCAAAATCCAAGCCCTATCACAGTTGGATATTCCAAAAAACCTCAAACAGATTTAGAAATTGACTGGATGCGTGGCGGCTCTCAGCCGCCTTATCTCCTGCCTAGGAGAAAAGGCATTGCCCCTCTATCGCCTCCTCAGGCACACCGAACACTTCGAGTGGACGGATGCTGCCACTGCCGGACTCGAGGAAATAAAGGCCATATTGGCAAGGAATCCGGTCCTGGCTGCGCCCAACCTGGGCGAACCTATGTTGTTATACATCGTGGCAACACATCAAGTAGTAAGCGCGGTACTCGTCGTAGAACGAGAGACAGAAGGGCATAAATTCCCTCTTCAAAAACCAGTGTACTACGTATCCACTGTTTTAACCCCCTGCAAGTCCCGTTACCCGCACTATCAAAAGATAGTGTATGCGGTGTTCATGGCATCCCGGAAGCTCCAACACTACTTTGAAGAGTGTTCGATAACAGTGGCCTCCGAAGTACCCCTAAATGGCATTATAAATAACCGCGACGCAACGGGCAGGATTGCAAAATGGGCCATTGAGCTCTTACCATTCGACATAACTTACAAACCCCGGCGAGCTATAAAGTCGCAAGTTTTGGTTGACTTTGTCGCTGAGTGGACTGAAGCAGAACTCCCTAAAGAGTACGGCGCATACTCCAATTGGATTATGCATTTCGACGGCTCCAAAATGTTGGCCAGATTGGGGGCTGGCATCGTACTAACGTCCCCAACCGGGGACAGAGTCCAATACGTACTTCAGATAATGTACACGGACTCCAACAACGCAGCCGAGTACGAGGCCCTCTTACATGGCCTCCGGATGGCAATCTCCATGGGCATCCAACGCCTAGAGGTGCGCGGGGACTCAAACCTCGCAATATCCCAAGTAAATGGAGACTTTGATGCCAAGGATCCAAAAATGGCAGCCTATCGCAATGCCATCCTTAAAATGTCAGCTCGGTTCGAAGGACTTGAATTCCTCCACGTAGCCAGAGATAATAACCAAGCGGCCGACGTATTGGCACGCATCGGCCCAAAACGTGACGCTGTCCCTCCAAATATCTTCCCGGAACGGCTGTTCAAGCCATCCGTACTATGGGAAGAGGAGTCCGGAAATAACAAACCGGAGGCAGCCGCAGAGCAATCTAACATAACCAGCGATCCAGCCGACAAAACAACACCCTCAGCTCACGACATAATGGCAGTAATCACCCCATGGACAGAGCCGTTCCTAGCCTATTTGCTTAGGCAGGAACTCCCCGAAGACCATAATGAGGCCCGCTGCGTAGTCCGGCGATCTAAAGCCTACAAGGTCCATGAGGGAGAACTCTATAAGAAAAGCACAACCGGAGTCCTTCAAAGGTGTATCTCCGAAGAGGAAGGGCGAGACCTTCTGGCTGAAATTCATGCCGGACTAGGCGGACACCACGCCGCAGCCCGGGCCCTTGTAGGAAAGGCATTCCGTACAGGATTTTATTGGCCGACGGCCCGGGAAGATGCTCAGGACTTAGTCCAAAGATGTGTCGGTTGTCAGCTCTTTGCTAATCAGAGCCACATGCCACCCACCGCCCTAAAAACTATACCCATTACCTGGCCGTTCGCGGTCTGGGGGCTTGACATGGTTGGACCACTTAAAGGGGGAACCCACAAGCAAAGGTACCTATTGGTCATGGTGGATAAATTCACCAAATGGATAGAGGCCAAGCCAGTTAAAACGACAGAGTCCGGACCAGTGATAGACTTTATATCCGGGGTAGTACACCGTTATGGTGTCCCCCACAGCATCATCACCGATAACGGCACGAACTTCACGGCCGATGAGGTTAAATCATGGTGCAAAAATATGGTCATCAAGCTCGATTACGCTTCAGTCTATCATCCTCAAACCAACAGTCAAGTGGAACGAGCAAATGGTCTAATAATGAGCGGCATCAAACCCAGACTAGTGCGGTCCCTTACGAAATATGATACGCACTGGGTAGAGGAGCTCGACTCCGTACCCTGGGGGCTGCGGACAACACCTAACCGTACTACCAGATTCACACCATTTTTTATGGTATACGGCGCAGAAGCAGTTTTGCCCTGCGACATAATTCATGACTCACCTCGAGTGCGCATGTACGAAGAAAGAGAAGCCGAGTTGGATCGGCAGGATAGCTTGGACACATTGGAGGAAGAACGCGACGTCGCCAAGGCTCGTTCCGCATTCTATCAGCAGCAGGCTCAAAGATACCAAAGCAGAGAAGTACGGGCCAAGACTTACAACGTTGGCGAACTGGTTCTACGCCTGCCGGACAAGAAAAAGGACAAGCTCAAGCCCAAATGGGAAGGCCCCTTCATCATCGATAAAGTCTTGACCGGCGGAGCGTACCGTCTACGAAATACGTCGGATAACCGACTCGAGCCGAACCCATGGAACGCAGCCCGCCTCCGAAGATTCTATGCCTAGCGCCGGACTAAGAGTTCGTCCCTTTCCCCCGTCCAATTTTTTTTACTTCAGCTGCCTTTTGTTTATGTTTTTCTTCTCAACCCTATTCATCAAAGCCTTAAAAGGCCTACTTGCGCATCGTTCGCGCGCAATTGATGTGCTATCCGCACTCATTATACCTGGGGGCTTCTTTACCAGAAGCTTAATTATAAGGGCTTCATGCCCAACACATGTGTCAAGCCTCCACATGTACCTTTTATTCACCATTATATGCATCGATATGACTTAAGTTTTGGCCAAGATGGGTTGCCTGGCTCCTGTGCTTACCCCTACGTTCCCGATTGTTCGGCTAGGAGGTAAAGGGAGCACCTCTGCGATTGTTACTGCCGGGTCAGCCGGATGTGTACCTCAGACTGGGTGAAGCCGAAAGCTAGCGTTCTTAAGGGAATATTCGGTCGGTGACTTAAAAGATGATTTTTTATCCACTTATTTATCTGCCCCCAGATGTTTTTCTGCTTTTTTCGCAGTCCGGACATGCACTTTAGAGCATGCCACCCCCAGAGGAAAGGAACCCTTAACGGAACTATTCTCCCTGGAAGATGTTTCTTACTACCCATGTAATATAACATAACTAGTTGTGCACTTGTCTGATAAAGCACTAATGACCCCTACGCCTGGTCTCCATGCATACCCCGGTTGTTTCATAACCAAGAAGGTATTCGGACACACTCCAGACTCTAGGGTCCCGAGGTCGAAGCGAAAAGGTCGGCAAAGACAAATGATCTACAATCCAGCTAGAAGGCATTTTATATGTCATTTTATAATACATTGTCAAGTCGACTGATTGTATTCTTCCTCAATCCCGTCTAACAGGTTGTCTAATTTACAGTCCTGTTGGGGAAATTTAGCGGCCAACTCTACTTGGCCGTATACTAAACTCACAGGGATCTCCTTCCCATCGGGCCCCACAGGTCCGACATCGGCCATGTGGTTGGGATCCGCCTTCTTGTACCGCGTCTTTACCATGGCCCAGGCCTCCCTGGCACCTTCGCGGCAGGCCGAAATCTTCCATAAATGGAAGCGCTGCCGCACTCCCTGAAGCTTCTCCGCAAGCTCCCCAAGAGCCTCGGGTAAGGAGAAGGCTGGCCATAAAGCCTGGATGACGCTGCTCATTGCCTGCCAAACTCGTTTGATCAGTTGCAACAATTCGAGAAGTTGATCACCCGTTGATACGGGCATCTCCTCCGCAGGGCGACCTGTGAGCATACCTGCAGACATATTCTGTCAAATTGACTTCCTCGCCGAACTCTTCTTTTCAAAGGAGTTCGCTCAAGCACTTACTATAGATGCCGCGACGAAGCCGCTGATTCTCCTTAACGGAGCCCGATAGCTCGGCCCGAACGCCTTTCAGCTCTTCTCCAAGCTGGGCATAGGCATCCTGGAGCTTGTTACTTTCATGCTGCACCTTATGCAGCACCCTCTCGCCGGCCTTTAGTTGGCGCAGAAGTTCTTGCCTGTCCGGATCTTGTCCGGCAGCACCTGCAACGTCATTTTTTAGAGTTGCGCAAAGGCCAAACGCTACATATCTTTCTAAAATAATGCGTTACCAGGAGAGGTCCCTGTGTTTCCTCCTGCGCCAGAGAGTGCGGCCTCAAGTTGGGCCTTGCACTCTTGCAGCTCCTGAGACAGTTAGGTATTCTTCTCGGTAAGATCCTGCGTTTCATATGATCCTTAAATCAGTTAATATAACTACTTTAAGTCTCGGGGGCTACTGGCATATACAACTATTAATTTCTCTTACCCGTATGTCTTTTACATACTGCTCCGTGGCTCTGGTAAAACCATCTTGAGCAGCACAAAGGTGCGCGTCCCCCGCATTAAAGGCATTCAACGCCTCGGGGGAGAAGCACGCGTCACGAAATACTGTCTGGCGGCGCCTGTGATTCATGGCACTCTCCACCTCAGACTTGGTGGCGGACAGTCTGTCGGCATCCTCCGTCGGAAGAACATTCGGCTCGCGCCTTGCGTTCGCCTCCCCCTCCAGACCAGGTGCTGGAGCCTGGCTGGTAGAGGTTGGATTGGCAACCTCCACGCCCGCAGTCCGGCGGGCGCTTTTTTCCCTACAAAAGTCATGAGCACTCAAACGCTTCCTAGGAACGTTGCTCTAAATAATGAATTGTGAGCTACACCTTTGCGGCGACATTTCAGTCCGCGCCGCGCTCCTCTTCCGCCTACTGGTCCGGACTGGCCTTTGTTGGTCAGCCACCGCGGGCTCGGCTTCTCTCCATAGGGGCGCCTCCTGCACAGCGCCATCAGATACGGTCGTCAGAAATAAGCAAGGAAGGAATGACGGTGTCAGGACTTCGGTCGCAATCACCCGGGAAGCCGGATATAGTCCGGGATAGTCGGCCGTGATGGCGACTAAAGCATTGTCCATGCTGAGCTGGTGGAACACCCCGTCTATTAGCTCCACCTTTATGTTCGAATCCTCTTTGGAGGCCGGATCCCGGGATCTTTCTGGATCCTCGGGTTGCGGAGCTGGACTTAGCATGTCCTCCACGATCCGGCGCAGTTCCTGCGTCGAAAGAAGAACACAATATAAGAAACTTAAGTTTCAAAAAGCATGGGTCGGGCACGCAGAGTGTTCGTTTACCCAAGGCCGGGGATTATTCATGGAGAACCCATTTAATGGGTTCGTCCGAAGGAAATCCTCCTTCTCCCCCTTATACAGGCCGGACAGGATCGTCACCAGGTCTTCGACCGAATCCGGCCCTTTGCGGACATGACGGGTGGCATCGTCCTCCCCGTTGAAATCCCACAGGGGGTGGCCCCTGTATTGTAGTGGCTGCACCCCCCGCATAATGCATGTTGCCATGACTCCAATCATGGTCGACCCGGAATGGGCCAGTAACCTTATTCGGCCCATCAAATAATGGACGCTCTTGTCTTCCTCCAGTTGGGGGCTCCGCGGACGCCAACTAAGGCGTTTCTTCAGAGGAGCATTGCTGAACTTCGGGAGGCCGATCCGAACAGGGTCCGGCAGCGGAGCGTCTTCTATATAAAACCATCCCGAAGGCCAGTCTTCGGACGCCTTCTTAGGGGTTCCGGATGGATATCCGGTCCCGGCAATGCGCCATATTTTGGCGCCGCCCACTTGATATATGGACCCCTCGTGAGAGCGGGGTACAAGGCAGAACAACCTCTTCCACAGCGCGAAATGGGGCTCGACGCCCAGGAATAGCTCGCAAAGAGCTACGTAACCCGCAATATGCAGGATTGAGGCGGGCGTGAGGTGATGAAGCTGGAGTCCGTAGAACTCCAGGAGCCCACGGAGGAATGGATGTATAGGAAATCCGAGCCCCCTTATCAGATAGGGGACGAAGCATACCCGCTCCCCTTTGTTGGGACTTGGGGTAACCTCCGCTTGCTTCCCACCTTTGTAGGTGGCCAGCCCGGCTCGAACCGGAACCATAAAGGCCGGAGGGAGATATCCCCCCGCTTGGAGCTTCACCAGCTCGTTGTGCGGAACAGAGCATCTCCTCCAATCTCATGGCAAAGGGCTGGGAGCGCGAGAAGAGGAGCCGCGTTGACGGTCCATGATGGAATGGATTCTTGGTCGAAAGCGCTCCGATGAGTATTTGCGGGAGGAAGATGGTGATTTGGATCTGGATTCTTGCCTCCCTTATAGGCAGATTATTCGCACAACTAGGGGGTAAAACATAAAAGACACCCTGGCTTTTCACATTCGCGCGACGCGTGGAAGAAGGCCATTATTGGGCGTGGAAGCCAAGACGCGCAACATTGATGAGGAAGCCGGACACTGTTCGGCAGGTGCGTAGAACTTGAAGGAGAACCCGCCTTGCAACGCCGAAGACTACACACATGCTGGACTTATCGTCATTGAAGCCTGGTTCGGGGGCTACTGAGGGAGTCCCGGATAAGGGGGTGTCCGGATAGCCGGCCAAGACTACCATCATCGGCCGAACTATCATCGGCCGAACTATCATCATCGACCGGACTCCAAGACTATGAAGATACAAGATTGAAGACTTCGTCCCGTGTCCGGATGGGACTTTCCTTGGCGTGGAAGGCAAGCTTGGCGATACGGATACGTAGATCTCCTACCATTGTAACCGACTCTATGTAACCCTAGCCCTCTCCGGTGTCTATATAAACCGAATGGCTCTAGTCCGTAGGACACAACAACAACCATTACAATCATACCATAGGCTAGCTTCTAGGGTTTAGCCTCCTTGATCTCGTGGTAGATCCACTCTTGTAAACATCCACCATATCAATATCAATCAAGCAGGACGTAGGGTTTTACCTCCATCAAGAGGGCCCGAACCTAGGTAAAACATCGTGTCCCTTGTCTCCTATTACCATCCGCCTAGACGCACAGTTCGGGACCCCCTACCCGAGATCCGCCGGTTTGACACCGACAGTAGGAGTTGGTGTAGGCGCAGGAGGAGCTGAGGAATCTGTATGAATTTCCTCAGGCGCAACTGATGCAGTTGCCCTGACTTCTTCATTTTCTTCAGGCGCACCACTAGTGGATGCCCTGGCAATGTCTTCGGCGGCTGGAATGGAGTCATCAGCCCTGGAACTAGCATTTTCATCAGCTGCCTAAAAGTCATCAGCGGTGCTGGCATGTTCTTCAGTTTGCTGAGTAGAAGCTTCAGCTTGAAGAATTTCTTGTTGCGATGGGGCTGCAACATTGGTGAACTTCTCAGTCAGTTTAACAAACCTGACTTTGTCTCCTTTCCAATCAGCATAATAAGCATTGAAATCATTGCTGAGGGCTTTGATTTCAGACTGGATCTTGATGAGTTCATCAGTTGTCATGTTGACAACGTTTTTCCTCAGGAACTTCTCTTTCCTGAACTGAGCCTTCTTGATTTGCCTAGCCTTATCAAATTTCCATTTCTCTTTAGTGATGAAATGGGTCAGCATGTGACTTTGGCCAGGAGTCAAATGAAAATCAGGCATAGGAGTGTTTGGGTCCTTGTGCCAGAGATCAATGTAGTCGAGGATCGCCTTTGGATCCAAAAGCAGTGGCACATTTGTGCCTTTGGCTCTAGCGGCCCTTTCTTGCCTGTCTCTGATGATTTCTGCAAGTTCATCATCATCAGCTTCATCGTCAGATGGCACTTGGAAGGCAACCTGTTTCTTCTTCCGATTTGGCCGAGGACCTCGACCAGCTGTTGCCTTTGTCTTGAGCAGAGTGGGGCCTGATGAAGAGTTTGGTGCAGCTGAGGAACTCGCTGAGACACCAGAGGCAATAGAGATGCCTGCAGTCCTTTGGCGCGTGGCTAGATGTATAGGTGTTGAGGACTTTGCCGGAGCAACTGAGGACTTTGGGGGAGCAGCTGAGGACTTTGGAGGAGCAGGAGCAACATGAGGAACTGGCCATGAGGGCTTTGAAGAATCTGGCCGTGAGGGCTTTGAAGATTCTGGCCGTGAGGGCATTGCTGAGGAACGTGGCCGTGAGGGCACAGTTGGTGAAGCACTTGGCTTGTGAGCGGGCTTCTTTGCCATTGATATTCTAGGCCTGACAGAGGCCTTAGTGGCAGCAGCAGTAGCAGAGTCCTCATTGAATTTCCTCACAGCTTCTTTGGCTTCTCTTGCCAACTTGGCTTGGCGCTTGGCCCATTCTTCAGGGAAATCCTCACCATGCTTGATGCTGGTGGGGTCAGCTTCTTGGCCAGGTGCCAATGGAGCTCTTGGGCATGGAGGATTTAGTGTGAATTTCTTCATATACTTTGGAGTTACGTATCTGTACTCCCTCCATTCTCTTGCCCATCTCCTTTCAATCCTCTGTATGTGCACCTTGCGCTGATTTTTGTTCTCCTTTCCGAACTTAGCCTCATTAGGTGTGCAATAGTCAGCATAGATGTCCTCAGGTATTTCAAACGCAGTCATGACCTCAGGCCTCTTTCCTCCTTTCTGTGGTTTCTTACCGTTTGCCATATTCTTCAGTTGAGGGTTTTGAACAATCGAATTCTCTGAAGAAGTATGCAACTTTTCTTCGAGGAACGCTACAAATGAGTTAAGTTGATGAGAACCTAGTGATTCAGCAGCGGACATGAGTACCTATGAACAGAGTATAGTTGCGAGGAATTTGAAGAGGTCATATGCGTTCTCAGAAGGTTTTCAAAAAGAACAAGTTTGAGGAATTTGACCACATGAGTCTTGAAGAATTTCACTAAGCGTTCTTTGTCTTAGGTTCCAGAGTTGTATAGATTGAGGATCCACACAATTGAGGAATCTTGAAGAAAAATGATGCTTAGAGAAACGAATCAAGAGCAGATGACTAGTGAGGTGTTTTGTGTGTGAGGATTTGAAGAATAAAACACCTTTGAAGATTTTGTTGAGAAAATTTGAATCAAAGAGGGCAGTAAAAGTAACTTTTAATTACCCTTGATGAAGAACACGACAAACTGAGAAGTGTAGATTTGAAGCTCATCAGTTCAGATCTTCCACGCCCTAACTTGGCGGAGGAAGACAGCTACGGCGGCGGCGGAGTGAAGATTTCCGTGGCCGGCGCGAGTACGACGGCGACGAGGTCGAGGCAGTGAAGCTTTTCCTCGCCGGCGACGATGGAGTAGCGGCGGCGCTAGAGTTTGAGAAGCTCGAGTGAGAGAGAGAGCGGTCGAGCGGAGTAAAGGAAGTGAGGAAGGGGTGAGGGGGGTATTTATAGTCGCAGTGAAAGACGGTTTGCCCGAAGATTTAGGACAAACGTGCCCCTGACCCTTCTCATTCGCTTGACATGTGTCACCCATGTACAGAAAAGTGGAGATCGTGTTAGAGCGTGGGTGAATAGATAATTCTATCATGGGATACGGGACGGTTTGAGCGGCAAAACCGAAAATTTGGATAAGATAAGTTTTTAAGTTTCGTTTGCAATTTCTTCAGCTGACAAGGACACAGTGAAGATTTTGAACGAGTTTCAAATAGAACACACATGAAGAATGTGTGAATAGATTGGGTTGAGTATAGCATAGAGGGAAAGGGTCCGATCACATTCACTTAGCAGAAAATGCAACTGAAGAAATAGCCATAAGTGAATGCTGTATAGGACATAAACTCATATAAATATATATAGCCAATGAAGAAAAACGACGGAAACAGTGAAGATTTTGCAAAGTTGAAGAATTTGAAAAACTGAAGAATTTCAAAACCGAGGAATTTCAAAAATAAAGATTTTCAACTTTGGTGGTGGCGTGACCCAACATATAAGAATGATGATTTCAGACACTGCGTACAATTGTCGTAGGGTTCTGAGAATCAAATTCTTCATTAATTTCTTCACACTTAGAGTGTTATTCTTCATTGATTGAAGAAAAATGTTTCTTCATGTGTTGCACATCTAAGTCATCAATTTTGCATAAGTGTTAGGATAGTGTCCTTTTTCAAAGAACATTCGGAGACTCTAAGATATTTAGCTCACACCGCAACTTGCTAAATCTCTTCTCATCCAAGGGCCTTGTGAAGATATTGGCTAGCTGTTCTTCAGTCTTCACATGATCAATAAAGATGTCACCCTTCAACACATGATCGCGAAGAAAATGATGACGAATCTGAATGTGCTTTGTCTTCGAGTGCTGAACTGGGTTGTGAGCAATCTTGATGGCACTCTCATTGTCACAGTAGAGAGGCACATTCTTCACATTGATGCCATAGTCCTTGAGAGTTTTCTTCATCCACAGCAATTGAGCACAGCAAGAACCAGCAGCAATGTACTCAGCTTCCGCAGTAGACAGTGATACGCAATTCTGTTTCTTTGAGGACCAACAGACCAAAGATCGTCCGAGGAAATGACAAGTACCAGATGTTGACTTGCGGTCCACACGATCACCAGCATAGTCAGAGTCAGAATATGCAATGAGATCAAAAGTAGAGCCCTTGGGGTACCATAGTCCTAGTGTTGGTGTGTGAGTTAGATATCGAAGAATATCCTTCACAGCCTTATGGTGTGATTCCTTCGGTGTAGCTTGAAATCAGGCACACATGCAAACACTAAGCATTATATCTGGCCTAGATGCACATAAGTACAATAAAGAACCAATCATGGAGCGGTATACCTTGTGATCAAAGTCAATACCATTTTCATCAGCGCATAGATGGCCATTTGTGGGCATAGGAATTTTGACTCCTTTGCAATCTTGCATGCCGAATTTCCTCAGAACATCCTTGAGGTATTTCTCCTGAGATATGAATATGCCATTGTGCTGTTGACGAATTTGAAGACCTAAGAAGAATTTCAACTCTCCCATCATAGACATTTGATATTCTTCACTCATCATATAGGCAAATTCATCACTATAACATTGGTCAGTACAGCCAAAGATAATATCATCAACGTATATTTGGCACACAAACAGTTCACCATCATAAGATTTAGTAAAGAGAGTAGGGTCGAGTGAACCGGGTGTGAATCCATTCTTCTCGAATAATTCCTTCAAAGTATCATACCACGCCTGAGGGGCCTTCTTCACGCCATAGAGGGCCTTGTTGAGTCTGAAGACTTTGTCAGGATTCTTTGGATCTTCAAAACCTGGGGGTTGAGCAACATATACTTCTTCCTCAAGCTTACCACTGAGGAATGCACTTTTCACATCCATTTGATATAAAGTGATATTATGATGGTTAGCATAAGCAAGTAATATACGAATAGCCTCAAGTCTAGCAACAGGTGCAAAAGTTTCATCGAAATCAATTCCTTCAACCTATGTGTAGCCTTGAGCTACAAGTCGTGCCTTATTCCTCACCACAAGGCCATTTTCATCTTGCTTGTTACGGTAGATCCACTTTGTGCCAATGATATTATGCTTGTGAGGATATGGACGTTTGACCAGTTCCCAGACATTGTTGAGCTCGAACTGATGTAATTCTTCTTGCGTGGCCTAAATCCACTCAGGCTCTATAAATGCTTCATCTACCTTAGTGGGCTTTATGATGGAGACAAAAGCATAGTGCCCACAAAAGTTAGATAAATGTGAAGCTTTTGAGCGGGTGAGAGGACCTGGTGCGTCAATGTCATCGATGATCTTTTCAACTTGCACTTCTTTTGCAATGCGAGGATGAGCTGGTTGTCGTCGAGGAACTTGATCAGCATTTTCTTCAGCACCATTTTCTTCAGCATTTTCCTCAGGTGCATTATCTCGACGATCTTCGCGTTCTGGAATGAATTCTTCAGTAGATTCTTCGGTAGGAATGACATCCTCAGTAGCCTTGAACTTGATAGAATCCTCCGGTGCTGGTTCATCTATCACAGAAGGTAGGTGCTCTCTTTGCGAGCCATTAGTTTCATTGAACCGCACATCTGCAGTTTCAACAACCTTGTGAAGAGTGTTGTTGAAGACTCTGTAGGTGTGCGAGTCCTTTCCGTATCCAAGCATAAAACCTTCATGTGCTTTCGGTGCGAATTTAGCATTGTGATGAGGATCTCTAATCCAACATTTAGCACCGAAGACTTTGAAATAACTCACATTGGGTTTCTTGTCAGTGAGGAGTTCATAGGCAGTCTTCTTGAAGAATTTGTGAAGATATACCCGATTGATGACGTGGCACGCAGTATCAATTGCCTCAATCCAGAAATGACAAGGCGTCTTGTATTCATCAAGCATAGTGTGAGCTATTTCAGCGAGGGTTCTGTTCTTGCACTCCACGACGCCATTCTGCTGAGGAGTATAAGGAGCAGATAACTCATGAGTAATACCAAGTTCATCAAGATAGCCATCAAGACAGGAATTCTTGAACTCAGTCCCATTGTCAGTTCTGATGTGCTTGATCTTCACACCAAAGTTGGTTGAAGCCCTCGAGGAAAATCATTTGAAGATTTCCTGCACTTCATGTTTGTAAGTGACAATGTGTACCCATGTGTAACGAGAATAGTCATCAACAATAACAAAGCCATATAGAGATGCATCATTTGAAATAGCAGAATAGTGATTAGGACCAAAGAGATCCATGTGAAGCAATTCGAATGGACGAGTAGTGGTCATGATAGTCTTCGTTGGATGCTTGGCCTTGGTCATTTTTCCAGCTTCACAGGCACCACACAAGTGATCCTTGAGGAATTTGACATTCTCAATGCCAATGACATGCTTCTTCTTCGCAAGCGTGTGCAAATTCCTCATGCCTGCGTAACCAAGTCGTCGATTCCATAGCCAGCCTTCTGAAGCTTTTGCCAGTAAGCACATGGCTGATTGTGGTCCTGTAGAGAAATCAACAATATACAGATCTCCTCTCCTAAAGCATTCAAAGACTTTGGAATGGTCAGCTTCCATGATCACAACACAACGATATCTTCCAAAGACAACAACCATATTGAGATCACAAAGCATTGAGACAGACATGAGGTTGTATCATAAGGACTCGACAAGCATGACTTTGTCCATGTGTCGATCCTTTGAGATCGCAACCTTACCTAGACCCAATACCTGACTTTTGCCTTTGTCAGCGAATATGATATGCTTCAGATGTGATGGTGTTAAGGGAGCATCCATCAATAGGTTCTTGTCACCAGTCATGTGATTTGTACATCCACTATCGAGGACCCACTCATTTTCTTTGGGCTGATCATCCTGCAGATGAATTAGTGCATCTTACAAACTCATATACTTCATCAGTGAAGAATATGACGTCAATTTCATCAGTTCAATTTCATCAAGCAATAGCATAGATAAGCAGTGTGAGGACGTGTGAAATGGAAGTTCATTCCATCATGATTCGCCTGCGTCCTTTCGGGCATTTTGTTAGGCCCCCAGCAAATTCTTCAGACGTTAAAGCACGTCTGGAGACCTGACCCTGCGAAAGAAGTTAGTTCTTTTTCTTCACCACCCATATCTGAAGGGGTGGAAAAGAATTCATCACTCTGCGAGCACCATATGAGAAAGGTGGCATAGAAGCTAGTCCACTTCGCTTCACATAAGAGGGGTTAGGGTAAGCATATGAATAAGCAGAGAAATTCTTCGAGGACATATGAACATAATGATTTGAAGAATAATGCGCATATTCATAGCCCTTAGCTCTACCTTGCGAAACAGAAGGGTTAGCACGATGATGTTCATATGAGGACTTTGATCCATTTGAGGAATTTGATCTACGTGAGGAATTTTGTCCGTATGAGGACTTGGATCCATATGAAGAATTTGGTCCATATGAAGAGTTTGATCTGGGGTTCCTATTCTTCACTGGTGGTGTCATGAGGACATTCACCTGAAGACTTCCAACATAACTTTTGGGAACCCATATTTTCTTCATAGAGGAACCGTTCCTGATTTTTGAATAGTTTATAGTTGGTCAAATGACTCATCAGAAGAATGAGGAGATTCACATGTAAAGCCAGATAAGTTAGATGGATCAACTGGAGGTCCCTTTGCAGCAACCTATGAGGTTTTGGGGTACTGCTCAGGCTTCCAATATGTTCCATCAGCATTGAGTTTCCTCTCAAAGGCAATACCCTCTTTCCTAGGGTTTCTATTGAGGTTCTGCTTTTTAAGCACATCACAAAGAGTCTGATGCCCTTTGAGGCTTTTGTACATGCCTGTCATATACAATTCCTTCAGCCCTGCATCGTCAGTGATACTGGCAATATCCTCAGATGAGGAATTAGTGATAGCAGATGCAGGTGAAGAATTTGTAACATTTGAAGTATTTGAACATTCAGGTGAAGAATTGGCAGATTCACGTTCAATGCACTTTAAGCATGGAGGGTCAAATTCTTCCTGAGTAGCGCTGATTTGTTGAGCAAGTAATGAATCACGCTCCTTCTGAAGATCTTCATAACTCACTCTTAGCTTCTCAAGATCTTGCTTTCTTTGAAGAAATTCATAAGAAAGCTTCTCCTGATTAGATAAGAGAGTTTTATGATGACTTGGAAGGTTGTCAAACTTAGACTGAAGTCTCTGAAGATTTTCAGTTAAGTCTTTAGTGTGGTCCATTTCATCACCCAACATATCATCACTTTTGTCTAGCATGTTTTGAAGTTTTTCAATAGCCTTTTGTTGTTTCACAGTAATCTTAACAAATTTAGAGTAGCTAGGCTTAAGATTTTCATTAGATTCATCCTCACTTGATTCAGAGGAGGGGTATTTAGTTACCTTAGCAGCCTTTGCCATGAAGCAATAGGTGGGAGCGTTGTCGTCATTGCCTTCATCAGCATTGTTGGTGTTGCCATTTTATTTAGAGTTGAAGATAGACTTGCTGACAAATGTGGTAGCAATAGCTAGACTTGCCACACCTGACTCAGACTCCTTGGATGCCTCCTCTTCCTCATGATCCTCAGATTCAGCATCAGAATCCATTTCCTTACCAATGAATGCCCGAGCCTTCTTGGAGCTGCTCTTCTTGTGGGATGAAGACTTTGAGGATTTTGATGATGAAGACTTTGAAGATTTCTTCTTCTTCTTGGCATCATCAGAACTATAATCCTTGTATTTCTTCTTCTTTAATTCCTTGTCCCACTGAGGACAATCTTGAATGTAGTGACCAGGCTTCTTGCATTTGTGGCATAGCCTTCTCTTATAGTCACTTGATGAGGAATCACTGCTCCTTGAAGATTTTCCAAAGGGACCACGTCTTGAGAATTTCTGGAACTTCTTCACGAGCAGTGCTAGCTCCTGGCTCAATTCTTCAGGATCACCAAGGCTACTACCAGAATCTTCACATTCACATTCAGACACTGCCTTGGCCTTCAGGGCACGTGTTTTGCCATAGCTTGAACCATAGAGATCTCTCTTTTCAGCAAGCTGGAACTCATGAGTATTTAGCCTCTTGAGGATATCAGCGGGATCTAGTGACTTGTAATCAGCACGGTCTTGAATCATCAGTGCCAGAGTGTCAAATGACAAATCGAGTGATCTCGGCAATTTCTTCACCACCTCATGGTCGGTGATGTTAGTGGCACCAAGCACTTGAAGCTCATTTGAGATATTAGTGAGGCGATCAAAGGTTTGCTGAACATTTTTATTGTCGAGTCTTTTGAAGCGGTTGAAGAGATTGCGAAGAACGTCAACACGAGAGTCACGTTGAGTTGAGACTCCTTCGTTTACTTTGGAGAGCCTATCCCAGATAAGCTTAGCAGTTTCCAAAGCACTCACTCTACCATACTGCCCTTTAATCAGATGACCACATATGATATTCTTCGCTTGAGAATCGAGTTGCTTGAATCTCTTCACATCAGCAGCATTCAGGGAAGGTGTGACTGAGGGAACACCATTTTCCACAACGTACCAGAGATCGTTGTCAATTGATTCAAGATGCATTCACATCTTATTCTTCCAGTAGGGGTAGTCCGTGCCATCGAAGGTAGGACACCCAGCAGAGACCTTGATCATACCTGCGGTCGACATAACTAGAACTCCAGGTGGTTAAACCAAAATCACACAGAACAAGGGAGTACCTTGCTCTGATACCAATTGAAAGTGCGTTATATCGACTAGAGGGGGGTGAATAGGCGATTTTTATGAATTCTTCACTGAGGAATTTGCCGGTGAAGAAATTCCTTAGCGAAGAACTACTTGCAGCATAATAAGTACTCAGAAGTAAGCATGACAGAATCCACACATAGTCATCATGATGTAATGAAGACAAACACAGAGTACAGAAAGCGTAAACACAGGATAACACAAGATGAAGACAACCAGACTGAAGAAATTGAGAAAGTCTTCAGTCAAAGTCTTCAAACACAGATATGAACAATCACTCAACAAAGTAATGAAGAAATGAAAGAGTTGAGGAAATAGAACCAGTAAGGTTGGTGAAGACAATGATTTGGTAGACCAGTTCCAACTGTTGTCTCAGTTGTACGTCTGGTTGGAGCGGCTGAGTATTTAAACTCGAGGACACACAGTCCTAGACACCCAGTCGCTGAGCACGTAGCTCAGGACATCAAGTACTCACCATATTCTCCTTGAACTAAGGTCACACAGACCTCATCCAAACACTCGTGGTAAGTCTTCAGGCGACTTCCAAACCTTCACAGACTTCGGTCACTCGGCGATCCACAATTCCTCTTGGATGCTCTAGACCATGACGCCTAACCGTCTGGAAGAAGCACAGACTTCAAAGGTAAAAAGTGTCAGATCCACGCAGGATCAATCTCTTCAGTGATGCTCAATCACTTTGGGTTTGTAGGTGTTTGGGTTTGGATTTTTCCTCACTCGATGATTTTCACTCAAAGTCCTCGGAGGATGGGTTGCTCTCAAATGACAAGTGTCAGTTTCTCTCGGAGCAGCCAACCAGCTAGTGGTTGTAGGGGCGGCTATTTATAGCCTAGGGAGCAGCCCGACATGATAAGACATAAATGCCCTTCGATGATATGACCATTAGGTGGATAAGATATTTTGGGACAGCTGGCGCGCAGCACAACAACGGTCGGAATTATTACTATCAAATTCCTCAGGGCTATCATGTTCCTCACTGTGTAGGCAATCCGCACTGGTGAATTCCTAACTCCTCAGTCAGAACAAATTCCTCAGCGACCAGAAGAACTTCGTCTCTGTCACTGAAGAAATTGACTGAACTGTATGAGATTTCCAATGGCTTCACTCGAAGGGATTGGTAGGTCTAGGATTTTGAGTTGAGCATCACATGGAAATTTTTCCTTAGTATTTCCTCGACCCCCTTTAACAGTACGGTGTTTCCTATGACTCAAGAAAGAGAAAAAAAACTATGAAAACGAAAGTCTTCAAGCTTCATATTCCTTGCATGAATATCAAGTCTTCACGGACACATCAATCTCTTCACTTTCAAAGTCTTCATGAAAGTCTTCAGGAATACCAAAATCTTCAGTCGAAGATATTCATTTTTAGGGGTCGACTTTCTCTGTAAATATCAAACTCCTCATAGACTTATAGACCTGTGTACACTCGAAAACACATTAGTCCCTTAACCTATAAGTCTTCAATACACCAAAATCACTAAGGGGCACTAGATGCACATTCCAAGGAGACGAGTAAGTAGTTTGTGTCACCTTGCAGAGGGGGTGCAATGAAGATAAGATTGAGGATTTTCAAGTACAAGATACTAGGAAGGAGCCTTGCAATAGAAGTAGGAGCAGCGCTGAGCCTGTTCAACCTATTAAGGTAAGTCAATGTATCCAACTCAACAGTTCAATTCCTTGTTTGTTTCAGGCATAGTTGATTTGCTCTTTTCAATTAATTTATTTGTCCTTAGTTAATGAGATGCCCAAACAATGATGCCTGATGTTGGGTACTTGTATAGCTATTAGTTGACATAATTAAACGCCTTACCATTTAATTACTCTGGCGAAGTGTGCCTGAAGCTTTGAAGTCTATTAACCAACTATTACTGCATGAGGCTCACAATCTAGTTTATACTAGGCTAATGATTGCATAGCTTTTCTTGATGTAGTAGGTCTGTATGAATCCCTCTGTTGTTCATTATGCTACCTAAGACTTTAATTGAGCTACAGAATGGCCAACTGCTTGCTTACTTATATGCAATGTGTTGTCTAAATTTGTAACTTGTCTATGTTTTGGATTTGGCCCCAACATCATGCTCCTTTGGTGAGCTAAGAGAGATTTTTGTATGCATGCTGCACAGTCTACCATTTTTATAATTTTTAAAATATCACCTACTTATGCTTCATGATGTGTAACATTATTGTTAGTCCTGTTTTGCCATGTACAAAATAGTTTGTCTTGCTCGCTTCACTATTGTAACTATATTTTTGCCCTAGTCATGTGTACTTACAGAAACATTTCAGGATGAAGTGACATCAACACAAAGATCTGCGAGCAGTGCGGCATGACCATTACCGAATGATTATTGATGTTCTCGAGCATTAACTAGAGGTGGCAAGACAACGTGTACCTGATTCTCAATGTACAATCAACAAGTTGAGACTGGACATGCAGGTATTAGATGCAGGAGTCAAAAAAATGAAACAAGACATTGAGGTAGCCACGAAGGAATTGGAGATTTTGCAGACTGAAATTTGTGCTATCTGAATCCGGCTAATCCTATTTTCTGAAGAGACTATACTTCATGGTAAGCTCTGTTAATGCGTGTCCATGATGTATGAGCTTTATTTGTCCAGTGTATGTAATTTGTTGTTTGTGTATGCTTTATTATCATTGGTGCCGAACTATAATGCCTAGTGGGTATATTCGGCTGTAATTTCTCTATTGTATAGTGTAGGATTATTTTATGTTTCTAGGCCTTAGTCTTTTTATTGTATAGTGTATGTTTTTTAGAGGCGATAGTATAGAGTAGGATAATTCTTGAATATGCTATATCGTTGAAAGGGGGGCCAAGATGCCCCAACATTTCCTGGACGCCATACAAACGAACAAACATGTGTTGTCAAAGAGGGTCTTAATTAGGCTGGTCAAAATAATATTAAGTGGATCCCAAATGATGTGGCCCATCGTAACAACGGCTCTTAGCAGGCCGTTAACAGGCGAAAAACTCGATAGGGCCGTATAAATGGAAATGGCCCGCGGGCCTCTAGCAAGCCGAAATAGATGTCAATTTTCTCTCGACCCTTTTACTTTACGGGCCAGTAAGAGGCTGAAAGTGTTATGGGGCAGAGGACGCCCAATTTGCAAACTAGGCTTTTAACAGGCCAAAAGTCGCATTGGGCTGAAATGATGCCCTGCAGAACATGGCCCCCTAATGGACCTAAAGTCAAAGGCCCAACTGTTGTGCGGGCCGTTAACAGGCCGAGAGACAAAATGGGCTAGGAGTTGGCCCATTTACCGAATGGGCCGAGTACAGGCCTAAACTCACAGCGAGCTAGAATTGGCCCAACTGCAGAATGGGCCGAGAAAAGGCAGAAAGACGTTCCGGGCCGTTAACGGGCTGGAACTGACGATGGGCCGCTAACAGGACAAAAGAAGCTTGGGCCGCAATTGGGCCCAAAGACGTAGTGGGCTATTAATAGGCTAAAACTGACGATGGGATGGAAATTTTCAAATATAGAATGGGCCTTTGATGGGCCGATTCTGTGTAACTTGTATGGACCGTGCTTGTAAATGGGCATGACTCAAGTAGACCACTAATGGGTCGGCCCACTTATTTTGATAGGCCCGGCCTTTTAACCTAAATGGGCCACTGTTGGGCAGGTCCACGTGTCGACATATCATAGGCGCATCTCGCCCATTGGATAAGTTATACGTCTCTATCGTATCTATAATTTTTGATTGTTCCATGCCAATATTATTCAACTTTCATATACTTTTGGCAACTTTTTATACTATTTTTGGGACTAACATATTGATCCAATGCCGAGTGCCAGTTCCTGTTTGTTGCATGTCTTATGTTTTGCAGAAACCCCATATCAAACGGAGTCCAAACGGTATAAAAATGGACGAAGAATATTTTTGGAATATTTATTATTTTTAGGGAAGAAGAATCAACGCTAAGCGTGCGTAGAGTTGTTCTAGGTAAAGCAAACGCTAAGCGTGCGTAGAGTTGTATCGGTGCTTGATAGAACTTGAGGGAATATTTGTTCTACCTTTAGCTCCTCATTGGGTTCCAGCCTCTTACTTATCGAAAGAGGCTACAATTGATCCCCTATACTTGTGGGTTATCAAGACCTTTTTCTGGCACCGTTGCCGGGGAGTCATAACGTGGGGTGAATATTCTCGGTGTGCTTGTTTGCTTTATCACTAAGTAATTTTGATTTGCTGTTATAAGTTGTTCTCTATCTTTAGTTATGGATATGGAACACGAAATACCAAAAAATTAGGTGTACTTGATACTCATGGAGATGGGGAACCTCCTAAAACACTCGATGATGGTTATGTGAAAAATATTATGTACTACTTTGATAATCCTGAGAAAACCCCATTCAATTATGTTATGGGAGACACATTGGATCAACGTGAATACTTTAGGGATTATCTCTTGACACAAAAAGGGAAACTATTATGGGATCAAATTCATATGTTGCATTGGTATGCTTGTCAATTATGCTTGAGATATGATTATACTTGTTGCTCTAGGATGAAGGCTCCACACCTTCCCTTTTCATGTAGATTTAATGATAATGACACCTTGGCTCTTATGCCAATGGTATATATGATTACTATGATGTGGAACAAATAGAAGAATTCGTTGCTTTTATGGGTGCTTATGAAATTGAAGCTTTGTTTAAAGAGTGTGAAAATCTTGATGATGATGTTTATAGACCTGAAAATTTTGCTATAATTAAATATTGTTATGAGAATTATGAATACAATTCCAATATTGATGCATTTATTGAGAAAGTCTCCGTTGTCCAAGAAGAGACTAATATTTTGCAGGAGTCTACGGAAGAAGAAATTGATGAAACTGTGAGCTCATTGGATGAAAAATATGATGAGGAGAGCAAAGAACAAAAGGAGGAAGAGCGGATTAGCTACTCGTGCCCACCTTCTAATGAGAGTAACTCTTCAACTCATACAGTGTTTAATTTCCGTTCGTGCTTACCGAAGGATGATTGTTATGATACCGTTGATTCTCTTGAAATACCCCTTTTGGATGATGCTTGCTATGATTGTGGCCAAGATGCCAATATGAATTATGCTTATGGAGGTGAACATGCTATAGTTCCTTATGTTAAAAATGAAATTGTTGCTATTGCACCCACGCATGATAGTCCTATTATGTTTTTGAATTCTCCAAACTACACTATATTGGAGAAGTTTGTGCTTCTTAACGATTATATTGATGGGTTGCGTTTTACTACTACACAGATGATTTTGATAGATATAATATGCATGTGCTTGCTGCTCCTACTTGCAATTATTATGAGAGAGGAACTATATATCCACCTCTCTATGTTTCCAACATGATAGAATTGCAAGAAACTGCTTATACTGTGCATTGGCCTTTACTATGTGTGCATGAATTGTTCTTTTATGACATGCCGATGCATAGGAAGATAGTTAGACTTCGTTGTTGCATGATATATGTTACTTTGTGCTTGCTACTAAATCACAAATCATTGTTAATTAAAATTGGCTTTGATACACCTTGGGATCCGGGTGGATCCATTACTTGAGCACTTTAAGCCTAGCTTAATGGCTTTAAAGAAAGCGCTGCCAGGGAGACAAACCGGAAGTTTTAGAGAGTCATTTATTTCTGTTGAGTGCTTTTATATAGTTTAAAAAACAAAAATAAATAAAGAGGGGAACCCAAAACTTTTTCAAAAAAGAAAGTGAAAGTGAGAGAGACAAGCATTGTTGAAGTGGGGGAGCTCCTTGAACTTTGTTCATGCTCAGGGAAACTTTGTGAATCTTGATTATAGAAAATTTTCAACAAAAATAATTTCCCCTTGTACAATTCCATTGTATCATAAAAATAATGTGCAAGGTTTTCCTTTAGGATGTTTACAATGCTTGTTAGTTTGTGCGGTGCAGGACAAAAACTTTGGCTGTAGTGCACAATTTTACGTTATTTACTGGAACGTCAAACAGTTCTGAAACTTTTTGCAGCGTCTTTGTATACAAATTTTTAATTTTTCCTAGTTTTTCTACAATTATTGGGGTACCAGAAGTATGGTGAATGTTCAGATTGCTACAGATTGTTCTGTTTTTTATGCATAGTTTACTTGTTTTGATGAAACTATCAATTTCTATCAGTGGATTAAGCCATGGAAAAGTTATATTACAGTAGACACAATGCAAAAACAAATTTTAAACTGGTCTGCAACAGTACTTAGAGTAGTGATTTGCTTTATTATACTAACGGATCTTACCGAGTTTTCTCTTGAAGTTTTGTGTGGATGAAGTGTTTGATCGAGGAGGTCTCGATATGAGGAAAAGAAGGAGAGGCAAGAGCTCAAGCTTGGGGATGCCCAAGGCACCCGAAGTAAATATTCAAGTATACTCAAGTGTCTAAGCTTAGGGATGGCCCGAAAGGCATCTCCTCTTTCTTCAACAAGTATCGGTATGTTTTCGGATTCGTTTCATTCATGCAATATGTGCAAATCTTGGAGCGTCTTTTGCATTTGGTTTTCACTTTTATTTTATGCACCATGCTGGTATGAGATAGTCCTTGATTGATTTATAGAATGCTCATTGCACTTCACTTATATATTTTGAGTATGGCTTTATAGAATGCTTCATGTGCTTCACTTATATCGTTTGAAGTTTGGATTGCCTGTTTCTCTTCACATAGAAAACCGCCATTTGTAGAATGCTCTTTTGCTTCACTTATATTTGTTAGAGCGTGAGAATATCTTTTGTAGAAAGAATTAAACTCTCTTGCTTCACTTATATCTATTTAGAGAGATAACAGGAATTGGTCATTCACATGGTTAGTCATAAAATCCTACATAAAACTTGTAGATCACTGAATATGATATGTTTTATTCCTTGCAATAGTTTTGCGATATAGAGATGATAATATGTGGGAGGTTCGAGTAGGTGGTTGTGTTTCGTAAGGATATTGGTGTTAAGGTTTGTGATTCCCGAAGCATGCACGTATGGTCTACTAACTATGTAACAAAATTGGCGCGCATTGTATTTTGATTGTTTATCTTTGCGTGAAGGTCGGGGGCGCGCAATGGTTAACTCCTACCAACCTCCCCCCTAGGAGCATGCGTAGTAGTACTTTGCTTCGAGGGCTAATAAATTTTTGCAATAAGCATATGAGTTCTTTATGACTAATGTGAGTCCATGAATTATACACACTCTCACCCTTCCATCATTGCTAGCCTGTTCGGTACCGTGCATTGCCCTTTCTCACCTCGAGAGTTGGTGCAAACTTCACCGGTGAATCCAAACCCCGTGATATGATACCCTCTGTCACACATAAGCATCCTTATATCTTCCTCAAAACAGTCACCAAACCTACCTATCATGGCATTTCCATAGCCATTCCGAGATATATTGCCGTGCAATTTCCATCATCATCATATACATGACTTGAGCATGCATTGTCATATTGCTTTGCATGATTGTAAGATAGCTAGCATGATGTTTTCATGGCTTGTCCGTTTTTTGATGTCATTGCTATGCTAGATCACTGCACATCTTGGTACACCGTCGGAGGACTTCATATAGATTCATATCTTTGTTCTAGATATCGAGTTGTAATATTGAGTCGTAAGTAAATAAAAGTGTGATGATCGTCATTATTAGAGCATTGCTCCAGTGAGGAAAGGATGATGGAGACTATGATTCCCCCACAAGTCGGGATGAGACTATAGAATTTATGAAAAATAAAAGAGGACAAATAAGCCCAAATAAAAAAAGAGGCCAAAGAAGCCCACCAAAAAAATTAAAATAAAATGAGAGAAAAAGAGAGAAGGGGCAATGTTACTATCCTTTTACCACACTTGTGCTTCAAAATAGCACCATGCTCTTCATATAGAGAGTCTCTTGAGTTATCACTTTCATATACTAGTGGGAATTTTCATTATAGAACTTGGCTTGTATATTCCGATGATGGGCTTCCTCAAATGCCCGAGGTCTTCATGAGGAAGCAAGTTGGATTCACACCCACTTAGTTTTTAATTTGAGATTTCATACACTTATAGCTCCAGTACATCTGTTGCATGGCAATCCCTACTCCTCGCATTGACATCAATTGATGGGCATCTCCATAGCCCATTGATTAGCCGTGTAGATATGAAACTTTCTCCCTTCTTGTCTTCTCCACAAAACCTCCACCATCATACTCTATTCCACCTGTAGTGTTATATCCATGGCTTGCGCTCATGTATTGCATGAGGGTTGAAAAAGCTGAAGCGCGTTAAAAAGTATGAACCAATTGCTTGGCTGACACCGGGATGAGCATGAGGGGTACCTTTTGTTAAGAAAAGGAAGCATACAATACTATATGATATTGAAGGGATAGCGTTCTTTAGCATTGATATGTTGAAAGACATGATTGCTTGTTGGGATGCCTGAATTATTATAGTTTTTATGTCAAATGATAGACTATTGCCTTGAATAACTCATGTCTTAATATTCATGCCATTATTAGATTACATGATCAAGATTATGCTAGGTAGCATTCCACATCAAAAAATATCTTTTTTAACATCAACCTACTTGAGGACGAGCAGGAATTAAGCTTGGGGATGCTGATACATCTCCGTCGTATCTATAATTTTTGATTGTTCCATCCCAATATTATTCAACTTTCATATACTTTTGGCAACTTTTTATACCATTTTTGGGACTAACATATTGATCCAGTGCCCAGTGCCAGTTCCTATTTGTTGCATGTTTTATGTTTCGCAGAAACCCCATATCAAATGGAGTCCAAACGGGATAAAAACGGACGGAGAATATTTTTGGAATATTTATGATTTTTGGGAAGAAGAATCAACGCGAGACGATGCCCGAGGGGGCCACGAGGCAGGGGGCGTGCCCCAGGGGGACAGGCGCGCCCCTAACCCTCATGGGCACCACGTAAGGCGGTTACTGCTCTTCTTTGGTCGCAAGAAAGCTAATTTGAGAGAAAAATCTGGACGAAGGTTTCAATCCAATCGGAGTTACGGATCTCCGGGTATATAAGAAACGGTGAAAGGGCAGAATACTAGAACGCAGAAACAGAGAGAGACAGAGAGACAGATCCAATCTCGGAGGGGCTCTCGCCCCTCCCACGCCATGGAGACCATGGACGAGAGGGGAAACACTTCTCCCATCTAGGGAGAAGGTCAATGAAGAAGAAGAAGAAGAAGAAGAAGAAGAAGGGGGCTCTCTCCCCCTTGCTTCTGGTGGCGCCGGAACACCGCCGGGGGCCATCATCATCACCGTGATCTACACCAACACCTCTGCCATCTCCATCACCTTCCCCATCTATATTCAGCGGTCCACTCTCCCAGAACCCGTTGTACCATCTACTTGAACATGGTGCTTTTTGCTTCATATTATTATCTAACGATGTGTTGCAATCCTATGATGTCTGAGTAGATTTTCGTTGTCCTATGTGTGATTGATGAATTGCTATGATTGGTTTAATTTGCTTGTGGTTATGTTGCTGTCCTATTGTGCCCTCCATGTCGCGTAAGCGTGAGGGATTCCCACTGTAGGGTGTTGCAATACGTTCATGATTCGCTTATAGTGGGTTGCTTGAGTGACAGAAGCATAAACCCGGGTAAGGGTGTTGTGGCATATGGGATAAAGGGGACTTGATGCTTTAATGCTATGGTTGGGTTTTACCTTAATGATCTTTAGTAGTTGCGGATGGTTGCTAGAGTTGCAATCACAAGTGCATATGATCCCAGAAGAGAAAGTATGTTAGATTATGCCTCTCCCACACAAAACTTGCTATTGGTCTAGTAAAGTAGTCAATTGCTTAGGGACAATTTCACAACTCCTACCACCACTTTTCCAAACTCGCTATATTTACTTTATTGCTTCTTTATCTAAACATACCCTAGTGTATATTTACGTGCTCTTTATATTCTTGCAAACCTAGCCTACAACACCTACAGAGTACTTCTAGTTTCATACTTGTTCTAGGTAAAGCAAACGCTAAGCGTGCATAGAGTTGTATCGGTGGTCGACAGAACTTGAGGGAATATTTGTTCTACCTTTAGCTCCTCGTTGGGTTCGACACTCTTACTTATCGAAAGAGGCTATAATTGATCCCCTATACTTGTGGGTTATCAATGAGTGACACCTGTGCCAACGCGGAGCTAACACATGGTTCCGTGGGCCAATGAGAATTTTACACGTGGAAAATCGGCATTGGTCGTGGCTGTTAGCGGATTATCGGATCCAAAACCGGACTCGATAACTTAAAAGTGAGCCAGTTGACCTAAACATTGCTCTAACAAAAACCACACTTACTGTTAAAATTATGCTCAATTACTAAAATTTCTTGATTCAGTAAGTGTGGTCTCTGTGTTGTATGCTCTTTTGTGTGCCAAATTAGCAAGCGATGTTAAATTATGCTATGACGTACCCGGGGAAAATTACACCAAAAAATTTATTATCAAACTCATCCAATTGGCGTAAAGCAGAAGAATCATTTGCGATGCACACAATTGTTCAAAGTGAATGGTGTCCGGCGGTACCGCGCGCAAAGTTTCCCTCCACATTTCCAAAATTTTGGCCTACCGCCAAAATATCAACCCCCGCCCCTCCCCCCTTCCGCACCCCCTTTTCTCCCCGACCACAAGTCACATTTCCCCTGTTTCCTCCTTCCTTCCTAAGCTATATCCGCTTCCTCGCTTCCTTCCTCGCTCTCGCTGTCTCGCATCTAACCGCCGGGGTCGCCATGGTCTTCTTCAATGACCTCTCCAGCGGTTCGTCCTCCGATGAGGACTCCTTCACAACTCGGGTATGCCTCTCTTCTCTCTCTCGGGCTATGACTTGGAATAAAGGATTTTAACCTGGCGGTCGATTTGAGTCATTTATTCCTCTTGTAGCTCCCTAGGACCATCAGTTGCAACAAATCGAGCGGGGTGGCTGAAGATCCGTCTGCTCATTGTCACCATCAATCTCCATGCGTGAAGCTAGCTGTGTTTGAATCTGTGGACAGTGGGAGGAAGTTTCTGGCATATGAAGAGAATGTGAGACCCTCTTTCGTTGTTACAAATCATTTGTTAGATGTGATTCAGACACTGTCATGGTCCCAACCCATTCATACCACACCTTCAACCAAACACATCCTAAGACATTGCCACAGTTTGTACCTAATATCTAAAAATGTTGCCATCTCATCAGCGATGCCATTAGAAAATTATTTGCCGCTTCAGCAGTTTGTGCAGCCAACTTTGGTCAACACATCAGAGAAGCCAAGCTGTAAAATACTAAATCTTTTATGGCACGAAGGAACTGGGCATCAAAGCAACTAGGTGCTCCGGAGTCCGGGTCCCTAATTTTTTCTGCTACATCGGCTCGCCAGTGCAGGGCACCGGTGCGAGATGTAGCAACAGTTGTCTTTACACCGGTTTTGGAATACATAGTGGACGGCCATAGTGCTATTAGTTCTTTGTTACTAAATGTGTGCATGTACACACATGTTAGTATCAATTTGCTGTCATCCAAACATTGTCTCTATGCCATTGCAGTTATATTTACCTTCCTCATAAAATGTTCAATTTGTTATTTATAATACATGATTAAGAGTTCGTAGCATTGTTGTAGTTAATTATAGCTTCTGATGTTTCAGAATTTGGTTGTCGTCTCAGTAGCAATTAATTCATTTGCACATTGATCTTTTTGAGAAGATATGTCATAATTAACCTGTTTCTTCAGTTTTTCAAAATAAGTATTGGTTATTTTCTATGTTGCTATAACCCATTTCCCCTACAATTGTTACTGATCTAGTTTCAAATATTATAGGATGAATGGAAGTGTTCTTAATTGGAGTGGGTTGATCAAGAGTGGCAACAGTCTTTGAAGATGTGCCTAGCAAAGCTCTGGAGCATGTATGAGGAAGAGAACATAGTTACGCTTAGAGAAAGTGTTGTCAGCGCTGAAGAATATTTGAATATGCGAGATAAAAAGAGGAAGATGGAGAATGAGCTCAGAGTTTTTAAATCGAACTTTGCTAAGATGGTGTTGGCGAAGGAGGAGGCACTTTCCAATTGGACAGTGCAAAACAAGTTCTTAGTGAACTGAAAGCAGAGGTGGATAAGACGTGCCTGGATGATCTCAATTAGGAAAATGTATATATTGTTCTAATATTGTTCTTATGAAGTTGAACTAGCTATATGATGTATTGTGTTGTTTTCAGGTAGCTATCGTACTGTGATGTTAAAATATATTTATGTGCCTGATATGAAATTGGCAAACAGTTGTTTGATATGAAATGTGAATTTGCGTAATACTGGAATCATTAATTGTAAACTAATAAACCTACTAAATGGGTCATGGAACTTTGGAAATGGTTCTGGCAGTAAAAGCTCTTGTGATGGATAGCCCAATGTCACACAGTTTTGTTCACCAAACCGTGTGTAATGTAGTTGATAAAAGCAACCGGCTAACCAAGGAAGAGCATGTGTGATAGTTACACATTTCACACATGAGCATATACATAAAACTGTGTGGGATGTACATACGAACGGAAACGTTTTCCCTGGATTGACTGTGTGGGATGTACATAAGGACGGAAACGTATTCCTTGGATTGACTGTGTGTGATATACATACGAATAGAAACGTTTTCCCTGGATTGACTGTGTGGGATGTACATAAGAACGGAAACGTATTCCTTGGATTGAGTGTGTGTGATATACATAAGAACGGATATGTTTTTCTGGGATTCACCGTGTGGGATGTACATATGAATGGTAATGATAGGGTTTTGATGCCTCGCTCGATCACACACGAGCTCATTTTGCACCAGCATGTGTGCCAGGAGGGCCTATCCCCGACGGTTTCTGGGTCATGTGGGAAGGACCCCCCCTATCGCCCACACTCACTTGGCGACGGTTCCAAATGCCATCACGTAAAGGGGTTAAAGACCGTTTGTATAGCACCGATGCATGCCAGTGCAAGTCTATGTGGCCTACTGAAGACGAGGTCACTTGGGAGAAATTCGAAGACAAATTTCGCAAGTATCATATTCCTGCCAGCATCATGAAGGTCAAGCAGTGAGAGTTCCTTGCTCTTACACAAGGGAACCTGTCCGTAAGTGAATATTCAAACAAGTTCAATCTCTTGGTTCATTATTCCATTCATGATGTAGCCACTGAATAAAGGAAGATAGACTGATTCCTTGGAGGGCTCAATCCTACACTCTGATGTACGCTTAGCATGCTGGACTTTCCCGATTTTCCAACCTTGGTGAACAAGGCTATCATCACAGAAAGGGAGCATTAGCTTGCCAATGATCACAAGTCAACTTATGAAGACCAAAAACGCTTTCGAGTCCAAGAAGGATAGATAGATTATTCAAAAGGCCCATACTTGGCAGTGGCCTCAGTTTGAGTTCAAGCCAACCTGGCAGGAGAATAACAATAAAATAGAGAATCAAGTCAAGAACATGGTTACCAACCCACTGAAGGAAGATTGTCAATGTAACAATGCTTGTTTCTCCTGTGGTCAAACCAGGCAGTATGCAAGACATGTTCCAAGAATGGCAAGCCACCCACGACTATCAAGAGACAAATTAACAACATGGGACCCTTCCTAGCACAGAATCTTATTCAAGGGCAACTTCATCATCTCTTCGCAGAAGAAGCCCAAGAGACACCCGAAGTGGTCATTGGTATGTTTCCTGTTAATAACATACTTGCTACAATTTTATTCGATTTCGGGGCTTCCCATTCTTTTATTTTGCAGAGTTTTGTTACCCAAAACAAGTTTTCTTGCACTCTTCTGCAAAAATTCATGGTGGTACTATCTCCAGGATCTATGCTCAGAACAAATGTTGTATGCCGAGGATTGGAGATAGACATCCATGGAGTTATTTTCCCCGCCACCTTGGTGTCCATTGAATCAGCAAAGCTGGATGTCATTTTGGGAATGGACTGGCTGACAAGGCATCAAGTCTATATCAATTGCGCAACTCAAGAAGTCAGATTAATAAATCCTTCAGAGCAATCAGCTTAGTTTTTGCTTGCAGAAACATGCCAAAGAAGGAAATGATTTACACTGCCATTGCATCATACATGAAGTTGATTCCAGTGGTCAGCGAGTTTCCAGATGTATTTCCTGAAGAATTTCCAGGAATGCTACCAGACCGTGAGCTTGAATTTTCCATCGATCTTGTGCCCAGCGCGTTGCCCATTTACAAGAAATATTATCGTATGCCTTCATCCAAGTTAGTGGAACTGAAAAAGCAATTGGAGGAGATGCTCCAAAAAGGATGCATTCACGCCAGCTCTTCGCCATGGGGATCACCAGCTATATTCATTGCCAAGAAGGATGGTAGTCTACTGATGTGTGTTGACTATCGCAACCTTAATGATGTCACCATCAAAAACAAGTACCTCCTCCCCAGGATTAATGATTTGTTTGACCAATTGAGTTGATCCTAGATATTCTCCAAGATTGATTTACGGACCGAGCATCATCAACTAAAAATTAAGAAGGAAGACATTCCCTAGAACGCATTCACCACTCGCTATGGGCTATATGAGTACATGGTCATATCATTTGGCCTGACTAATTCCCCCGCATTCTTCATGCATATGATGAACAAGGTGTTAATCAACTTCTTGGACAAATTTGTGGTCGTGTTCATCAACGACATTCTCATACATTGAAAAGGAGAGGAAGAGCATAAGTAGCATCTCTGAGCCGTATTGCAACGACTTTGCGACAATCCGTTGTACGCCAAATTCATCAAGTGCAAGTTCTAGCTCAAGCAAGTGGGATTTCTTGGGCACATTATATAAGCTCAAGGAGTGGCTGTGGACCCGAGCAAGGTTACGGAAGTGTTAAATTGGAAGGAACCCACAATCATGTCAGAAATCCGAAGTTTCTTGGGTCTTGCCGGCTACTACATCGATTTATTGAAGGCTTTTCAAAGATAGCCAAGCCAATGGCAGAACTGCTCAAGAAGAATCGGAAGTTTGAGTGGATAGGGGCCTGCGAAAAAGTTTCAGTGAATTGAAGACTCGTTTGACCACAACACCTGTATTGATACTTCCTGATATCTATCAAAGATTTGACATTTATTGCGACACATCCAGGAGGGGCATAGGATGCATACTCATGCAAGATGGCAAGTTCATGGCTTATGCATCTAGACAACTATGGTTGCATGAAGAGAATTACCCCACGCACGACTTGGAATTGGCGGTAGTGGTGCACGCCTTGAAAATTTAGAGACACTATCTCATTGGGAAAAGATGCCAAGTCTTCACCGACCACAAGAGTCTCAAGTACATCTTCAGTCAACCAGACTTGAATCTCGGACAAAGGAGATGGCTTGAATTGGTCAAGGATTATGATATTGGAATAAATTACCATTCGGGAAAGGCCAACATGGTAGCCGATGCACTCAGTCGCAAACAAGCCACCATGAATGCGTTAATGGAGCTCTTACCTTCTAAATTGCAAGAAGAGATGGCCTAGCTTAACTTGAGCATTTGTGATGCCATGTGTGCAGCTACCTTAGAAATCACTTCTACTCTGGAACAAGAGGTTCGCAAGGCCCAAGCTGAGGATCCATTTCTATTAAAGATGATTGCTTGAATGCAAATACGAAAGACTCAAGATTTCCACAAAGATGGTAAAGGTACCCTTCAATTCCAAGGCTGAATATGCATACCAAATCAGGAAGATCTAAAGTGGCAGATATTAAAGGAAGCACATGAGTCTGCATATTCGAATCATCCTAGAGGTACCAAGATGTATGAAGATCTGAGGCATATATTTTGGTGGAATGGTATGAAGAAATACATTGCATACTTTGTTGCTTGATGTGACATTTGTAACAAAGTAAAGGCAGAACACCAAAAGCCCGCCGGATTGTTACAACCTTTACCTATTTTGCAATGGAAGTGGGATGACATTTTCATGGATTTCATCATGGGACTGCCCAAGTCACTTTGACAAAATAATGCTGATATAACCACACCAATAACCCACAATATTAATCCAGTAGTTATTCAGGTTGCTCACAATGTTTCCCCTGTGGAAGTTACATGCATGCATATGATAGAGATGCACTCATGTAACAAAGAGGAAAAGAGAAAGTTGATCATGCTTTCATTACCTTGGGAGATGTGCATGTACGTGCATGCAAGAAAATGCTCATACGCTGGCACTTTAGATCAGTTTGAGCAGACAAAGATTAGAAGGAGTACGTGTATCCATGAGGCAGGAGTTTTGGTCGCTGCTAATAGCCAGAGAAGAGTCCCGCTCGACTACAACTTCCATCAAGCACGGCCGCCCAAGAAAGAAGCATATTCATCGATGTTTCCAGGGATCAAACAACTCACGTTAAAGGAAACTAGATGGGGTCCACCATCAGCTTATTTTGTGAAGATGGAACCTATGTACCGTGTCATGGTTTGCTTAGGAAATAAAAACAGCCGAGATGTAAAAGGAAATTTTCTTAAGAGTCCTATAGTTATCTTTAGGCAAAGTCATGGAGATGTTTTATTCGGTTTTCAGCCATGAGAGTAGAGATAGGATTTTCCTTCATTGTCAAGTTTCTTTAGATGGTCTGGCTGGTATAAATCCTAGGTGCAGCCATGTAATAGGTTAGGTTATTTTGAGATGAATTAGACACCGTGTGTGTTCCGGCTGTCGTCCATTATCGAGTTTAGAGAAACTTTATCAAAAATCTTCGTTGTCGTGTGAGTTCCTGCGATGCGACACATAGGAGAATATAAGCTGAGCCTATACAGCTCGTCCATGTTATTCCTTCGGATCGAGGGGTTGGCGTGTTGTTTTCGTGGGATTTGCGAACATCTTCGTAAACCGGCGACTATTTGTTGCTGCGATGAAGGTTTGTGCGTGAAAGATTGTGCCAACAATGGATCGACCCTTGTCTCGAGGTTCGCTCCACATCAAATGCTATATTAGTCGTGGTCAACACGCTTACAAAAGTGGATCATTTCATTCCTATAACGACCACATATCGGGCAGATCAGCTTGCACAACTATATGTATCCAGAATTCTCAGTTTGCATGGAGTCCCAAGAAGCATCACTTTAGTCTGGGGATCTCTGTTACCTTGGCATTCTGGGCACGTCTTCACCAAGCTTTGGGAACATCTTTGAAGTATAGCACCGCTTATCATCCTCAGAGAGATGGACAAACAGGGCGAGTAAATCAAATTCTTGAAGATATGCTTTGAGCATGTGACATTGCTCAAGGATCGAAATGGGAAGACAGTTTGTCTTATGCAGACTTTTCTTACAATAATGGATATCAAACTGGCCTCAATACGCCACCTTATGAGACCCTATATGGGCATAAGTGTTGTACCCCTCTGAACTGGTCACAAACCAGAGACAGTCGCATCTTCGGTACTGATTTGATGTGATGGAAATATGCCCTAGAGGCAATAATAAAATGGTTACTATTATATTTCCTTAGTCATGATAAAGGTTTATTATTTATGCTAGAATTGTATTGACCAGAAACTTAAATACATGTGTGGATACATAAACAAATACCATGTCCCTAGTGAGCCTATACTAGACTAGCTCGTTGATCAAAGATGGTTAAGGTTTCCTAACCATAGACATGAGTTGTCATTTGATAACGGGATCACATCATTAGGAGAATGATGTCATTCGGAGAATGATGTGATGGACAAGACCCAACAGTTAGCATAGCATATGATCGTTCAGTTTATTGCTAATACTTTCTTAATGTCAAATACATGCTCCTTCGACCATGAGATCATGCAACTCCTGAATACCGGAGGAATACCTTGTGTGATATCAAATGTCACAACGTAACTGGGTAACCATAAAGATGCTTTACAGGTATCTCCGAAGGTGTCTGTTGAGTTGGTATGAATTGCGATTGGGATTTTCACTCCATGTATCAGAGAGGTATCTCTAGGCCCTCTCGATAATACACATCACAAGAAGCTTGCAAGCAAAATGACTAAGGAGTTAGTTGCAAGATGATGTATTACAGAACGAGTAAAGAGACTTGCCGGTAAGGAGATTGAACTAGGTATAGAGATACCAACGATCGAATCTCGGGCAAGTAACATACCGATAGACAAAGGGAATTACGCATGTTGTCACAAAGGTTCAACCAATAAAAGATCTTTGTGGAATATGTAGGAATCAATATGGGCATCTAGGTCCCGCTATTGGTTATTGACCGAAGAGGTGTCTCGGTCATGACTACATAATTCCCGAACCCGTAGGGTCGCATGCTTAACGTTCGTTGACGCTAGAGTAGTATTGGAATATTTGATGTGTGGTAACAAATATTGTTCGGAGTCCCATATGAAATTCCGGACGTCATGACGAGTCTCAGAATGGTCGAGAGTTAAATATTTATATATGGGATGTCATATTTTGGGTTCCGGGAAAAGGTGCAGTTTTTTCGCTATTGTACCGGGAAGCTTCCAGAAGGTTCCGGAGGATTCTGGAAGTCCACAAGTGGGTTCACCACGACCCAAGGTCTAGCATGGTCTGCGTGGAGGCACCCTTTCCTTATTAGGCTAGGCGCACCAAGTCCTTAAAAGCCCACGTGGCTACGGAAGGCAAAAAAGGAAGGAGTCCTAGTAGGAATAGGATTGGACTTGGAGTCTGAGTCCTCACTTTCTTAGATGCACCCTAGGGCTTGGAGGGTCGTTTTCCCATGCCCCTCCACCTATATATAGAGGGGAGGGGCGCCCCAAGAGGATACACCAAGCCCTTCACGCCCCGCTCTCTCCCTTTACTCCGTAGTTCCACCGCCTCGCCCCTGCAAAGCGATGTCGGTGCTCCACCACCACGATCACCACCACGTCGTCGTGTTGGTTGTGATCCCATCTACTTCTCCTCTCCCGCTTGCTAGATCAACAAGGAGGGGATTTCATCGAGCCGCACGTGTGCTAAACTCGGAGGTTTCATCCGTTCGGCTCTAGATCGGTTGGATCATGATTGGATCACGAAGAGTATGACTACATCAACTGCGTGATAAACGCTTCCGCTTAGCAATCTACTAGGGTATGTAGATGCTCTTCCCATCTCATAGTTGTGCTCTCCATGGATATATCTTGCATGTGCGTAGAAATTTTTTGTTTTCCATGCAACATTCCCCAATAGTGGCATCATGAGCCAGGCCTATGCGTAGATGATATGCACGAGTAGAACACAAAGAAGTTGTGGTCGGTGATGTTCATACTGCTTACAACCAATGTCTTATTTTGATTCGGAGGCATTGTGGGATGAAGCGTCCCGGACCAACCTTACATGTCCACGCACATGAGACCGGTTCCACCGACTGACATGCAACTTGTTTTGCATAAAGGTGGCTGGTGGGTGTCTGTTTCTCCTACTTTCGCTGAATCGAATTTGACGGCGGCCGGTCCTTAAAGAAGGTTAAAACATCAAACTTGATAATCACCATTGTGGTTTTGCGTAGGTAAGAATGGTTCTTGCTAGTTGCCCGTAGAAGCCACATAAAACTTGCAACAACAAAGTAGAGGACGTCTAACTTATTTTTGCAGGGTAGGTTTTGATGTGATATGGTAAAGATGTGATGTGATATATGTTGTTGTCTGAGATGATCATGTTTTGTAATATCGACAACCGGCAGGAGCCTTATGGTTGTCTTTTAATTATTGTATGAAATGCACGGCCATGTAATTGCTTTACTTTATCTCTATGCGTTAGCAATAGTTGTAGAAGCAATAGTTGGTGAGACGACCCTGACGCAACGATGTAGATCAAGGTGTCTAGCCGATGACGATGGAGATCATGCCGATGCTTTGGATATGGAGATCAAAAGCACAAGATGATGATGGCCATATCATGTCACATATTTTGATTGCATGTGATGTTTATCCTTTATGCATCTTATTTTGCTTAGAACAACGGTAGAATTATAAGATGATCGCTTCACTTAATTTCAAGATAAAAGTGTTCTCCCTAAGTATGCACCATTGCCAAAGTTCGTCGTTTCGAAGCACCACGTGATGATCGGGTGTGATAGACTCTACATTCACATACAACAGGTGTAAGCCAGTTTTGCACATGTAGAATACTTGGGTTAAACTTGACGAGCCTAGCATGTACAGGCATGGTCTCAGAACGCTAGAGACCAAAAGGTCAAACATGAGTCATATAGTAGATATGATCAACATAAAGATGTCCACCATTGAATACTACTCCATCTCATGTGATGATCGGACATGGTTTAGTTGATTTGGATCATGTATCACTTAGACAAACTTGAGGGATGTTGATTTAAGTGGGAGTTCATTAGTAATTTGATTAATTGAACTAAGATTTATCATGATCGTAGTCAAAATGCCTTTGCAAATTATGTTGTAGTTCAATAGCTCGCGGTGTAGCTTCCACATTTTTTTGATACGTTCCTAGAGAAAACCAAGTTGAAAGATGATGGTAACAATAATGTGGACTAGGTACGTGATCTGAGGATTATGTCCTTGATGCACCGCTAGGTGACAAACCTGCCGCAGAAGCTGATGCAGATGTTATGAACATTTAACAAGCTCGATCTGATGCCTACTTGATAGTTTAGTGCACCATGCTTTAAGGCTTATAATCGGGGCTCCAAAGACGTTTTGAACGCCATGGAACATGTGAGATGTTCCAAGAGTGAAATTGGTATTTCAGGCTCATGCCCATGTTGAGTGGTATGAGACCTCTGACATGTAATTTGCCTACAAGATGGAGGAGAATAGCTCGGCCAGTGAGCATGTGCTCAGAATGTCTGGGTACTACAATCGCTTGAATCAAGTGGGAGTTAATCTTTCAGATAAGATAGTGATTGATAGAGTTCTCCAGTCACTATCACCAAGCTACTAGAGCTTCGTGATGAACTATAATATGCAAGGGATGAAGAAAACGATTCCCACGCTCTTCGCAATGCTGAAATCAGCGAAGGTAGAAATCAAGAAAGAATATCAAGTGTTGATGGTTAACAAGACCACTAGTTTTAAGAAAAAGGGCATGGGAAAGAAAGGGGACTTCAAGATGAACAGTAAGAAAGTTGCCACTCCCGTGAAGAAGCCCAAAGCTGGACCCAAGCCTGAAACTGAGTGCTTCTGCTGCAAAGGAAATGGTCACTGGAAGTGGAACTGCCCCAAATACTTGGCAGATAAGAAGGATGGCAAAGTAAACAAAGGTATATTTGATATACATGTTATTGATGTGTACCTTACTGGTGCTCATAGTAGCCCCTGGGTATTTGATACAGGTTCAGTTTCTGAGATTAATTAGTAACTCGAAATAGGAGTTGCAGAATAAATGGAGACTAGTTAAGGGCGAGGTAATGATGTGTGTTGGAAGTGTTTCCATGATTGATATGATCACCATCAGTCCCTCTACCTTCGGGATTAGTGTTGTGCCTAAATAAATGTTATTTGGTGTTTGCATTGAGCATGAACATGATTAGATTGTGTTTATTGCAATACGATTTTTGATTTAAGTCACAGAATAATTGTTGTTCTGTTTACATGAATAAAACCTTCTATGGTCATACACCCAATGTAAATGATTTATTGAATATCGATCATAGTGATACACATATTCATAATACTAATGCCAAAAGATACAAAGTTGATATTGATAGTGCAACATACTTGTGGCACTGCCGTATAGGTCATATTGGTGTAAAGCGCATGAAGAAACTCCATGAGGATGGACTTTTTGAATCACTTGATTATGAATCATTTGATACTTGCGAACCATGCCTCATGGGCAAGATGACTAAAACTCCATTCTCTGGAACAATGGAGCAAGCTAATGACTTACTCGAAATAATACATACCGATGTATGCGGTCTGATGAGTGTTGAAGCATGCGGCGGGTATTGTTATTTTCTCACCTTCACAGATGATTTGAGTAGGTATGGGTATATCTACTTGACGAAACACAAGTCTGAAACGTTTGAAAAGTTCAAATAATTTCAGAGTGAAGTGGAGAATCATCGTAACAAGAAAATAAAGTTTCTACAATCTGATCGTGGATGCGAATATTTGAGTTACGAGTTTGGCCTTCATTTAAAACAATGTGGAATAGTTCCACAACTCACACCACCTGCAACACCACAGCATAATGGTGTGTCTGAACATCGTGACCGTACTTTATAGATATGGTGCATTCTATGATGTCTCTTACTAATTTGCCACTATCGTTTTGGGGTTATGCATTAGGGACAACCGCATTCACGTTAAATAGGGCACTGTCTAAATCCATTGAGATGACACTGTATGAACTGTAGTTTGGCAAGAAACCTAAGCTGTCGTTTATGCCAAAAGGCTTCAGTATGATAAGCTCGAACCCAAAGCGGAGAAGTGCGTCTTCATAGGATACCCAAAAGAAATTATTGGGTATACCTTCTACCACATATCTGAAGGCAAAATCTTTGTTACTAAGAATGGGTCCTTTCTAGCGAAGGAGTTTCTCTCGAAAGAAGTCTGTCGGAGGAAAGTAGAACTAGATGAGGTGGTTGTACCTTCTCTTTAATTGGAAAGTAGTACATCAGAGAAAGTCGTTCCCGTGATGCCTACACTAACTAAAGAGGAAGTGAGATGTCTCCAACGTATCTAGATTTTTTGGTCGTTCCATGCTGTTATATTATCATTCTTGGATGTTTTATAATCATTTTATAGTCATTTTATATCATTTTTTGGTACTAACCTATTGAGATAGTGCCAAGTGCCACTTGCTGTTTTTTGCATGTTTTTTACATCATGGGAAATCAATACCAAACGGAGTCAAACGCAGCGAAACTTTTTGTGGATTTTTTATGGACCAGAAGACATCCAGCGGGCCGAAGAAGCACAAGTTCCAGAACCACGAGAACCAATCTAGACACCATCATGGAGGGGTTCATCATGTCCATTGATGCCTCTCCGATGATGCGTGAGTAGTTCTTTGTAGACCTACAGGTCCGTAGTTAGTAGCTAGATGGCTTCCTCTCTCTCTTTTGATTATGAATACAATGGTCTCTTGGAGATCCATATGATGTAACTCTTTTTGCAATGTACTTGTTGGGATCAGATGAACTTTGAGTTTATGATCAGATCTATATTTTTAGCCATGAAAGTTATTTGAGTATTCTTTTATCTCTTATATGCATGATTGCTTATAGCCTCTTATTTCTTCTCCGATATTTGGGTTTTGTTTGGCCAACTTGATCTATTTATCTTGCAATAGGAAGAGGTGCTTTGTAATGGGTTCGATCTTACGATGCTTGATCCCAGTGACAGAAGGGGAACCGACACATATGTATCATTGCTATTAAGGATAACAAGATGGAGTCTATTTCTACATAAATAGATCTTGTCTACATCATGTCATCGTTCTTATTGCGTTACTCCATTTCTCCATGAACTTAATACACTAGGTGCATGATGGATAGCGGTTGATCTGTGGAGTAATAGTAGTAGATGCAGGCAGGAGTCAGTCTACTAATCATGGACGTGATGCCTATATAATGATCATTGCCTGCATATCGTCATGATTATTTGAAGTTCTATCAGTTGCCCAATAGTAATTCGTGTAGCCATCGTTTGCTATTTTTCTCAAGAGAAGACACTAGTGAAATCTACAGCCCCCGGGTCTGTTTCTCATTATATTTGCCTTTGAGATCTATTTTATTTGCTTTTATTTCCAGATCTATTAAACCAAAAATACAAAAAAATACCTTGCTGCAATTTATTTTATCTCGCGTTCCCATGAGATCTATCTATCAAATTATTACAACTTTCTCACGTCCTTTTGCGAATTTATGGTGCCGTTACCCGGATGGGATTGACAACCTCTTTAATACTTCGGGTTGCGAGTATTTGTTATTTGTGTGCATGTGTTGTTTACGTAGTGTTTCTTGGTTCTCCTACTGGTTCGATAACCTTCGTCTCATCACTGAGGGAAAGACCTACCGTCACTTACTGTATCATCCCTTCCTCTTTGGGGAAATACCACGTAGTCTAGCAGACATCAAAAGAAATCTCTGGGGTCGTTGCCGGGGCGGATCACGTCAAGATAGTCTCCTGTCAAGTCGCCAAATTCTGGCGCCGTTTGCCGGGGAGACATCATCAACATCTACCAGGTTCCCAATCACAAATCTCACCTCCTCGCAATTTACATTATTTGCCATTTGCCTTTATATTTCCTCTCCCCCACTTAAATTTTTTTGCCGTTTTATTCGCCCTCTTTTTCGTTCACCATTTTCTCGTCAGATTTGTTTTTGTGTGCAATCTTGTTTGCCATTATTGTCGTCATGGATAGTCCATCCTCTATTGCATGCACTCCCGAGAATGAGGTTCTCAACTTTAAACAAAGGGGAGGAGAGAATTTAAAAGATGCTTGGTATAGAATTTGCAATGCTAATAAAAGATCTATCTATAAGCAATCTACTATTGTTCTTCTTCGTTGTTTTTATGTGGGCATCACCACTTGGTATTTGATAGGATTACCGGTGGAAATTCCTTCATGCATCCCTCTCTTGATGCTTTTAATGCTATGGGAAATTTAGTAGGCTCACCACCTCTTATGATTAATGGAACAACTTTGACTCTTGAGCATGTCATGGAAAGATTAGATTCTATTGAAAAGAAAATGCTTACTAAAGATCATATTGAAAAATAGGATAAAATGATGCATAATTTTGCTACTGAGATTGGGTCAAAGGCGGGAGAAGTTTTTTAAGTTGTTCAAAGAAAAGGGGATCGTAATTCATGAAAGAATTGAAGAAATCCCATATCGGATTGATAAACTAGAAGAAATCTTTAGTAATTTAAGCACGGCTTTTGCTTCTGCTAAAACTATTGAAAAAACTCCCGTAAAGATTGGCAAGACTACTCAAGTTACTAAGAACAAGGGTGTGACTTCTAGTAATAACAGTAAAGAGGATCTTAAGATGATTAGTATCCACCCGGATTTTTTGAAGTTATAAGAGATCCCTTGGGCAAGAATGAGTTCTTTAAACATGTTCCTAGGAGTATTTCGTTGAAACTCTTTATGCTAAATCTTTGAAGGATTCTAAGTGTTTGATTGGAGAGTTGGAGAAGGATGACAAAACTTAGATCCTTCCTTTGTGCCTAGCTAAGGGTGTGAGACAATAACGCTTGTTGGGAGGCAACCCAATGAATAAAATTTATTTTTTTCTTTTGCTTTCTGTTCTTGAGTGTTTGCACAATTATGCTACTGTTATGATTGTGTTTTTTGTGTTTTAATTAGTGTTTGTGCCAAGTAAAGCCTTTAGGATCTTCTTGGGTGATAGTTGTTTGATCCTGCTGAAAAATAGAAACTTTTGCGTCCAGAGTTGCAATTTTTAAAATTCACAGAAGCGACGAAAAAATCTGAATTTTTTACAGTAGATTTATATAAAAATTGCCTAGGCTGTCCTATTTATCAGAATGTTTGGGGTTACAGAAATATTCGAACAATTTAGATTCCAATAGACTGTTCTATTTTTGACAAATTCTGTTTTCTTTGTGTTGTGTGCTTGTTTTGATGATTCTATGGTTTTCTTTGAAGTGTTTTTGCCATAGAAAAGTTGGAATACAGTATATATAATGCAAGAATAAAATATGAATAGGTTGCAACAATACTTATAGTAGTTATTTGTTTTCTTATACTAACGGATCTCACGAATGTTTTGTTGAGTTTTGTGTGATTGAAGTTTTCAAGTTTTGCGTGAAGTTACGATGGATGAAGGAATAAGGAGTAAGAAGAGCCTAAGCTTGTGGATGCCCATGGCATCCCAAGCTATTATCCAAAGAGAAGCAAGCAACTAAGCTTGGGGATGCCCCGAGTGGCATCCCCTGTTTCTTCTAACGACCATCGGTACTTTACTCGAAGCTATATTTTTATTCGTCACATACTATGAGTTTTGCTTAGAGTGTATTGTATGATTTGAGTCTTTGATTTTTTGCTTTTTATTTTAGTCTTGATTCCTTGCTAGACACACTTGTTTGAGAGATCCAAAATTATGCCACGACTTCTTAGAATTGCTCTCTATGCTTCACTTAAATCTTTATAAGCTATGGAATTGCTCTAGTGCTTCACTTATGTATAATTTTAGCACGGTGCGCTTTAGTATTTTTGAAGAAATGCTCTCTTGCTTCACTTAGATTTATTTGAGAGTTAGTAAAATTTTCAAGAAATTCTCTGTCGCTTCACTTAAATTAATTTGAGAGAAAGAAAAATTATGCTCATGATCTTCACTTATATTTGTTTGAGCTTATCAAAAGCAACACATGAAAAATTAGTTCCAAAGTGATAGATATCCAAGAAGGATATAATAAAAACGTTCATGAAGATCATTGGACAAAATAAACTTGATTTCTTGTAATAGTTTTGAGATATGATGATGCGATATGTGAGTTATGTTGATGAGTAATTATGCTTTAGTAAGAATATTGGTGTTAAAGTTTGTGACTCCCTATGCAAGCACGAAAGTCAATAGTTGTGCAATGAAATTACATCCTACTTGTGGTGCATTATCTGGTGTTAATTATGCTCAATGCTCTCTTATGAGATTATTCGTTTCTTGGTTGGTCGCTTCTCAATCTTTTGCTAGCCTTCATTTTTCACTAAGTATGATCACTACTTGTGCATCCAAAATCCTTTACCAGTTTTGCCACATGAGTCCACTATACCTGCCTATATGCGGTATTCTTTTGCCGTTATAAGCAAATTTGTATGTGCCATCTCTAATTTTCAAAATAAATTTCTCTTTTGTGTGCTCATACCGCTCACGAGGCGGTGAAGGGTGGCTGATATTTTCCATGCTAGATGTGTTATTCTCACAATAGGTGTTTATTCACTTTTCATTGCACGAGACTAAGGCAAAGGTATTAGGGATGCCCAGTCCTGAAATGAAAAATTAATTTACTTTATGTTGTCAAATTATAAATTCCTTGGAAAGTGTTGGTATGGAAGGCAGCCATGAAAAGTGAAAGTATGGTTGAAAAAGGAATAACCTTTATTTTCTGTTTGGGAACCGCCTATGATATATCTAGCATGGAAAGTGTGGGGAGCTTTAAGTCGTTTTCGTTGGTGGGAAAAGTATGCCTCTCAAAATGTTTTTATCTCTCAATTTTCGCTTTGAGCTCTGGCACCTCTACAAATCCCTACTTCCCTCCGCGAAGGGCCTCTTTTTTTTACTTTATGCAATTTTTATTTTTAATTTGAGTCTCCATCTTCTCTTATAAAGTACCAACTAGGGGGCACTATGATCGTACTTGAGCATTGGTTGTAGCTAATATGTGAGTGTGTTTCATGAATGGATCAATGACTGAGCATGATGGGCTATTTTAGCATTGATATTTTGAAAGACTTGGTTGCTTGTTGCTATGCTTGAGTATTTAAGTCTCATGTCAAAACTAGACTATTGCTTTGAACCATATAAAAGTCCAAATGTCCATGCTACAAAGAAAAGAATATGAGAAGACATGTTAGGCAGCACTCCACATCAAAAATTCTGTTTTTATCATTTATGTATTCGAGGACGAGCAGGAATTAAGCTTGGGAATCCTGATACGTCTCCAACGTATCTATAATTTTTGACTGTTCCATGCTGTTATATTATCATTCTTGGATGTTTAATAATCGTTTTATAGTCATTTTATATCATTTTTGGTACTAACCTATTGACATAGTGCCAAGTGGCTGTTGATGTTTTTGCATGTTTTTACATCGCAGGAAATCAATAACAAACGGAGTCCAAACGCAATGAAACTTTTTGTGGATTTTTGATGGACCAGAAGACATCTAGTGGGACGAAGAAGCACCCGGGGGCTGCTCCGAGGGGAGCACAACTGACCAGGGTGTGCCTGGAGGCCCAGGCGTGCCCTGGTGGGTTGTGCCCACCTCGGGTGCCCCCAGACTACCTCTTTACTCTATAAATACTCCAATATTCTAGAAACCCTAGGGGAGTCGATGAAAATCAAATCTAGATGCCGCAAGTTCCAGAACCACCAGATCCAATCTAGACACCATCATGGAGGGGTTCATCATGTCCATTGGTGCCTCTCCGATGATGCGTGAGTAGTTCTTTGTAGACTTACGGGTCCGTAGTTCGTAGCTAGATGGCTTCCTCTCTCTCTTTTGATTCTCAATGCAGTGGTCGAGATCCATATGATGCAACTCTTTTTGCGGTGTGTTCGTTTGGATTGGATTAACTTTGAGTTTATGATCAGATCTATCTTTTTATCGATGAAAGTTATTTGAGTCTTCTTTGATCTCTTATATGCATGATTGCTTATAGGCTCGTATTTCTTCTCCGATATTTGGGTTTTGTTTGGCCAACTTGATCTATTTATCTTGCATGGGAAGAGGTGCTTTGTGATGGGTTCGACCTTACGGTGCTCTATCCCAATGACAGAAGGGGAACCGACACGTATGTATCATTGCTATTAAGGATAACAAGATGGGGTCTATTTCTACATAAATAGATCTTGTCTACATCATGTCATTATTCTTATTGCATTACTCCATTTCTCCATGAACTTAATACACTAGATGCATGCTGGATAGCGGTCGATGTGTGGGGTAATAGTACTAGATGCAGGCAGGAGTCGGTCTACTAATCTTGGACGTGATGCCTATATAATGATCATTGCCTAGATATTTTCATGATTATTTGAAGTTCTATCAATTGCCCAACAGTAATTCGTTTACCCACAGTTTGCTATTTTTCTCAAGAGAAGCCACTAGTGAAATCTAGGGCCCCGGGTCTCTTTCTCATTATATTTGCCTTTGCAATCTATTTTATTTGCTTTTATTTCAGATCTATTAAACCAAAAATATCCTGCTGCAATTTATTTTATCTCGCGTTCCCGTGAGATCTATCTATCAAATTATTACAACTTTCTCACGTCCTTTTGCCAATTTCTGGCGTCGTTACCCGGAAGGGATTGACAACCCCTTTAATCACTACAAAAAAATACACTTCCGTGATGATACGTGTTTGTCACAGTAGGTCACGTTTTCTGTCATGCATGTACATCCATGACGATTTTATGACAGAATCAAGATAGTTATACTTGTGCTGTCATAGAAGTGTTCCATGACATTACCCAGATTATGATCACGGAAGTGTCCACTTCCATGACGATAAATCGCGCGTCACAGAAGTGCTTTCGTCAAGGGTGACCGACATGTGGCATCCACCGTAACAGAACACCGTTAAGCTATTGGGTCCGATTTTGGATCCGATAACCCGTTAACAGCCCGGATCAATGGTGATTTTCCATGTGTAAAATCATCATTGGCTAGAGGAAACACGTCTCAGCTCCGTGTTGGCGCAGGTGTCACTCATCCATTGGGCGAGATGCGCCTATGATATGTTGACACGTGGACCAGCCCAAAAGTGCCCCATAAAGTTTAAATGGGCCGGCCCAACTAAACGATAACAAGATTTTGTGGACCATAATGGGTAGGCCCAGCTAAAGGCCCATGAGACTTTGCGGACCATAATGGGCCGGCCTAGCTGAAGGCCCCCAAGATTTTGCGGGCCATAATAGGTCGGCCTAGCTAAAGGCCTGCGAGATTTTGCGGACCATAATGGGTCGGGCCAGCCAAAGGCCCACAAGATTTTGCGGACCATAATGGGCCGGCCCAGCTAAAGGCCCATGAGATTTCGCCGACCATAATGGGTCGTCCTAGCTGAAGGCCCACAAGATTTTGAGGACCCTAGTAGTTCGGCCCATTAACTGGCTACCATGTTTTGGGCCAAATGCCGACCCATATTTGATCCAGTCCATTAATGGCCTGCCAGGTTCCAGGCCTAATAATGGCCCATATGAGATCCGTCCCGTTAAAAGCCTACCATGTTCTGGGCCAAATTACGGCCCAGGTCAGGTCCGGCCCTTTAAGAGGCTTTGGGCAAAATTATGGCCCATATCAGATTCGGTCCGTCAACTAGACGCTATGCTTTTGGGCCCACTTGCTAAAGGCTCATTTAGTAATTCGGCCTAATATTAGTTTCGGCCTATTAAAGGCCCATTTAATATTTCATCCCTATATATATTTTGGCTTGTTAAAAGCCTGTCATATAGTTGTGCCTAACTACGGCCCCGTTTGCATCCGGCCTGCTCACAGCTGATACGTCTCCGTCGTATCTACTTTTCCGAACACTTTTGCCCTTGTTTTGGACTCTAACTTGCATGAATTGAATGGAACTAACCCGGACTGATGCTGTTTTCAGCAGAACTGCCATGGTGTTATTTTTGTGCAGAAATAAAAGTTCTCGGAATGACCTGAAAATCCACGGAGCAACTTTTTGGAATTATTAAAAAATATTGGCGAAAGAATCAGCACTAGGGGGCCCACACCCTGTCCATGAGGGTGGCCCCCCTAGGGTGCGCCCCTGCCTCGTAGGCCTCCTGGACCTCCACCGACCACAACTCCAACTCCATATATTCACGTTCACGGAGAAAAAAATTGGAGAGAAAGATTCATCGCGTTTAACGACATAGAGCCGCCGCCAAGCCCTAAACTCTATCGGGAGGGCTGATCTGGAGTCCGTTCGGGGCTCCGGAGAGGGGAATTCATCACCGTCATCATCATCAACCATCCTCCATCACCAATTTCATGATGCTCACCACCGTGCATGAGAAATTCCATTGTAGGCTTGCTGGACGGTGATGGGTTGGATGATATTTACCATGTAATCAAGTTAGTTTTGTTAGGGTTTGATCCCTAGTATCCACTATGTTCTGAGATTGATGTTGCTATGACTTTGCTATGCTTAATGCTTGTCACTACAGCCTGAGTGCCATGATTTCATATATGAACCAATTATGTTTTCATCAATATATGTGTGTTCTTGATCCTATCTTGCAAGTCTATAGTCACCTATTATGTGTTATGATCCGTTAACCCCGAAGTGACAATAATCGGGATACATACGGGTGATGACCATAGTTTGAGGAGTTCATGTATTCACTAAGTGCTAATGCTTTGGTCTGGTACTCTATTAAAAGGAGGCCTTAATATCCCTTAGTTTCCATTAGGACCCCGCTGCCACGGGAGTGTAGGACAAAAGATGTCATGCAAGTTCTTTTCCATAAGCACATATGACTATATTCGGAATACATGCCTACATTACATTGATGAACTAGAGCTAGTTCTATGTCACCCTATGTTATAACTGTTACATGATGAACCGCATCCAACATAATTATCCAACACTGATCCAGTGCCTATGAGCTTTTCACATATTGATATTTGCTTATTTACTTTACTGTTGTCACTTACAATTACTACAAAACTGCTACTGTTACTTTTGCTACTGTTACCGTTACCTCCATACTACTTTGCTACTAAATATTATGCTGTAGATACTAAGTTATCTAGGTGTGGTTGAATTGACAACTCAACTGCTAATACTTGAGAATATTCTTTGGCTCCCCTTATGTCGCATTAGTAAATTTGGGTTGAATACTCTACCCTTGAAAACCGTTGCGATCCCCTATACTTGTGGGTTATCAAGACTATTTTCTGGCGCCATTGTCGGGGAGCATTGCTCTATTCTTTGAGTCACTTGTGATTTATCTTCTGATCACTATGAGGAACTTGAAAGAGGAAAGAACTAAGATTTATCCCTCAACTACGAGGGGAGGTAAGGAACTGCCATCTAGCTCTGCACTTGATTCTCCTTCTGTTATGAGTAAGCTTGCGACACCTAAACCAGCTTCTGCTATTAATTCTGATATGTCGCATGTTATTGATGAAGCCACTTCTACTATGCATGGTACTTATGATGAAACTACTTCTATGCATGATACTACTATGCCATTAGGTGAATATCTTGATGAACAAATTGCTAGGGTTAGAGAGAATGAAATTCATGAAACTGATATTATTGAAGATAGTGATGATGAAGGTTCTCCCCCTAAATATGAATTGCCTGTTGTTCCTGAGGGTTATGTTATGGGTGAAGAAACTGGTAGAGATTTTCTTGCTTGCAATGACAGATCTGATCTTCAGAAGTTATTAGCTAAACTGAAATAGAGATCTCTGAATGCTAGAATGAAATATGATCCTGCTTATGCTAGTTCACCTATCTTTGTTACTGATAAGGATTATGATTTCTCTGTCGATCCCGAGATAATTACTTTTTTTGAATCTGATCCTTTTTATTGCTATGAATCTGAAACTGTTGTGGCACATCTTACTAAATTGAATGATATAGCCACCCTACTCACTAATGATGAGAAATCTCACTACTACTATATCCTTAAGATATTTCGGTTCTCTTTAAAGGGTGATTCTAAAACTTGGTTTAATTATCTTGATACTGGTTGTGTGCGTAGTCCCCGGGATATGATTTATTACTTCCCTGATAAATATCTCCCCGCTCATAAGAAACAAGCTGCCTTGAGGGAAATATATAATTTTGTGCAAATTGAAGAAGAGAGTCTCCCACAAGCTTGGGGGAGGCTTCTCCGATTACTTAATGCTTTTCCTGATCATCCTCTTAAGAAAAATGAAATACTTGATATCTTTTATAATGGACTAACTGATGCTTCCAAGGACCACTTGGATAGTTGTGTTGGTTGTTTTTTCAGGGAAAGAACAGTCGATCAAGCTGAATTGCTATTGAATAATATGTTGATTAATGAAAATAATTGGACACTTGCTGAGCCACTTCCTGAGCCAACTCCTAAACCAACTCTGAAGAAAAGAGGTGTTCTATTTCTCAGTCCTGAAGATATGCAAGAGGCAAAGAAATCTATGAAAGAAAAAGGTATTAAAGCTGAAGATGTTAAGAATTTATCTTCTGTTGAAGAAATGCATGGTCTTAATACACAACCTATTGAAGAAACACATGGTCTTGATAACCCGGCACAGGTAGTGAAGGTAAATTCTCTCTATAGATATGATAAAGTTGAAATTCCGTCTACTAAGTTTGCTAGCCAATGCTTAGCTGAATTTGATGACATTATGGCTAGACAAGAAAATTTCAATGCTTATGTTTGTAGACAATTAAAGAGTAAAGCTTACATGATTGGACACTTGAGTGATTATATGGCTAGAGTTAAAGGTGAACTTAAACTCATTAGCAAACATGCTTCTATGGTTAACACTCAAGCAGAACAAGTACTTAAAGCTCAAAATGATTTGCTTGATGAATTAAATAATAAACATGACTTTGTTGTTAGAGTGGCTACTAGAACGGGTAAAATGACTTAGGAACCTTTGTATCCTGAAGGCCACGCTAAGAGAATTGAGCAAGATTCTCAGAGAAATAATGTGGATGCACCTAGTCCTTCTAAAAAGAAGAAAAAGAAAAAAGATAGGACTTTGCATGCTTCTAGTGAACCTGTTGTAGACACACATGAGAATCCCAATGATATTTCTATTTCTGTTGCTGAAACACAATCTGGTGATGAACATGAACCTAATGATAATAATGATGTTCATGTTGATGCTCAACCTAGCAATAATAATGATGTAGAGATTGAACCTGATGTTGATCTTCATAACCCACACTCAAAGAATCAATGTTATGATAAAAAAGACTTTGTTGCTAGGAAGCACGGTAAAGAAAGAGAACCATGGGTTCAGAAACCCATGCCTTTTCCTCCTAAGACATCCAAGAAAAAAGATGATGAGAATTTTGAGCACTTTGTTGAAATGATTGGACATATCTTTTTGTGTATGCGTTTGACTGATATGCTTAAAGTAAATCCTTATGCTAAGTATATGAAAGATATTATCACGAATAAAAGAAAGATACTAGAAGCTGAAATTTCAACCATGCTTGCTAATTATACTTTTAAGGTGGAATACCAAAGAAACTTGGAGATCCAGGAGTACCAACTAGACCATGCTCCATTAAAAGAAACTATGTTAAAACTGCTTTATGTGATCTTGGAGCCGGTGTTAGTGTTATGCCTCTCTCTTTATATCATAGACTTGAATTGAATAAGTTGACACCTACTAAAATATCTTTGCGAATGGCTGATAAATCAACCGCTATACCTGTTGGTATTTGTGAGGATGTGCCTGGTGTGGTTGCAAACGTTATTATTTTAACGGACTTTGTTATTCTTGATATTCCCGAGGACGATATTATGTCGATTATCCTTGGTAGACCCTTTTTGAATACTACAGGGGATGTTATTGATTGCAACAAAGGCAATGTCACTTTTCATGTTAATGGTAATGAGCATACGGTACACTTTCCGAGGAAACAACCTCAAGTTCACAGTATCAATTCTATTGGAAAAATTCCATCGATTATTATTGGAGGTTTTGAATTTCCTCTCCCTACTGTCAAGAACAAATACAATATTCTTATTATTGGGGATGTGCATATCCCCATTGAGGTAACCTAGTGTTATTCGAAATTTCTCAATTTCCATGCTATTCGGAATGAGTTTGTTAACAAGACTTGATCAACCTTGTTAGTGGATTACTTTTGATGAGCATGAGATGGATGAAGGTAGAAGGCACAACCTTCTGTACCCTCTTTTTACTTTTTGTTGTTTAGATTAAATAAAGCAAAAATAGTATTTTCTGTCTGTTTTCTGAATTATCCATGCAATAAAAAAATACCCCAAAAATAAAAGTTCTCTGAATGCCCTGAAAATTTAGTATGGTTTTTTCTGGAATATTTGAGAATATATAGCACTGAGAACACATCAGGGGGAGCCGGCACCTGGCCACCAGGGTCAGGGGCGCGCCCTACACCCCTAGGTGCGCCCCCTGCCTCATGGGCCCATGGTGTCCCCCCTCCACTTATTCCTGCACCCATGCTCTTCTTCTTCCTCCCAAAAAAATCACTATCCAGCTCAAGCACGAGTTCTAGCTCATTTGATACCATTTTCGATCTCCTTGCTCAAAGCTCCATTCACAAAACTGCTTTGGGAGATTGTTCTTTGGTATGTGACTCCTCCATTGGTCCAATTAGTTTTTGTTCTAGTGCTTTATTCATTGAAATTTTTTGCTGCTAAGGTGACCTTGTTCTTGAGCTTCCATGTCAATTTAATATGGTCCCAAGTAGTTATAATGCATGATATAGTCTCAAGGCACGTGTGGGAGTAGTTGCTATCAATTTTGTTGAGTTTGGTTCACTTTTATTTTGAGTTACTAAAAATTTCAGAAAATTTCAGGAAATGATTAAGAGATTTTTGAGGGGCTCTTCTAGCCAAGGCTCGAAGGATAAACAAAGTAAGGAGAATGAAAATCCCAAGTATAATCTCCCTCGCACCGCGGAGGTTCGGTCGTGTGAATCGCCTTGTGATGAGTTCTTGAGAGCAGCCGGGATTTATGATGATTTTTATTCTTTGGCTAATGATGCGGGCCTCACTGACTTCCTCCACGACCAGCTATCGGGCAAACTGATCCACGAACACCTATGGGACCGGCGGACCGAGCCCCTTTCGGTTCGGCGGGGGGCGGAGATCGCACGAAGAGCAGATCGAGGCGAAGCACACGAGCAGTTTACCCAGCTTCGGAGCTCTCCGGAGAGATAATACTCCTACTGCTACTTGTCTGGTTGTATTGAGTTCTTGCTTGGGAGCGCTAGTGCTACATTACACGCGAGCTGCTAACGAGACCGAGCGTGAGTGTGTTTCTGGCTTCCAACTGAACCGAACCCCCTCTACGTTGCGCATGGGCCTCCTTTTATATGCTCAAGGGGTCACCGACAGGTGGCAAAGTAGACAGGGGTAAAACGTAAAAAGAGAGGTGGTTGGTACAGCTACCTGTACAGTGCATCCTACCTAACCCTGACGGCAGGGGACAAAGGCATTAAATGCCCGTCTGCTTCGCCCAAACAGTGCAAAAAGTGACCGTCAGGGACGCCACCGCTCGCCACGATGGCGATCTTGTCAGCGTCGCATGCCACCACGCACCGCTGGCTGCACAGCTTCCCGCCACGCGCGCCTGGAAAGGCCCCCATGGTGACACGTTGGTGGATGCGCTGGAGCGTGGGTGCAGAGTGATAACCTGTCGCGGCAAGCGCCTTGCCGCGGCCGTTGTCTTGTCGCGTCCGGAAGCTTGTCGCTCACCCGGTCTTGCCGGGACGCGTGGTGCGTCGTGGCAAGTTCCTCGAAATGCCTTGGTTGGCCTTCCCGGCAAGCTCCTCTTGCCGGGGCCTTGTCTCCTTGGCTTGAATACTTTATTCTTGAATGGCTCCAAGGGAGCCACGGAGGACTTTGGCGGTCGCCCGGCAAGCCTCGCCGCAGGGTGCTGCAACTGCCCGTGCACAAGTTCGGGATACTAGGGTACCCCTACTCTGTACATCGACAGGAGCCCCCGGGCCTGGGCCACACGCGGTGCCGAGCGCTGTTGGGCCAGGCCCAAAATAGGGCACGGGCATGCGAGGCCTGGGTTACGCCGTATCTTACTCCGCACCCACCACGCCCTCCCCCAACGGCACGCGTCGAATGCGGCGTCGTGGGAGGGATCGTGGGTGGTTTCTTTATTCGGAAGGGCGAAACGTCTGCCCCCTCCCTCCTTATAAGTAGGGGAAACAGGAGCAGTTCGCCCATCCTGCCGGTCGTTACTCCATTCTCGAAAATCTCCGCCGCTCCCCCCTTCTTCTCAAAGCCGAAAGAGAGCAGCGCTCCGCCCCCCATCGCCACCGGCACCATCAACACCGTCGATCTCCCCCGCAACCTCCGCCATGGCTCTGAAAGCCGACAAGGGGAAGGGCGTGAAGTCGTCCGAGGCGCAGCGGCTCGCAGCACTGCGAAAGGAGCGGGCCATCTTCCCCCCTCAACTCGACGCAAAGGAGCCGAGGGAGTACTACTACCTTTTCTGGTCGACGGAGACGCGGGCACACCCGCGCACGAGGTTAGTCCCGGCTGCCGCTTCGGAACTGGCTCCAAACAGGTACCCCTTCTTCGTGCTTTTCTTCTACTGCGGGCTCTGCCCGCCTTTTTCTGAATTCTTCTGCGACATCATGAACACCTATGGGTTCCACCTCCTTGACTTCACCCCCAACGCCGTTCTGACCATGGTAGTTTTCGCACATCTGTGCAAAAACTTTGTCGGAGTCCACCCAAATGTAGCTCTCTTCCGCCATTTCTTTATGCCCCGTGTTGAGAGAGGGGAGCCTCTTGCCGGCGGGATCGCTTGGATCTCAAGAGTCGGCAAGAAGGAAGCTTATCTGGAGGGAGAGCTCCACAGCAAATGGGAGGAGTGGAGAGCAGAGTGGTGCTGGATCGTCGAGGAGAACCCGCAGCCGTTTACTGCCCTGCGTCAAGCTCCAATAGTGCGCGGCAATGATTGGAGCAACGTGGCCACGGAAGACGACCGGCTAAAGATTGCCGTCACCCGGATCCTACGCCTTAGGCTTGCCGGGCTCACCGTAGGCGCCGTTGGCGCAGATTTTCTTCGCCGCCGCATCACCCCCCTGCAGGAGAGGGGGAGACCCGCCTGGGAGTTCCAGAACTCGGCGGATATCATGAGGCTGCGCCCGGGCCTCAACTTCAACTTCACCGTCCTGGAGCTGGACGCGATGCTCCTGGAGCTGTTCAAGCGCGATCCCCAACATCCATTCGTGCTGCCGAGGGGTGTCGTCCCGTTGTGCAACAACTCCTTGCTCGACCTCATTCGCGCAATGATGCCGTTGTGCGATTCGCATGGGATCGTCCCGACTTGGCAAGAGCCTGCAGACGATGTTGTGCGGCAGTTCTTTGATGGCCTGGAAGAAGTGTCGATCTGCCCCGATGAACAGAAGAGCCTCACCTGTGACACCATCGATAACGAGATGCAGCACATCGCCACCAGGCTGGAAGAGGTGGCAGCAGCCGTTGCCACGGGTGAGTTCGGATTCACCATGGAGGAGGCAGAGGCAGCAGAGGCGGCAAGCCTTGCTGAGCGCGAGGAGTTTGTCGGCGAGGAAGAGCTTGTCGGGCCCGAAGATGAGCCGAATGAGCCTGCCGAGGGCGTGGATGACTCGTTGGAGATCGGCTCCTCCTCCTCTCTACCTTCAGCCAGCTCGCCGCAAGCGGAGCCCCCAGCTCCACCAAGAAGGCGTCTCCGCAGGGCCGGGGAAGTAGCGGGGCGATAGACGAGTCAACAGCCGCCCAGCCGCACGACACGCTCTACCGCGGCAAGCACTGTTGCCGTGGGAGCGCCTCATGCTGCTGCGGCAACTAGAGCGGGGTCTTCCCGGTCCACCGCCACTGCGCCTGCCAAGCGGACAAGGGAGCCTACTCCTCCGCCTCGTCGCTCCGGAGGCGAGCCGGACTTCGATCTCTCCGCGCTCAGCTCTGACGAGGAAGAAGAAGAGTAAGATCCATACTGTACTTGTAGTTCTTCAATTTCGTTGCTTTGTCTTGTATCTGATTTGCTTCATTCTGAACCTGTTCCTTTTCAGGACGCTGGCCCAGAGAGTGGCGAAGAGAGCCAAGGTCCCGGTGATTGTCATCGAGGACAAACCCACCACGCCAGCGGAGGGCGTGCCCGAGACCACCTTGCCGGACCCGGCAGCTTTTCCCCAAAGCAGCCCCCAGCGCAGCCCCCAGCGTAAGTGTATAATTTATTTCCTGCTTTCAGGCGCACATGGGTGCTCTTCTTTTTGCTGATATCTGACTGTTGATTTGTGTAGGAGCAGAGCAGCCTCACCGGGAGGGCCCGGAAGCCGCTCCCGAAGTGCCATCTGCTTCGACTACACCGCCAAGGGAGGATTCCCTGGCAAGGGAGCGTTCTCCGGCAAGGGAGAATTCTCCGGCAAGGGGCAGTTCTCCGGCAAGGGACAGCACTGGCGATCCTCCGGTGGTTGAGACATCGACCGCAGATCCTAGCACAGGTAATCCCCTTGTCTGAAAAACTTCCCTTTGGACCTTCTTCTTCTGATTTTCTTCTTGCATATTTGCTTGACTTCTCTCCCTTTTCCGTTCGTCAGATCCACCTACCACGGAGCCGATGGAGACTGAGGACGCCGGCGAGAAGGGCGCGCATGGCACTGCTGACGACGCCGTCGCCACCAAAGGAGAGGCCGGCGCTGATGAGCCCACCGGCGAAGAGGCCGCCGAAGCTGCCGCCGCAGAAACTGGCAAGGGATCCGGCGATCGCACTGACGGCCCCGAGGCCGCAGGAGCGCCAGGCGCTACGCCGACCGCCGATCCCTCCGCCGCTGCTGCAGAGCCAGGCTCCGAAGAGTCCCAGCCCGGCGCCTACTTGAAGGCTGGCGATGGCATCTTCATCAAGCTCCCCTGGGCGTCAAGCTCCAGGGCGCCGGTCGAAGGAGAGATCCTGGACGGAGAGGTGCTTGCCTCCGCCGGGCTGACGCTGGTTGACGCGCCAAGCAGCAGCAGCGACGAGCCTGAGGAGGAGCGGCTGCTGCGGAAGCTGACGTCACTCTACCGCGCCCGACAAGCCAAGATGGCGTCCCGAGAAGCGCTTGTCGCGAGGGCGGGAGTTGACATTGAGAAGTGCGCGGAGGAGCTCCGGGGCCTCAGGCAGGGAGCTCTCCGGTCCCTGGCAGAGGAGCGGGGGCAACTTCTCGAGGAGCAGAAAGCCTTCCTCCTCAAGAAGGCCGAAGCTGAAGAGAAGCAACGGCTTGTCGCCGAAAGCCTATTTGCGCAGGAAGGAGAGTTGGCGCAGCTCAAGGTTAATCTTGACAGCCACGAGGAGGAGCTTGCCACGCGCGAGCAAGCAATTGGCGGGGCTCTGAAGGAGGCAAAGGATGCTGCCGCAGCTGCTGAGGCCGCCAAGAAGGAGCTGGAGACGAAGGTGACGCAGCTGGAAGCTAATCTCAGGGCGAGCGGCGAGGAGCTTGCCGTGCTCAAGCGTGAGCGCGAGAAGGATGCTGCCACTCATGGTGAGCTGCAGGGTCTTGCCGCTGAGAGGAGCAAGGAGCTCAACGCCGCCAAGGACTCCAACGCAGATCTCGAGCTGAAGCTGGCCACGTTGACTCAGACGCTGGACGGCGCCAGGGAGCGGGAGGTGGCCTTGTCGGAGAAGATCAAGGCTGACGAGGCGCTGCTGGCGAATGCTGCTGCCGCCCACGACGCCTTCAGGGAGACTGTGGAGCACTGGACTGAGGGTCTTGTGGATCTTGCCGCCACCATTGACGGGGAGCTGGCGTAGCTGGGGATGGAGGATCTCGGGTACTCCTCTGACGAGCACCTCCAACCCAGCGCCAAGCTCAGCTTGTTCTTCAAAGGCGTGGCGACGGCACTCCAGCGACTCCGGGAGAAGATCCCAAAGCAGCTGGCCGACGAGTCGCGCAAGATCTGCGCGGGAGTTCTTCAGAAGGTGCTGGTGAAAGTGGCCTTCCGCAACCCAGGCCTCAACTTCACCAACGTCCTCAGGTCCCTGCCGCCGGATGCCGATCTGGAAGCGCTCAAGGCCCTTGTTGCACCCATTGTGGACAAGGTGAGCGAGATCAAGAGGGTTGAGGGCGATCGCGTGGATTAGGCCGCCCGTTTTCTCTTTCTCTTGTCGCTGCTAGTCGTGTTATAAAAACAATCTGTTAGAGCTGCAACAAGCTATCTTGTAATATAACTCTATTTTGGGTAGAGATTGCTGTGTTATTTCCTTTACTTGATTCCCTCCTTTGTATGTTTTCACCCTACGCTTTTAGGGAACTTGTCGGCGCAGGCACCTTAGCCGCGAGCGCTGAGTGCGGGACATCAGCAGCCTGCTGGCGGTGCTGCTTCCGACAAGAAACCTTGTCACAACTAGCCGCAGCTCACTTAAGTTGTTGAGCGGACTCGAAACAAAGTAAGGGCGCAACTAGCTACGAGTTGGTTCCTCTGCGCACAGGTTTTTCATACAAAGTACGGTCGTTCGAGGAAGATAACTTAAAAATTTAAAATTTATTGCTCAAACTTTGGCAACTTAGCTTTTCTGTCGTTTGCTTTCCGATAAGGCGAAACTTCCTTGAACGATGCCTGGTCCATACCATTATCTTCTCCTTTCCCCCTGGCAAACTTGTGTGCGAGGGAACCTTCCTTTCCTTTTTGAGAAAAAGAAAGAAGAGAAAATAAAGATATGGAGCCTTATGGCTCGTTATTGCTTCCGGGGTTAGGTGCTGCACAAAGTGTCAAATAACGTATGCAAAAAGAAGTATAAAGCATGAAATTGACAAGGTGTGCGGAGCACATGAGCTTTACTTATGCACGGGTTCTGCGCCCGGCTTTGTACAAAGGATTACATGCAACATCGACAAGACTTGTACAAAAGGTGGTTGCCGGAACAGGTTCCGGCAACCGCGCCCTACGGGTAAAACTTACGAAGATGCTCAATGTTCCAGCAGTTGCTCACCGGAATGCCATCTTCGGTCTCAAGGCGGACAGCGCCGGGCCTAGTGACTCGTTTCACCCGGTAAGGGCCTTCCCACTTCGGCGTCAACTTGTTGGAATTCTTGGCGGACTGAACGCGCCGAAGAACAACGTCGCCTTCCTCGAAACTTCTGGCATTAACTTTGCGGCTATGGTAGCAGCGCAAAGCTTGCTGGTATCGAGCAGCTCGTACAGCAGCCTGAAGACGGTCCTCCTCAAGGAGCAGCGCGTCATCTTGTCGCAGCTGCTCTTGCTCAAGCTCATCATAAGCAAGCACTCGAGGTGACCCGTATACGAGTTCCGTGGGGAGAACTGCCTCTGCTCCATAGACTAGAGCGAAAGGTGTCTGGCCAGTGGCTCGATTTGGCGTCGTTCTGATCGACCAAAGAACCACCGGCAGCTCCTCAATCCAGTTCCTTCCGCACTTGCACAGCCTGTCGAAAGTCCTAGTCTTGAGCCCGTGCAGCACTTCAGCATTCGCCCTTTCTGCTTGACCGTTGCTTCTCGGATGAGCAACAAAAGCGAAACAGACCTTGGCGCCAAGATCTTGGACGTACTGCATGAAGGTGCGGCTCGTGAATTGCGTGCCGTTGTCGGTGATGATCCTGTTAGGGATCCCGAAACGGCAAACAATCGACCTAAAGAACTTGACTGCTGACTGTGCTGTCACCTTCCTCACTGTTTCCACTTCCGGCCACTTTGTGAACTTGTCGATTGCAACGTACAAGTACTCAAAGCCCCCGACAGCTCGGGGGAAGGGGCCGAGGATGTCGAGCCCCCAGACGAAAAATGGCCAGGATAAAGGGATCGTCTAGAGACCTTGAGCTAGCTGGTGTATCTGCTTGGAATGGAACTGGCACGCTTCACACTTGGTTACTTGTGCAGTTGCATCCTGGAGGGCTGTCGGCCAAAAGAAACCTTGCCGGAAAGCTTTGCCGGCAAGTGCTCTTGCGCCAATGTGGTGACCACATATGCCTCCATGTATCTCTGCCAACAACTTTTGTCCGTCTTCCCGGCAAATACACTTCAATTTCACGCCGTTGAGTCTTCTTCTGTACAGTATGTTGTCGACAAACTGGTACATACTTGACTGCCGGGCTACTCTTTCTGCTTCTTCTTGCTCTTCGGGAAGTTCTCCTGTCTGAAGGAAATGGACAATCTGATGTGCCCATGCTGGAGCTTGTGGCTCGACAACAAGGACTAAAGGCACATCTGCTGCTGCGGGAACATCCGCTTCTATGGCGAGAACCTGCGGCTCAGCCGGAGCTTGATGTTCCTCGGCAAGCTTGCCGGAGCAAAGCTTGTTGGGAGCGTCTGCTATGACGGAACAAACCATAAGGCTTGCCGGAGCAGACTGCTCCTCAGCACCCTTGGTGTTGATCTTGGGGACCTTCTTGGCGGCGACTTCAGGGAGCTCTGCCGGAAAATAGTCACCAAAAATCAACTTTCTCTTCTTGCTCTGTCCAGTTGATGGTGTTACAGATGGTTGAGTTAGCTTGAGCACAAAGATCCCTGGTTCCACAGGTAACTTAAGTGCGGCACACTTTGACAGGCCATCAGCAATGTCATTCTGAGCTCTTGGAACATGTTCCATCTGTAGGCCGTCAAAGTGCTCTTCTAGCTTTCTCACTTCATCAACGTAAGCTTCCATCAACGGACTCTGATAATTCTTGTTCACTTGGCGGACGACAAGCTGTGAGTCACCCCTGACAATGAGCTTCTTAATCCCAAGGTCTGCCGCGATCCTGAGACCGGCAAGCAAGCCTTCATACTCGGCGGTATTGTTCGTTGCTTGCTCCTTGGGAAAGTGCATCTGGACTACGTACTTGAGGTGCTCTCCGGTGGGTGCGACAAGCAGCACGCCCGCACCGGCGCCTTGCAGCGAGAAGGCACCATCAAAGTACATCAGCCACTCTTTGCTTGCTTCCTTGACGGGGATGCTTGTTTCTGGAATTTCTTCTTCTTGCGTTGGCGTCCACTCTGCTATGAACTCCGCCAATGCTTTGCTTTGGATAGTTGAAGTGCTCTCAAACTTGAGGCCAAAGCTTGACAGTTCCAGTGCCCACTCGACAATCCTGCCTGTTGCTTCTGGATTTTGTAGTATCATCTTCAGCGGAAAACGAGTGACAACCGTGATCTCATGTGCTTGGAAGTAATGGCGTAGCTTTCTCGAGGCCATGAGAAGGCCGAAAAGCAATTTCTGTACACCAGAGTATCTTGATCTAGCCCCCTGCAGAAGGGAACTGACAAAGTAAACTGGGCGCTGCACCATTCTTTTCTGCATCTTCTCGCACGCCTGCGCAGATCCATCTTTGTAGGGACCAGAGCTCGCCGGTGAAGCCCCTTGCTTGTCGCTGGATGCATCTGCCATGGTTGCTGGCTCATCATCCGCCTCCCTCTCCGCCACTAACGCAGCACTAACCACTTGATTGGTTGCCGCTATATACAGCAGCAACTTCTCTTGTGGCTTAGGTGCGACAAGTGTTGGAGTGGAGGACAGGTATCTCTTCAAGTCCTGCAGCGCAGCCTCCGCCTCCAGAGTCCATTTCATTGGACCTGCCTTTTTCAATATTTTGAAAAACGGCAGGGCGCGCTCAGCAGATCTAGAGATAAACCTGCTGAGAGCAGCCACGCAACCGGCAAGTCTTCGTACATCCTTGACGCACTTTGGTGCTTCAATCTGCTCAATGGCCTTGATCTTGTCGGGATTGGCTTCAATTCCCCGCTGAGACACGAAGAACCCGAGAAGCTTGCCGGAGGGGACTCCAAACACACACTTCTCGGGGTTCAGCTTGAGGTTGATCTTGCGCAGATTTGCAAATGTTTCTTCTAAATCCTGAATCAGGGTCGCCCTATCCTTGCTCTTGACCACTATGTCATCCATGTAGGCTTCCACATTTCTGTGCATCTGCGGCTCAAAAGCGTGGTGGACTACCCTTGCAAATGTTGAACCAACATTCTTTAAACCGAAAGGCATCCGTACGAAACAGTACTTGCCACACGGGGTGATGAATGCGGTCTTCTCCTCATCCTCTTCTGCCATGAAGATCTGATGGTATCCTGAGTATGCATCAAGAAATGAAAGCAAGTCACATTTGGCCGTGGAGTCAACAATCTGGTCAATGCGCGGCAAGGGAAATGGGTCTTTGGGACAAGCTTTATTGACATCGGTAAAGTCGATACAAAGCCTCCATTTCCCGTTAGCCTTACGCACGACTACAGGATTGGCCAACCACGTAGGATGGAGCACTCCTCTAACAAGGCCTGCTGCTTCCAATTTCTTGATTTCTTCTGCGATGAACTCTTGGCGCTCCACTGCCTGCTTCCTGACTTTCTGCTTGACGGGCCGCGCATGAGGACAGACGGCAAGGTGGTGCTCAATTACTTTCCTGGGAACACCGGGGATGTCAGACGGTTGCCACGCAAACACGTCGACGTTCGCCCGCAGGAAAGCAACGAGTGCGCTTTCCTATTTAGGGTCGAGAGTGGCACTGATGGTGAAAGTACCACCAGTGCCGTCCTCCTTGGCGGACACCTTCTTGGTCTCTGGCGGAGCTACCATTGCCTTCTTACACTTGCCGGTGGAGCTCGATGGTGCGTCCTCGACGGTAGCGCAGCACTCCGAAGAGGTGCGCTTGCCGGAGTGGGCATCAGAACTCTTGCCGGACTTGGTCTTCTTCTTCCACCCGGGAGCTTCAACGGCAAGTGATTTGCGATCTGTTGCGGTTGCTGCTTCCCGGTAGATCTTGTCGGCGCAGATAAGAGCATCCTTCTTGTCGCCAGGGACAGAGATGACGCTTATCGGGCCTGGCATCTTCAGCACATTGCATGCATAGTGAGAGGCTGCCATGAATTTGGCGAGTGCTGGACGGCCAAGTATCCCATTATAGGGCAATGGAAAATCAGCAATGTCAAAAGTGACCCTCTCAGTCCTGAAGTTCAACTCGCTGCCAAATGTCACTGGCAACGTGATCTTTCCCTTTGGCTTGCTCCTTCCCGGATTGATTCCTTGGAACGTGCCGGTCTCTTCGAGCTCGCTGTCAGGGATCTGGAGTTTCTGGAGTACCGCGGAGGAGATCAGGTTCAAGCCGGCCCCACCGTCAACTAGCATCTTAGTTACCTTGACGTTGCGGATAGTTGGTGAAACCAACATCGGCAAGCACCCGACCGCAGTTATGCGATTAGGGTGGTCCTCAATATCAAAGATGATAGGCGTGTTGGACCATTTCAGAGGCCTGCATGACTCGATGGGTGGTTCTGCCGCATTGACTTCCCGCACCCACTGCTTGAGTTGGCGGTGTGAAGTATGCAGAGAAGCACCGCCGTCAACGCACATGACTGGTCTCGTCATCATCCATGTCTTCGTCGTTGTCGTCATATTCATCCTTTTCGCGGCCGCGGGGAGGTCTGTCTCCTTGCCGCTGCTTGGCCTTGCCGCGGCGTCCTCCTCGGCCGGGACGTTTCTTGCCAGATCCTCCAGCACCTTCCTGGGCTTTCTCCTTGTCGCGCCGCTCGTATTCAGCCTTTTGCTGCTCGACAAGCTGCTCGACCTTCTTGCACCTCTGGAGGTCATGGCCCTTGGTGCGGTGGATCTTGCAGTACTGCTTTTTGGTGCTGTCCTGCTTGTCGGCGACCGCCGTAGCTGCGGCCACCTCCTTGTCGGAGCTACCAGCTTTGGGTTTCTTGCCAAACTGCTCAACAACTAGCACATCTTTGCCTTTCTTCTTCCTGTTGTTCCGCCGCTGGTTCTTCCTTGCCGGGGCAGTATCCTCACTGTCAGATCCTCCTGCTCATGTATTCTCTCCGGGGAGTTTCCTCCCTTCCTCAGCACATGCACACTTGTCGGCCAGGGCATATAGCTCACTGACGTCTCTGATCTTGCACATCGCCATCTCCTCCCGCATCCTGCGGTTCCGCACGTTCTGATGGAACACGTTGATTACCACGGCAGGGTGGACATCTGGGATGTTGTGTTGTACGCTGCTGAATCTCTGAATGTACTTGCGCATGGGCTCTCCTTCCTTCTGGGCGAGTAGATGAAGGTCGCTCTCTTGGCCATGAGGCTTGTGGCCGCCTGTGAAGGCGCCGACAAACTGATGGCATAGATCGGCCCAAGAGGATATGGAGTTGTCCGGCAAGTGCATGAGCCAGGATCTGACATTGGGCTTGAGCACCAGCGGGAAGTAGTTGGCAAGGATCTTGTCGTCTCGTCCCCCGGCAGCCTGCACCGCAATGGTGTAGATGCTGAGGAACTCTGACGGATGTGTCTTGCCGTTGTACTTCTCCGGTACGTCTGGCTTGAAACTCTTCTTGCTGGGCCACTAGACTTGCCGCAGCTCACGAGTGAACGCAGGGCAACCTACCGCGTACGGCAAGTCGCCTGGTTCCCCTGGCGCATGCATGTCGACAGAGGGCCCAACGTGCTGGTCAGATTGACGCCGCGCTTCTCTCCAGCGCTCGATGCGAGTACGAGCGCTTCTTGCTGTCGATCGCGAAGAACTTGGCGTTGATCGCGACGAGCTCGTGGATCCGATGATGCGGTGGAGTCGCTGTCGAGGTGGACCCGGCGAGTCGGCGATCTTGGCCTTCGGGGTGGAGAGTGCATGGTGGTCGCACCCTCACCGGTTTTGTCGCCATCGGCTCGCGCCTGGCAACCCTGCCGCGGCAGCGACGTGCTCGGCTGCCGTGGAGTGTCGCCGTTGGCGAAGCCGATGAGACTCTGAATGGTGGCCCTCCATTGATCGGTCTTGTCCGACGTTGGAGGGTAATCCAGGAGCAGTTGAGCTCGCGCCAAAGCTTCTGCTGGAGTGGTGGGCGGCAATGGCGAACGATGCGAGGAGCGGGATGTGCTCGGACTTCTAACTATGTTAGAAGGAGCAGTATCCCGTCCAGGTGACCGTGTCTCGCTCGTGCCAGCACGTTGGCATGCATGCTGGTCTTGAGCGCCCCGAGACCCACCAGCTTGATCTTGGTCCAACAAACATATGGTACTGCGAATACCATGACGCTGTCGGTCCTGCGCCTCCTGAGATGGGCGCGGCGGATGTACGGACACCGAGGTTTGCGCAGCCTTGTCCTTGGACCTGGCATCACCGTAAGCTTCCTCATCGACGTCCGTTCTTCCGCCGGCGTCCACCCCACCACCCGCTTGCTCCGGTGGCGGTGGGATCGACGCGGACGAAACAGCTGCCTCCGAAGCCTTCTTCTTCGGTGGCATGTCGATGGAGAAAATGAAGATCTAGCTCGTGTGAACACCAGATCAGGTTCACACAATCTCGACGCCCCCTACCTGGCGCGCCAAAGATGTGTGGGAAACTGATCCATGAACACCTATGGGACCGGCGGACCGAGCCCCTTTCGGTTCGCCGGGGGGCGGAGATCGCACGAAGAGTAGATCGAGGCGAAGCACACGAGCAGTTTACCCAGCTTCGGAGCTCTCCGGAGAGATAATACTCCTACTGCTGCTTGTCTGGTTGTATTGAGTTCTTGCTTGGGAGCGCTAGTGCTACAGTACACGCGAGCTGCTAACGAGACCGAGCGTGAGTGTGTTTCTGGCTTCCAACTGAACCGAACCCCCTCTACGTTGCGCATGGGCCTCCTTTTATATGCTCAAGGGGTCACCGACAGGTGGCAAAGTAGACAGGGGTAAAAATGTAAAAAGAGAGGTGGTTGGTACAACTACCTGTACAGTGCATCCTACCTAACCCTGACGGCAGGGGACAAAGGCATTAAATGCCCGTCTGCTTCGCCCAAACAATGCAAAAAGCGACCGTCAGGGACGCCACCGCTCGCCACGATGGCGATCTTGTCAGCGTCGCATGCCACCGCGCACCGCTGGCTGCACAGCTTCCCGCCATGCACGCCTGGAAAGGCCCCCAGGGTGACACGTTGGTGGATGCACTGGAGCGTGGGTGCAGAGTGATAACCTGTCGTGGCAAGCGCCTTGCCGCGGCCGTTGTCTTGTCGCGTTCGGAAGCTTGTCGCTCACCGGGTCTTGCCGGGACGCGTGGCGCGTCGCGGCAAGTTCCTCGAAATGCCTTGGTTGGCCTTCCCGGCAAGCTCCTCTTGCCCGGGCCTTGTCTCCTTGGCTTGAATACTTTGTTCTTGAATGGCTCCAAGGGAGCCACGGAGGACCTTGGCGGTCGCCCGGCAAGCCTCGCCGCGGGGTGCTGCAACTGCCCGTGCACAAGTTCGGGATACTAGGGTACCCATACTCTAGTACACCGACACCAGCTCAAACAGTATCTCTTACTCACCAATACTTTCGTGCAAAATTTTTACTTTCATCCTAAGAAATCACCTCCTTCAGTAGGGTTTCATTTATATGATGAGTCTAGGGAGATATCATTATGTGAATTTTGTGCGGTTTGCAAGATACCCTTCGAGGGCAGCCTAGAGGAACCACATCATAAAGATGTGGAGGGGTTTATCGATATGATCACTATAGGGGAAACGAGGAAGGTTTCCGATGTAGGAATTACTAGCATACACTTTCATGTTTTACGTTACTTTGCAATATTTGCTAGTAGATGCTTAATTGGTCATGGAAACTGCGGAAACCTTAGTGTTCCTAATATTATTATTTTGTTCCATGCTTTATTTCGTGATAACTCTGTTAGTATGGGCGCTATTGTTGCTAAAAGATTAATCCTAAACCATACAAAGGGCCCCATCTTTGGAGGTATCTATGTTTCATGCCTTGTTAAACACTTTAGGATACCTATCAGGCATTATGAGAAAGAGGAAAAGCTGGTGCCCCCTACCTTTCTAGATTATAAGAGCATGGTAGCACATGAGTTTATTGTTAGAAATGATGAGAAGATGCTGAAGTATAATTTGAGATTTCATAAGAAACACAGTGAGACTATTATCTTGCCTGCACCCACCTCGTCTTGCCGGAGGCCGTTTATGCGTACCGGGGCCAGACATCAGCCCCAGAGCCTGAGCCGGAACCACCAGTTGACCCTTATCATCCATCCTTTTATTAGTGGGATCCGGAGGAGATCGCCAGGCAGTGGTACCCAGATGACACTCCTCAGTACACCGGAGAGAGTAGCCGTGATCCATGGGCATAGACCAACTTAAGCCAAAATCCTAAGCTTGGGGGAGTACGTATTTCTCACCGACATTACATTCATGTTCACACACTCATTCTAGTTGTCGGTGCTCATACTTTTTCATTGTACTATCCATGCTAGTTTATTTTCTTTTTCTAGATTTCTTCTTGTGTGTTTGAATAAAGAAAACCCAAAAAAGATTTCTCGTTCTTCTTTTGCTTGTTGGGAGCTTTCCCGTGTAAATAGTTTTATTTCTTTTATTTCCTTTGGGGGTCGAGAGGAGAAGACCATAATGAAAATGTTGAGTGGCTCTCATATGCATTACTGTTGATTTAACCAAGAGCCCATATTACCTTGTCTTCTCCCTTGAATTGAATGCTTGCAGATTCCAGCTTAGTCCAATGCACGTGCACTATTATTATTATCCACACCGTTCGGTCGTGCAAGTGAAAGGTAATAATGACGATATATGATGAAATGATTGAGATGAGAGAAGCTGGTATGAACCCAACCTCTCTTGTTTTTGTAAATATGATTAGTTAATCGTTCCTGATTCAGCCTATCATGAATAAACATGTTTGCAATGACAATTAGAGAATATAGTTGCTTATGCCATGCTTAATTAGCTAGGAGTTTGTAATGGTTTACCTTGCGTGCCAACATGCTATTAAAATGGTTGTGATGTGGTATGATAGGATGGTATCCTCCTTTGAATGATTCGAGTGACTTGACTTGGCACATGTTCACGCATGTAGTTGAAACAAAATCAACATAGCCTTCATGATATTTATGTTCATGGTGGATTATATCCTACTCATGCTTGCACTCAGTTTTGATTAATTTTAATGCATGTTCATGACTGTTGTCGCTCTCTAGTTGGTCGCTTCCCAGTCTCTTTCTATCCTTCACCTATACTAAGCGGGAATATTGCTTGTGCATCCAAACTCCATAAACCCCAAAATTATTCCATACGAATCAACCATACTGCTACCTCTTGAGCACTGCGTTGGTTTTCCCTTGAAGAGGAAAGGGTGATGCAGGAAAGTAGTGTAAGTATTTCCCTCAGTTTTTGAGAACCAAGGTATCAATCCAATAGGAGGCTCCTCAAAAGTCCCTCGTACCTACACAAACAAACAAGAACCTCGCAACCAACGCGATAAAGGGGTTGTCAATCCCTTCACGGAAACTTGCGAAAGTGAGATCTTATAGAGATAATAAGATAAGATAAATATTTTTGGTATTTTTATGATATAGATTGGAAAGTAAAGATGCAAATAAAAGATAGATGGAAAACTTATATGATAAAAGATAGACTCAGGGGCCATAGGTTTCACTAGTGGCTTCTCTCAAGATAGCTTAAGTATTATGGTGGGTCGAGCAATTGATAGAAAAGTGCATAGTTATGAGAATATCTAGGCATGATCATGTATATAGGCATCACGTCCGCAACAAGTAGATCGAAACGATTCTGCATCTACTACTATTACTCCACACATCGACCGACTCTTGTCTGCATCTCGAGTATTAAGTTCATAAGAACAGAGTAACGCATTAAGAAAGATGACATGATGTAGAGGGATAAACTCAAGCAATATGATACAAACCCCATCTTTTTATCCTCGATGGCAACAATACAATATGTGCCTTGCTGCCCCTGCTATCACTGGGAAAGGACACCGCAAGATTGAACCCAAAGCTAAGAACTTCTCCCATTAGAAGAAAGATCAATCTAGTAGGCCAAACCAAACTGATAATTTGAAGAGACTTGCAAAGATAACCAATCACACATACAAGAATTCAGAGAAGATTCAGTTATTTCTCATAGATAAACTTGATCATAAACCAACAATTTATCGGATCTCGACAAACACACCGCAAAAAGAGTTACATCGAATAGATCACCAAGAAGATCGAGGAGAACTTGGTATTGAGATTCAAAGAGAGAGAAGAAGCCATCTAGCTAATAACTATGGACCCTAAGGTCTGTGGTAAACTACTAACAACTCATCGGAGAGGCCTTGGAGATGATGTAGAGGCCCTCCATGGTCGGTTCCCCCTCCGACGGAGCGCCAACGAAGGCTCCAAGATGGCATCTCGCGGATACAGAAGGTTGCGGCGGTGGAATTAGGTTTTCATGGTGCTCCTGGATGTTCTCGGGGTACGTGGATATATATAGGAGGAAGAAGTAGGTCCATTGAGCCACGAGAGGCCCACGAGGGTGGGGGGTGTGCCCACCCCCTTAGGGCGCACCGGGCACCCTCGTGGCCGCCTCGTTTTCTACTTGACATCCACTCCAAGTCTCCTGGTTTACATTTGTTCCAAAAAGATCGGTCCCGAAGTTTCATCCTGTTTGGACTCCGTTTGATATTCCTTTTCTTCGAAACACTGAAATAGTAAAAAAAAACAGCAATTCGGGTTGGGCCTCCGGTTTGTAGGTTAGTCCCTAAAATGATATAAAAGTGTAAAGTAAAGCCCATAAACATCCAAAACGGGTAATATAATAGCATGGAACAATCAAAAATTGTAGATACGTTGGAGACGTATCAAGCATCCCCAAGCTTAATTCGTGCTCGTTCTCAAGTAGGTAAATGATAAAAACAGAATTTTTGATGTGGAATGCTACCTAGCATAATTCTCAATGTAATTTTCTTTATTGTGGCTTGAATTTTCAGATCCAAATGATTCAAAATAAAATTTCATATTGACATAAAAACAATAATACTTCAAGCATACTAACAAAGCAATCATGTCTTCTCAAAATAACATGGCCAAAGAAAGCTATCCCTACAAAATCATATAGTCTGGTTAGCCACTATCTTCATCACACAAAGTATTTAATCATGCACAACCCCAATGACAAGCCAAGCAATTGTTTCATACTTTAGTTTCTCAAACTTTTTCAACTTTCATGCAATACATGAGCGTGAGCCATGGACATAGCACTACATGTGGAATAGAATGGTGGTTGTGGAGAAGACAAAAATGGAGAAGATAGTCTCACATCAACTAGGCGTAGAAACGGGCTATGGAGATGCCCATTAATATATATCAATGTGATTGAGTAGGGATTGCCATGCAACAGATGCACTAGAGCTATAAAATGTATAAAAACTCACAAAAGAAACTAAGTGGGTGTGCCTCCAACTTGCTTGCTCACGAAGACCTAGGGCATTTTGAGGAAGCCCATCATTGGAATATACAAGCCAAGTTCTATAATGAAATATTCCCACTAGTATATGAAAGTGACAACATAGGAGACTCTCTATCATGATTATCATGGTGCTACTTTGAAGCACAAGTGTGGTAAAAGGATAGTAACATTGTCCCTTCTCTCTTTTTCTCTCATTTTTTCTATTTTTTTCTCTCTTTTTTTTCTTCTTTTTTTTATTTGGCCATTCTCTTTTTTTGGCCTTTCTCTTTTTTTATTAAGTCCGAAGTCTCATCCCGACTTGTGGGGGAATCATAGTCTCCATCATCCTTTCCTCACTTGGGACAATGCTCTAATAATGAAGATCATCACACCTTTATTGACTTACAACTCAAGATTACAACTCGATACTTAGAAAAAAATATGACTCTATATGAATGCCTCCGGCGGTGTACCGGGATATGCAATGAATCAAGAGTGACATGTATGAAAGAATTATGAAGGTGGCTTTGCCACAAATACGATGTCAACTACATGATCATGCAAAAGCAATATGACAATGATGATGCGTGTCATAATAAACGGAACGGTGGAAATTTGCATGGAAATGTATCTCGGAATGGCTATGGAATTGCCATAATAGGTAGGTATGGTGGCTGTTTTGAGGAGGATATATGGTGGGTGTATGGTACCGGTGAAAGTTGCGCGGCACAAGAGAGGCTAGCAATGGTGGAAGGGTGAGAGTGCGTATAATACAAGGACTCAACATTAGTCATAAAGAACTCATATACTTATTGCAAAAATCTAGAAGTCATTGCAAACAAAGTACTAGGCGCATGCTCCTAGGGGAATAGATTGGTAGGAAAAGACCATCGCTCGTCCCCGACCGCCACTCATAAGGAAGACAATAAATAAATAAATTATGCCCCAACTTCATCACAAAGCGGTTCACCACGTGCATGATACGGGAATCACAAACTTCAACACAAGTATTCCTCAAATTCACAGCTACTTTAACTAGCATGACTCTAATATCACCATCCTCATATCTCAAAACAATTATCAAGCATCAAATTGATCATAGCATCCAATTCACTTTCTATGATAGTTTTTGTTATACCCAACTTGGATGCCCATGATTCTAGGACCCATTTTATAACCATAGCAAACACCATGCTGTTCTATAAGACTCTCAAAATAATATAAGTGAAGCACGAGAGATCAACAATTTCTACAAAATAAAGCCACCGCCATGCACTAAAAGATATAAGTGAAGCACTAGAGCAAAATTATCTAGCTCAAAAGATATAAGTGAAGCACGTAGAGTATTCTAATAAATTCGAAATCAAGTGTGTCTCTCCCAAAAGTTGTGTACAGCAAGGATGATTGTGGTAAACTAAAAAGCAAAGACTCATATCATACAAGACGCTCCAAGCAAAACACATATCATGTGGTGAATAAAAATATAGCTCCAAGTAAAGTTACCGATAGACGAAGACGAAAGAGGGGATGCCTTCCGGGGCATCCCCAAGCTTAGGCTTTTGGTTATACTTGAATATCTTGGGGTGCCATGGGCATCCCCAAGCTTAGGATCTTGCCACTCCTTATTCCATAGTCTATCAAATCTTTACCCAAAACTTAAAAACTTCACAACACAAAACTCAACAGGAAATCTCATAAGCTCCGTTAGTGCAAGAAAGAAAAACCACCACATAAGGTATTGTAATGAACTCATTCTTTATTTATATTGGTGTTAAACCTACTGTATTCCAACTTCTCGATGGTTCATACCCCCCCGATACTAGCCATAGATGCATCAAAATAAGCAAACAACACACGAAAAATAGAATCTGTCAAAAACAGAACAGTCTGTAGCAATTTGTAACTTTCGAATACTTCTGGAACTCTAAACATCCTGGGAAAAAAATAGGAAGTCCTGGGAAATTTGTCTATTGATCTTCTTCAAAATGAATCAAAGAAAAAGCACGCTTCTGTGATTTATTAAAATCATTCTCGTGTGCGCAAAAGTTTCTGTTTTTCAGCATAATCAAATTAACTATTACCGTAGGTTGTCCTATAGGTTCTACTTGGCACAAACAGTAATTAAAACATAAAACCACATCTAAACAGAAGCCAAATGAAATATTTATTACTAAATAGAAGCAAAAAAGCAAGGAACTAAAATAAAATTGGGTTGCCTCCCAACAAGCGCTATCGTTTAACGCCCCTAGCTAGGCATAAAAGCGAGAATAGATCTAAATATTGCCATAATAATAAGATAGATCACGAAAACTCATTTCATATTCCCTATGTTCAGCAGCAAGTTTTATTTGAGGCAAGCAAAAGTAATCAAAAGGGCTAAATTTAATGTGACAAAAGTCCCCAAGATCAATCTCGGGAGGTATGGGTTCCTCTTTTGGCCCTTCATATTGCACAACCAATTCATCATTATAAGCATTCTTTTGACAGAACTTTATGAGCCTATATTCAAGATAGTATCCTAACTCATTGTTTAGAATAGCAAAATCATTATTAAGTTCTGATATTCTATCAACTAGAACAGTGGTAGGAACCTTTTTTCTAAGGTTTTCATTAAAAGCAACATAGTCCAAAGATTGGAAATGCATTATCTCCTCTTGATCGAAGAGGATCGCCTCTATGGGAGGACGGTCAGCATCCACCCTATAGTGCGCAAAAATTTCTTTGGCTTCTTTTATTATAAATCTGAGCTCATGTGCCAAAAAGATAGTAGCTGCGCGCTTAACAGAAGAATGCTCAGTATTAGAAAATTCTAGGAAAATCCTTTGTATGCAAGGATGCATGTGCATAAACTATCTCTCAAGTTCAACTATAAGCATGGCGATAGCATCTGCAAGACTACTAGTTCTATGAAGAATAGAACTACCCATAGAAGGTAAAGCACTGGCACAAGTAAAGAAATCTTGAATAACCCCTTTTCCAATAATATTACCACTACCAATTCAAAACTTTTTAATATGTAAGATAGGGGGTTCTTTAGCAGGAGCATCAGAATTTTCCACGTTATTATTATTGTCCATATCGACGATAATCTCCCCAATTTCAGACATAATGACAGAAGATGCGAGGAGCAAGTGAAAGAGGGAGGCGAACAGAAAAGAGAGGGCGAATAAAAATGGCAAGGGTGAAGTGGGGGAGAGGAAAACGAGAGACAAATGACAAATAATGTAATGCGAGGGAGATGAGTTTGTGATGGGTACTTGGTATGTCTTGACTTGAGCGAAGACCTCCCTGGCAACGGTGCCAGAAATCCTTCTTGCTACCTCTTGAGCACTGCGTTGGTTTTCCCTTTGGAGAGGAAAGGGTGATGCAGCAAAGTAGTGTAAGTATTTCCCTCATTTTTTGAGAACCAAGGTATCAATCCAGTAGGAGGCTCCTCAAAAGTCCCTCGTACCTACACAAACAAACAAGAACCTCGCAACCAACGCGATAAAGGGGTTGTCAATCCCTTCACGGAAACTTGCAAAAGTGAGATCTGATAGAGATAATAAGATAAGATAAATATTTTTGGTATTTTTATGATATAGATTGGAAAGTAAAGATGCAAATAAAAGATAGATGGAAAACTTATATGATAAAAGATAGATCCGGGGGCCATAGGTTTCACTAGTGGCTTCTCTCAAGATAGCATAAGTATTACGGTGGGTGAACAAATTACTGTCGAGCAATTGATAGAAAAGTGCATAGTTATGAGAATATCTAGGCATGATCATGTATATAGGCATCACATACGCAACAAGTAGATCAAAACAATTCTGCATCTACTACTATTACTCCACACATCGACCGACTCCTGCCTGCATCTAGAGTATTAAGTTCATAAGAACAGAGTAACGCATTAAGAGATGACATGATGTAGAGGGATAAACTCAAGCAATATGATATAAACCCCATCTTTTTATCCTCGATGGCAACAATACAACATGTGCCTTGTTGCCCCTGCTGTCACCGGGAAAGGACATCGTAAGATTGAGCCCAAAGCTAAGCACTTCTCCCATTGCAAGAAAGATTAATCTAGTAGGCCAAACCAAACTGATAATTCGAAGAGACTTGCAAAGATAACCAATCACACATAAAAGAATTCATAGAAGATTCAATTATTTCTCATAGATAAACTTGATCATAAACCCACAATTCATCGGATCTCGACAAACACACCACAAAAAGAGTTACATCGAATGGATCTCCAAGAAGATCGAGCAGAACTTGGTATTGATACGCAAAGAGAGCGAAGAAGCCATCTAGCTAATAACTATGGACCCGAAGGTCTGTGGTAAATTACTCACAACTCATCGGAGAGGCCTTGGAGATGATGTAGAGGCCCTCCATGGTCGATTCCCCCTTCGGCGGAGCGCCAGCGATGGCTCCAAGATGGGATCTCGCGGATACAGAAGGTTGCGGTGGTGGAATTATGTTTTCGTGGTGCTCCTAGATGTTCTTGGGGTACGTGGATATATATAGGTGGAAGAAGTAGGTCGGTTGAGCCACGAGGGGCCCACGAGGGTGGGCGCCGCGCCTACCCCTTTAGGGCACGCCGGGCACCCTCGTGGCCGCCTTGTTTGCTGCTTGATGTCAACTCCAGGTCTCCTGGTTTGCATTTGTTCCAAAAAGATCTCTGTCGGTGTCAAAACCGGCGGATCTCGTAGTAGGGGTCCTAAGCTATGCGCCTTGGAGAGATGGTAACATGGACATGGGGTTTTACCCAGCTTCAGGCTCTCTCGAAGAGATAATACCTAAGTGCTGCTTTTGATTGTATTCATATGGAGGTAGTACAGAGTAGATGTATCTACCACGAGATTGTAGTAATGAATATGAGATTGTCTATTGACTATCCTGGCCTTGGTTTATATAAGACACCGGAGGACTAGAGTTTAGGAGAGTCCTTGTCTTGGGCACCAAGTCTTGTCGAGTCTTCCTTATATGCTGCAGGGGTTGTCTGAACTGGCCCATGAGTATATGGCCATGGGGGTCCTTGGCCCAATCCAACTGATCGGGAGACGACGTGGTGAGTACCCCCTAGTCCAGGACACCGTCAGTAGCCCCCTGAACCAGTCTTCAAGTTGGGGACACTCCTCGATTCTTCCGAACTGTTCTTTATCTTCGATCGTCGGTCTTGAAAACTGGTTCAATTAATCTTCCCATCTTCGATCTTGAGGATCGCTGGAGTGAATCCGAAGAGTTTACACGTCGGGTATCCGAGGAGCCCTTGAAGTCTTTGGCCTTTATCAATGCCTTGTTATTTTTATGCCATGTCTCGGGTTTGAAGTTGTTCCCATGTGGCGGTGTCCTCTTGCATCCGAGCTCCAACGCCGGACTGCTTCCGAGGTATCTTTTGCAGCCGAGCACCAACATTGGACCGCTTCCGAGCTCCAACGCTAGAATGTATCCGAGCTCCAACGCCGGAATGTATCCGAGCTCGAACGCCGAACTATGTCCGAGCTCCAACGCCGGACTGTATCCGAGGTGTCATAGATCACCTTGGTTCAAAAAAGTTGTAGGAGTTTAGCCGAGCTTAATGCCGAAAATGCCCTCTAGGGAGCCAGCCACTGGCACCCGAGCTTTATGCCGGACTACTTCAGAGGTGGTGCACCACCTTGGCCATGGGCTTATTTTTATGAATTTAATTCCGAATTGTGTAATGTAATCTCTGACGAGATGTATAGCCAGTATATGTATATCAGTAACCCTCAAGGTGTGTGTCAGTCAAAAACCCGAGATGTACCTGAAGGATGACATAATACCGCTGATCCTAGTAGCCCCTGAGACTAAGGTTGATTCGCAAAATCGTCCTGAGGATCAATTCTCAGCTCGGCAGCATACTTAGGAATAGAAACATGGTGTGCAAAGTCCTTGAGACTCAGGTTGGGTGCGGATGACCAACCTGAGAATAATAATCTCCTCGAAAACTATATTGCATTTTAAATTTTCTGCATTGGATTGTCAATGCAGTAGCCCCCGAGACACTGATCGGGTGGCAACACCAGATCAGGGGATCGATGTGCCCTTTTAATATTTGTAAATACTAAGCCCGAAGCCCAGTAGCCCCCGATCCTTAATGCGGGCACGGGAGGCCGGATTAAGGATCGATATCCATAGTGAAATCACAAATTATATGTAATGACTCTATATATCCAAGTACTTCACGTCATTAATGCTCGGATCTGCATTGTACAAAACTTTGTTGACTGACCATCAGCTTCAACCTCCTAGGCCAGCAGCCCGCAGCCGAGGAGTGTTTGTCCTACTTTATAAAGCCTTTATGAGGGCAAAGATTTACGGCAGACAAGGCAATCTAGCCATACGGTTTTATAAACAAAGGTACGTAGAGAGACATGTTATATTATTGTTTAACATAAGAAACATCGTCCAAAGAAAATAGTCCCGCTATTGGTTCCTTTCTTTGGGTTGTCATGCTAAGCATGATCATGAAACCTCAGCTCCGATCAATGTGGGAGGAAAATACTGAGGATTTAGTTCGGGGAAAGCTTCCAAACTCTGTGGTCTAAATGAACCCAAATTTTCACTTCTGTTGCAACAGTTTATAATCTGAAAGTGGCCCATCGTCGGCTTCTACCCCCTTGTAGATGCTATGCAGGGTGTTTCCGTAATAACAAAACAACCCTTAGCCGACGTCTCTGTTCCCGAACGCGGTTGTGTTGGCGGAAACGAGGCAATCAGATATGCGGGCTTTATAACTTTCACTTAGTCATAGGAGCTTAAAGTTGGGAGGCCAGCAAGTAGCCTCTCGGTTAGTGTTCGGTGACAACCGAGGTCAAGCCATAAACACTCCTGCCAATGTTATGAATGGCCCTTCATTTAATACAGTCATTGGACCGCTGACCAGTTTACGCTTATTGTGATAGTCAGTTTTCGGCTTTCTCCACTGAGGTGCTTAACCATGCAAGCTGGAAGCACAATTGCAGTTGTTCTCCCTTTGCACACCTAACGGAACAAAGCGGACCGTAGGAGGCAAGCACAAGAGCCGGGCAACCCTACTATTGACCGAAGACACAATTCAAAACGGATGCATATATAGAAATATCCGAGAATTTTTGCCGAATCTCTAAAGCTGTCAGGCGTTGCACTGCGAGACTTATGCGGAAAATGCACAAATAGTTGAAAAGTGCCATAGGATTGGAAAACCAAAAAACGTCAGTAAAAACTCAACGTCTGAACTAGATCAATTGTTCGGTGCCAATCAAAAAATTGGTCTTAGAAAAAAATTTTGCTTCTATCGTGCGTTAACATGACACACCCTATCTCAAGACTTCAAGCGGGCCAGCCTACGATTTCAACCTCCTATCCCGAAGGCAGAGTACTTCCCGTTAGGCCAGTTTAGAAAACTTTAGCGGCTTTCAGAGAGAAATTAGGCTCCCCGGCTATTGACCACACAGTCGCGTCGAAAAAAGGGGTGATAGAAAAAAGACTTTGCAATGACTAAGAGGAAGAACACTTATTATAAAACAGCTCACATAACTTTAAGAGCCCCCGAGTGACTTGGGTAAAAGAATTTTATGTATAATGATTGTATGTACCGAAGTACATATATCATATATGTGTTCACCCGAACTTTAAACGCATCTTAACCGACCGTCGACTTCTCCCTCTTTGGCCAAGGGCCGAAAATTGTTATGTACTCCACCTGTCGAGAATATCGACGGTGTTTCCGATAACCATGCAATCAGGCCATAAGGCTGTAATAGACAAAGTGCACTCAGGGAACTTATGCTATATTACTAACAAAGTGTAAGAAGCATCTTCGAAGAAAATAGTACCTCCACCGATACCTTTCTTCGGTTGCTCATTGTTACTTATGAGACTTGTCCAATAGATTTTTTGTACTCATGAGTTCCGTTGTGTGCCGACCATCGTTGAAAACAATAAGAGCGCTAGCTTTCAGCTTCACCCAGTTTGAGGTCCGAGCTCGGATGACCCAATCATGACAATCGCAGAGGTGCTCCCTTTACTCCCTGGCCGAACAATCGGGAACGTAGGGGTAAACACAGGAGCAAGGCAACCCAGCTTGCAAATCGCTTAAGTCAACATGGTGCATATTGTGGCGTAATACATGAACAAGGAATGAAGCCGTACAAGTATAATCACTAGCAAGAGGAAAGGCTTCATGAAGGAAGCCCCCAAGTAAACGGGGTATTTGAATTTGTGTGTCACAAACAAAGTTTGGACAAGAAAGTTTTTCACAAACAACTTTTTGCTAAAAAAAGTATAATGCTTGGTCGGACCGAACGAAATTTAAAATTTTAAAACTTTGAGCATGAAAGCGACTTAGCTGGTTAATGTGTTCGGCATTGATGACGCGGTCCGAGCTTGGTGCGGGAGGAGGTCTCAGCCCCCAAGCCCGATGTCGCCGAGCGAAGAGCTCGACACTCCGAAGAGGTGAAGCCCCCAATCTAGACGAGGTGATGGAGTAGGTCGCCGGGTGACACTGGAATATCCAGCCGAGTAGGTTGATGAAGCGACGAGGCGGGGTTGCCAACACAGGCCACGCTCCAAGGCGACGACACAATTTGGTCGATGGAGGTGGGCGACGATGTCACCCTGCCGAGGTGTCAGTGCGGCCAACAGCGTGGCGTAGTCGAGGCCGATTATCTGATGGCCGCTGCCGTGCAGAAGCATCTTCTGATCTGTCGCCGGATACTGGTATGTCCTTGGCCTTTACGTCTCGGGACCCAGCACGAAGGGCATAGGATATGTCTTGATTTGACGTCCTGCAGACTGTAGTGTATCACATCTGCCTGATCTCCAGCGAGGCAGGGCCAGCGCAATATGAAGCATGCATGTCCGGTGGAGGCTTCGGATCGCTAAGTGTATTCGGATCTCTTGACCACCTTCGACATCAAAACCAATCTGCAAACAAAATAGCACAAGATAATCGCAAAAAGAAACCCTGATGATGTAGAGGGAGCATATTGAATTGAAATCATAACACCTAATTTATGCCATCGCATCCGCGATGACACCTAGGAGGCTCTCAATGAAAGCACCAATGTCAGTGTCAAAACCGGTGGATCTCGTAGTAGGGGTCCTAAGCTAGGCGTCTTGGAGCGATGATAACATGGACACGGGGTTTTACCCAGCTTCGGGCTCTCTCGAAGAGATAATACCCTATGTGTAACGCCCCGGATACAACTTTCCATATTCGTAACTCCGACTCTTGCCATTTCCGGCTATGTGATTTATTTTTCCTCCGCGGTTGGGTTTTTATCTGTTGTTTTGCATTTTGTGCTTGTCTTGCATCTCATCTCATGTCATCATCCGCATTGCATCGGCATCGTTTTCATAAAACTTGCATCCGCTCGGGTTCCGCCGGTTCTCTCTGTTGTCCATTCTAAGTCCAGACCACACTCGCACGCGCCTGCGGCACCTTCGTAATATTATTTTATAAGTGGCATAAAAATGTTCTCGGAATGGGTTGCAACTTGTCGTGCGGTCTTATTATAGTGTAGACAGGCCGCCTGCCAAGTCTCATCGCATTCGGAGTCCATTTGACTGCACAACCGTTATATATATAACCGCGATATAGTCGGTCTAGCGTTAGACGTTTTTGATTCGGAAACTGTTGCCGGGCTGCCTTCTCTTCTCTCTTCTCAACCCAACCCCCCTCCACACAGCCCATCTAACCCGGCTTAAACCCCCCTCCGACCGGTGCCGTTGGATCGTCATCGGAGGCTCCGAAACCCCTCCTAAATCCCCCTATCCCTAGCCTTACCCTATATAAACACCACTCCTCCCAATTTGGGCTACCCTAGCCTTCCTCTACCCCTAGCCTCCTCCCACCTCGAAGCCACCGCCGCCAGCCACAGCCAGCCACTTGTCGCCGCCACTTGGCCTCCTCCCGCGCCTCCACCTCGCCGCCCAGATGCGCCCGCGGCCAACCCGAACGCGCCACGTCGCCCCAACCAGCATCCACCGTCGCGGCCCGCGAAGCCCACGGGGAGACCGCCACGGGCCGCGACCGGGCCCAACCCCGTGCGCCTCGCCTCCTCGCCCGCTCGCTCGATCGATCCAGATCGGGAGAGGAGCTCCCGATCCAGATCGAACCCCGCCGCCTCCCGGCCTCTCGCCGCCGCCTGCACCACGGCGACCCCGCCGGAGCTGCGTCAAATCCGGTGAGCCCCGACCTCACCGCCCTTCTTATATCCTTCCTCACTGCCTCTCTCTCTCTCCCGCAGGTTGCCGCCGCCGCCGAAGCTCCGAAGCAGCGCCACCGACCCCTCCGCAGGCCGGATCCGGCCCCTCCACGGCCAGATCGGTCCGTTCCGCAGTTCGCCGGACCTGCCCCGGTCCCCTCCCGGCCTCCCAGCGCTCCGGCGCCGCAGCGCCCTCTGCCATGGCCGCCCCTTCCCCTCCTCATGCGGGAGGACGAGGGGCACGGCGAGTGCCCGCTTGGACCGGCCCCGTTCGCTCGTGGGCCCCGCAGCCCAACCGACAGCCCAGCCCAGCTCCCTTCCGCGGCCACTTCAGCGGCCTCCGAGGCCTAGCAGGCCCAGCCCAAGCCGGCTTGCTGCCTTGGCCTCTCCTCCGACTGGGCTGAAGCCCATGCGTGAGCGCCCCTCCAGCCAGTTTCGGCCCGTTGCTATTTTTTTCCCTGTCCAGCGATTTTAACATTATCCGTAGAATTACAGATTTACAGAAAACCCCCTATTTTTCATGCATATAATAACTCCACAACTGTGCATCGGATTAAAATAATTTATATATGTAAAATGCTCAGAAAATTGTGTAGATTAATAATATGACACTTTCATCTATGTTAAAAATGTTTAACATTCTTTTTGTGTTTATTTTGCATAATGCCATGCTAAAATGATTTATTTCATAACTAAATAACCGTAGCTCCATTTTAAATAAACTTTATATGTAAATGGGGTGGAAAAATGCCTAGTTTAACATGGCGCACTTCATTTTCCTGTTTAACAACATTAAAATTGTGTTTAGGGCAGAACAGTACCAAATCTAAAATATGCACATGAGATTTTTCCGGACTTGTTGTTTGTTACTTCCGGCCTCATTTAAATTTGCCTAGATAGGTAGTTTAATAATTCTTCACCTCTTGCCATGTTTAACAACATTTAATATTGTTTGGTAGCTTAAACGAGATGAACTAAATAATTGTTGTGGTGTTTTGTCAATATGCAACTCGTTGCATATTGAGCTCCACTTAACTTGTAGTATTGTTTGTTGCACTTTGCCATGCCATGCCTCATTAAACCGGTCATGCATCATACTTGTTTGCGCATCATGCAATGCTTATGCTTGTTGGTTTACCATGTTGTTTGTTTCTTTCCGGTGTTGCTTCTTAGTTCCATTAATGTTGCGATTGTGAGGATTCGTTTGACTACGTGTGTTCGTCTTCTTCATGGACTCGTTCTTCTTCCTAGCGGGATTTCAGGCAAGATGACCGCTACCCTGGATCTCACTACTATCATTGCCATGCTAGTTTCTTCGTTCTATCGCTTTGCTGCGTTACCTATTACCTGTTTATCGAGCCATCCCATGTTGCCATGAACCTTTAACCTTTGACATCCTTCCTAGCAAACCGTTGCTTGGCCATGTTACCACTTTGCTCAGCCCTCTTATAGCGTTGCTAGTTGCAGGTGAAGTTGAAGATTGCTCCATGGTGGACAGGATTTTGTTGGGATATCACAATATCTCTTATATTATTAATGCATCTATATACTTGGTAAAGGGTGGAAGACTTGGCCTTTTGCCTAGTGTTTTGTTCCACTCTTGCCGCCCTAGTTTCCGTCATACCGGTGTTATGTTCCCGGATTTTGCGTTCCTTACGCGGTCGGGTGATTTATGGGACCCCCTTGACAGTTCGCTTTGAATAAAACTCCTCCAGCAAGGCCCAACATTGGTTTTACCATTTGCCTCACCTAGCCCTTTTTCCCTTGGGTTTCCGGAGCCCGAGGGTCATCTTTATTTTAGGCCCCCCGGGCCTGTGCTTGTCTAAGTGTTGGTCCAAACCGAGCGATGTCCGGCGCCCCCTGGGCAACCAGGGTCTATGCCAACCCGTCGTCTTGCTCATCCGGTGTGCCCTGAGAACGAGGTACGTGCGACTCCTATCGGGATTTGTCGGCACGTCGGGCGGCTTTGCTGTTCTTGTTTTACCATTGTCGAAATGTCTTGTAAACCGGGATTCTGAGTCTGATCGGGTCTTCCTGGGAGAAGGTCTATTCCTTCGTTGATCGCGAGAGCTTGTCATGGGCTAAGTTGGGACACCCCTGCAGGGTATAATCTTTCGAAAGCCGTGCCTGCGGTTATAGGCAGATGGGAATTTGTTAATGTCCGGTTGTAGATAACTTGACACCAGATCCGAATTAAAACACATCAACCGTGTGTGTAGCCGTGATGGTCTCTTTTCGGCGGAGTCCGGGAAGTGAACACAGTTTCTGGGTTATGTTTGACGTAAGTAGGAGTTCAGGATCACTTCTTGATCATTGCTAGTTGACGACCGTTCCGCTTGCTCTCTTCTCGCTCTTATTTGCGTATGTTAGCCACCATATCATGCTTAGTCGCTGCTACAGCCTCACCACTTTACCCCTTCCTTTCCCATTAAGCTTTGCTAGTCTTGATACCCATGGTAATGGGATTGCTGAGTCCTCGTGGCTCACAGATTACTACAACAACAGTTGCAGGTACAGGTTATGTGATGATCATGACGCGAGAGCGATGCTTGCTTGCGTTGAGTTCTTCTTCTGCTTCTTCGATCAGGGGATAGGTTCCAGGTCGGCAGCCTGGGCTAGCAGGGTGGATGTCGTTTGAGTTTCTGTTTGTGATTCATCCGTAGACGGATGATGCTCTTATATATTGTAATGTTGTATTCGTGTGGCATTGTATGCCTTATGTATGTATCCCCATCTATTATGTAATGTTGATGTAATGATATCCACCTTGCAAAAGCGTTTCAATATGCGGTTCTATCCTTAGTGGGACCTTCGAGTCTCTTTAGGATAGTATCGCATATTGGGCGTGACACTATGTGCTGCTTTTGATTGTATTCATATGGATGTAGTATAGAGTAGATGTATCTACCGCGAGATTGTAGTAATGAATATGAGATTGTCTATTGACTAGCTTGGCCTTGGTTTATATAAGACATCGGAGGCCTAGGGTTTAGGAGAGTCCTTGTCTTGGGCGCCAAATCTTGTGGAGTCTTCCTTATATGCGGTAGGGGTTGTCCGAACTGGCCCATGAGTATACGGCCATGGGGGTCCTTGGCCCAATCCAACTGATCGGGAGATGACGTGGTGAGTACCCCCTAGTCTAGGACACCGTCAATCTCTCCCGAAGGTTTCATCCCGTTTGGACTCTGTTTGATATTCCTTTTCTTCGAAACACTGATATAGGCAAAAAAAAAACAGCAATTCAGGTTTGGCCTCCGGTTAGTAGGTTAGTCCCAAAAATGATATAGAAGTGTAAAGTAAAGCCCATAAACATCCAAAATGGATAATATAATAGCATGGAACAATAAAAAATTATAGATACGTTGGAGACGTATCACATACCTTCCTATATGCGGTATCTACCTGTCGTTCCAAGTAAATTTGTATGTGCCAAACTCCAAACCTTCAAATGAAATTATGTATTGTATGCTTGAATAGCTCATGTGTCAACTAGGGTTGTCTGTATCTTCCATGTTAGGCGGGTTATTCTCAAGAGGAGTGGACTCCGCTCCTCATTCATGAGAAAATGGCTGGTCACCGGGATGCCCAGTCCATTGCTAAAATCAAATCAAAATAATTGCAAACAAAACTTCCCTAGGATTGTTGCTAGTTGGAGGCACCCGTTGTTTCGGGCAAGCCATGGATTGATGCTTGTTGGTGGTGGGGGAGTATAAACTTTACCATTCTGTTTGGGAACCGCATATAATGTGTGTAGCATGGAAGATATTGAGATCTCTCAGTTGTTATGTTGACAGTGAAAGTATACCGCTCAAAATGTTATTTATATCTATTTCAAAACCGAGCTCTGGCACCTCTACAAATCCCTGCTTCCCTCTGCGAAGGGCCTATCTATTTACTTTTATGTTGAGTCATCACCCTCTTATTAAAATGCACCCGCTGGAGAGCACCGCTGTCATTTGCATGCATTACTATTAATTTATATTGGGTATGACAATGACTGGATCTCTTTTACCATGAAGTACAATGTTTAGTCAGTCCTTGATCTTTAAAGGTGCTCTGCATTTATGTTTTGCGGCCTCAGAAAGGGCTAGCGAGATACCATCTTGTTATACTATATTATGGTTGTTTAGAGAAGTGTTGTCATCCAAGTTTTATTATTATTGCTCGCTAGTTGATTATGCCATTGATATGAGTAAACATGAGACCTAAGTGTTATTGTGAATATGGTTAGTTCATAATCTTTGCTGAAAACTTCAATGCTGGCTTTACAGATTTGCAACAACAAGAGCAAACAGAGTTTGTAAAAGTTTTTCTTTATCACTTTTAGTTTGTCAACTGAATTGCTTGAGGACAAGCAAAGGTTTAAGCTTGGGGGAGTTGATACGTCTCCGTCGTATGTACTTTTCCTAACACTTTTGCCCTTGTTTTGGACTCTAACTTTCATGATTTGAATGGAACTAACCCGGACTGACGTTGTTTTCAGCAGAACTGCCATGGTGTTATTTTTGTGCAGAAATAGAAGTTCTCGGAATGACCTAAAAATCCATGGAGCAACTTTTTGGAACTAATAAAAAATATTGGCGAAAGAATCAGCACCAGGGGGCCCACACCCTGCCCACGAGTGTGGGGGGCGCCCCCTGGGTGCGCTGAGGGAGTCCTGGATTAGGGGGTATCCGGACAGCCGTACTATATACATCGTCCGGACTATTGGAGCGTGAAGATACAAGACTCAAGACTTCGTCCCGTGTCCGGATGGGACTCTCCTTTGCGTGGAAGACAAGCTTGGCAATCAGGATATTACATTTCCTTCCTTGTAACCGACTCCATGTAAACCCTAGCCCTCTCCGATGTCTATATAAACCGCAAAGATTGGTCCTTAGAAGGCCGATCACAATTACAATCATAATCATCATAGGCTAGCTCCTAGGGTTTAGCCTCTACGATCTCGTGGAGATCTACTCTTGTACTACTCATATCGTCAATATTAATCAAGCAGGAAGTAGTTTTACCTCCATCGAGAGGGCCCGAACCTGGGTAAACATTGTGTCCCTTGCTTCCTGTTACCATCAGCCTAAGACACACAGATCGGGACCCCATACCCGAGATCCGCCGGTTTTGACACCAACATTGGTGCTTTCATTGAGAGTTCCTCTGTGTCGTCGCTGCAAGGCTCGATCGCTCCTTCAATCATCGTCAACAACATGGTCCAGGGTGAAACATTTCTCCCCGGACAGATCTTTGTGTTCGGCGGCTTCGCACTGCGGGCTAATTCGCTTCGCCATCTGGAGCAGATCGACAGCTACGTCCCTGGCCATCAGATCAGGTTCGGAAACCTGAACTACACGGAGGACATTCGCGGAGACTTGATCTTCGATGAATTAGGGCCTGTGCCAGGAGCACTGGACAGTCACGATGAGCACGGCTTAGACCTGTTGTCAGACAATGCTCGGGGTATCACCCCTGCAGTAGCCCCGGACCTAAATCCGGAGCAGGCTGCATTGCCTAAGGATGGAGGGATGGACCCCGCCCCGCAGGCCGCACACTCATCGGCGGTGGAGCCAAACACAGGTCTCACCTCCGTGGAAGCCTGTGACGCCGGACCCCCAGACTCGTATTCGGTTGTAGCTTCCAGTCCGCGCGCTCCCGAGCCCGCCGAGCCTGGTTGGGCTCCGGTAATGGAGTTTACCACTGCGAATATCTTCCAGCACTCGCCCTTTGGCGACATGCTGAACTCATTAAAGTCTCTCTCTTTGTCAGGAGGCTCTTGGCCGAACTATGTCCGGCTCGAGTGGGAAGCAGGCGACGAAGGAATTTGCTGCCCACCCACCACCCACTTCATTGCCACGGTCGATGATTTAACCGACATGCCTGACTTCAACTCCGAAGACATCGATGGTATGGACGACAATGCAGGAGAAGTACATGAACCACCACTCACAGGGCAGTGGACAGCCACCTCCTCATACGATATATATATGGTGGACACTCCGAAGGAAGCCAATGGCGATGAGGCAACGGAGGATAACTCCTCAGGGAGAAAAACAAAGCATGGGCGTTTTCGGCACCGCTCCAAGCCCCGCCACAACAATACTGGCCCAGGAGACGAAAACAATCCAGATGGTGCCCAAGATGAATACAACCCTGATCAGCCTGCCTTCAAGGAGGCCGGACTGGCCAAGGTGGGATACTTGGAGAGGGACAACTATACGCCCCCCTCCGAGGACGAGGTAAGCCTCAGCAATGACAAATTCGGCATGCCTGAAGATCCAGTGGAACAGGTTCGCTTCAAGCGACGGCTCATGGTCACGGCAAGGAGCCTGCAAAGGAAGCAACAACAGCTTCAAGCTGACCAAGATTTGCTCGTGGACAGGTGGACCAAGGTCCTGGCCACCGAAAAATACGGACTCGACCGCCCCAACAAAGGCACACACGGCACAACTGGCTACCTCAACCTAAGTAGGAGAACCCAAGGCACATACCCTGACGTCAACACATCACTACGGACCACAATACGAAGGATACACGAAGAGGCATCCTCAAGCCTCGTCGCAATGGTCATAAACGTCAAGTCAGGGAAGCTAGTGCCAAGTCCAGCAACTCCAAGTCCGGTCAGCGGACAAAGAACAGCTCAAGCCTATCCGGCCCGAGCCACATACTCGATCAACCATGTGAAATTCATGGTACTCCTAGAAGGACGGCAAAGCATAACAATAGAGAATGCCGGATCCTCAAAACAAAGTGGCCGGTCGTGTGCCAGAAACAATGAGGGGAGGCGTCTAGTCAAGAGATACCCCAGAGCATAAAAGTATGGCCGATCGCCCCCGATCACATCAACCACAGCAATACAATTGCAGTACCTCTAGACCTAGTAATCCGGGGGCTCCATAACACATAAACCCCCGTGGGTATGAAACCACAAATAACATCTTCTAAAAGATGCCAGGTGCAAAGGCCAAGTTTTAGAGGCCCACCACTCTAACGGTTGTCTTCGGATCACGAAAAAATGCCACGCCAAAGAATAATTCTTGGGCACCTTCCCCTCATACGATAATTTACCATATGCTAACGGGATGAACCATGTTCACTAGATTCCATGTGCTAAATCATTAGGCCAACACCATGTGATATAATCACACCTATGGGCAAGGCCGAACCCCGCCCTTAGAGTGGAAATCATACAGCAGTGGGAGCAGCGAGTCGTGCATGCCTATCAAAATTTTGATATGACAGCCAACTATCCGGACATCGACTGAGGAGTCCGCACTACTTCACGGTATAACGGCTGGGTTAACCAGGTTCCGATCATAAACCCTCGGACCAACCACAAGAGGACGTTCAGCTGCCTCCAGGTATTTTCCTTCACAAACTAACATTGACGCAGAACAGGATTGGCGACGTGGAATCGGCCCGGACACACAAGGGCAGGATCATGCATGTGACCCCCCCCCCAAAAAAGGCAGTCCGGATTCACTTTAGATCCACTCACAGCCCCCTCCAGTCCAGCCATCACAGGTTCCGCCAAAAATAACTCTTTTCATAATCATAAATCATACTCATATGCATAGACATATCATCCTACTACAATGTGTAGACTTAAATAACACTTACCGGCCATCGTTTCTTATCAACACCTCTTTATAAAAAACAGCAGCCATGCCTCGTGTTACGCCCGATTATACCAGGGGCTTCACAGTACGGCAATAAAGTCCGACCTCCTTTTCGGTTGCTCGGCACCCCGAACTTATAGCACTATATGCATCAGCTCCGAATCATCTCTTGGGTCATTGGTTGGGTTTGCCCGGCTCCCATGTTTTGGTACCTTACGTTTCGCCCCATCGGCTAAGGTAGCGTTGGGAGAACTACTGCGATTGTGCCCCGGTTCTGCCGAATGAGCACCTCAGTAGAGAAAGCCGAAAACTGACTGTCATGATACAGCGAGAGCTGGTCAGCTGTTCGAGAGGTTGTAAAATCCCTAAATATTTATTCCGCATAACACCATTATAAATGCAGAGTGCGACGGATCGGTCTTTCGATTAGGCGCCAATAGAGCCCCTAGTTCGGCCTTCCGAACACTAGGGGTTGCGCCGACCATATCGAATTCCTATGGCAAAGTGAGAGTGGTAAAGCCCGATAGTCCTATTGCCTGGTTCGTGGTGAGGAACACCTCCTAAAAAGGACCCAGCCATGGGATAAAGAGTGTTCAGGTATGTCCCGAACACCCCCGTATTTCTTTCGTGAGGGCAGAAGCCGACGACTAGCCAACTCTCAAGATTTACATACACTAAACAGCCGCACAGGAAGAACAAATGTTCAAATGAAACAAGCAATAATAAAAGTGCCATTATCCCATATTACAAAGAATGGCTAGAATGCCCTTAGGGAAATATAATGTCTTTGGTACACTTATCCGCCACAAGGCGGGCTCCCTTCAGTACATCTTCATAGTACATCTCGGGTTTGCGGTGCTCCTTACCCTCTGGCGGCCCCTCAGTCACCAGCTTCTCCGCGTCAAGCTTCCCCCAATGCACTTTTGCGTGGGCAAACGCCATGCGCACACCCTCTATACGGACTAATCGCTTAACAGCATCAAGCCGAGGACAGGCGCCCACAATCTGTTTCACGAGTCCAAAGTAACTGCTTGGAATTGGCTCCGCGGGCCACAGCCGGACAACCAAGTCCTTCATGGCTAGTTCGGCTGCCTGGTGCAGTTCGACCAGCTGCTTCAGCTGATCGATAAAGGGCACCGGATAGTTCGGCGCCAAATACTGCGACAAGAAATTACTCTCCACAGACTTCTTCTCCTCGGTCCGGTAGAATTGGGCGGCATCTGATATGCCACGAGGCAGACCCGCAAACGCCCCTGGAAAAACAAGAATTCAGCTTGTCGCTTAGAGTTCCTCCCACTATCATGTAAAAATGGCCATGAATACAAAAGGCCTTACCAGCCGCAACTTTCCGGGCCTCCTGAATGTCCCGCACATCACCTCGGGCTTCTTCCCGAGCATCTCCCGCGGCTTGGAGAGCTTGGGCGAGTTCGGATTCTTTCCCTACTAGACTCTGCTCCAAGCCCTCGCTTTTCTTCACAGCCTCTTGGAGCTCTTGCTCAGCTGCTATGACCCTGGCCTCGTGTTTCTCACGAAGCGCCTGTTTGGCGGTAGTCTTCTCGTTGGCATCAGCCACAGCCTTCTTCAATGCCTCATATTCGGCACTTGCTCCTAGAGCATACAATACAAATACTTTTCACTAGGCACAATTACTCATTCGTGCCAAATTCAAGACAATGTTTCAACATACCTTGCTTGTCCCCCAATTGCTTCTTCACACGGCCAAGTTCCTCCTCGGCCCGTTCCAGGCTCTGCTTTAGTCCGGACACTTCCGCATTATGAGCGGTTGTATTCTCTGTAGACGCATGTTTTCACACAAAGGGGTATACGTCATTAACAAAAGCTCCTGCAAAAGCAGAGGATTTGATCCCCTACCCGGCTCTCTCTCTCTTTTGCCGGACAGTGTATCAGGGGCTACTACTCATATTATGATGATTCCTCAAAGGTTTCTTAGAAAACATACCTCAAAGGCCTTTATAAGGCCAAGGCAAGACTCATTCAGCCCGCTCTCGGCGGACTTAATCTTTTCAACCACCGCACCCATGAGGGTCCGATGTTCATCGACAATAGACGCGCTCTTTAACGCTGTCGATAGACCGCCTGGCAGCTCTGCTTGGACAGAGGTTGCCGGCGGAGTAGGCAAGCCTCCCACCGTCGAAGGTGGGTGCTCGCCTGATCCTGTAGCCTTAGAGGTCTCCAGGACCTTGTCCGACTATGGTCCGAACCCAAGATCGCCCCCATCGTCGACTCGCAGGGGGGCCGCCGCCCCCATGTGTCCGGCCCTAGACATGCCTCCCCTGGTCTGGGTCTCTTTGAGACGACACCTCGGTGTCGCGTCTGGACTTCGGGGAAGGGCCCTCTGGAGGCGTCTCGCTCGCCAAAGCATTTGAGCTCAGCGAATCCTCCGATGAGGATTGTCTGGCGCGAGACCTCGCTGGGCTGTACGAAATATGGCGACCGTTAAAACTACTGTACGCAAACGACCCTGGATGCATATGCACGCTCGGATCTTGGATACTGACGACTTTTCCAGGGGTTGGGCCCTGGGATCCCACTCCGGGCTGTTATCGGTAGCCGTGGTGGATGCCTCTGGGTGGGAACCTCTCCCCCTCTTGGGCGATTCGGCCTCCAGGGACGAGGAAGCCGCCCTTTTTGTTCCCATCTCCAGGGTGAGGCTCGTCCTCCTCTGCTTCCTCCTCTTCGTCTTCAGAAGAAGGAGCATCGCTGGAGTCTTCAGATTTGGCATTGGAAGCCTCGCGGCGACGGAGGCCACCCCGGGTCTTTTTGACCTTCTTGGAGGCCTCTTTCTTTGGTGCCTCGTAAGGTGCGGGGACCAGAATCTTCGTCGAAAGAGGTCTGGCCGGTTCCTCCGGAAGCGGGTCCGGACAATGTATTCGCTCCACCTTCTTTATCCATCCCTGGGGTCGCGATGAAGCACGATAAAAATGTCTCCCTTAGGACATGCCAACTGAAGCATGGATGGACAGAGCGTGTCTATAACTTATCGGGCTTGCAGAATGGGATAATTGATACCCACGGTCCTCGGCGGAGCCCGACCATGATTTGCCAGACTTAAAGAGCACCTTCCAGATATCCTTGTGGGAGGAATCATAGAGCTCCCGAAGGGTTTGGTGCTTGGTTGGGTCGTACTCCCACAAATTGCAGGCTCGGCGCTAGCAAGGGAGAACCAGGCGAACTAACATCACCGTGACTACATCGACGAGCTTAACGTCCTTGTTGACCACACTCTGAACGCGCGTCTAGAGCAGTGACAGCTCATCGGACAAAGACCAGTTTGGTCCCTTCTCGGGCCAGGACGTGAGCCGCAGTGGGGCTCCTGATCTGAACTCAGGAGCTGCAGCCCACTTTTTGCCGTGTGGTTCGGTGATATAGAACCACTGCTACTGCCACTCCTTGACGGAGTCGTTGAAGGCACCCGTCGGCCAAACGACCTTGGGCATCTTGCTCACCATGGCGCCGCCGCACTCGGCGTGCTCGCCACTCACCACCTTGGGCTTCACATTGAAAATCTTCAGCCACAGGCCGAAGTGAGGCAAAATCCAGAAAAAAGCCTCGCACACGACGATGAACGTCAAGATATTGAGGAAAGAATTGGGGGAGAGATCATGGAAATCAATCCCATAGTAATACATGACTCCACGAACAAATGGGTGAAGGGGAAACCTGAGGCCATGGACAAAATGGGGAATGAACACGACTCTCTCGTGAGGATTCGGAGTAGGGACGATCTGTCTCGCCGGTGGGAGACGGTGGTTGATCTTCTTGGCCAGATACCCGGCCTCCCGGAGCCTCTCGATATCCTTCTCCTGGACGATAGAGGCCATCCATCTTCCTCCTGCTCCGGATCCGGACATCTTTGGAAAACCTTTCTTCGATGGAAAAGAAGAATGCCCGAGTGTTAGGGCTCGAACATAGGCGAATGGGCTAGCGGAAGGAGAAGGCATGGGTAAAGAGGAAGAGACCTTATCTCTTTATAGAGACGGTAAAAGTTTTTTGCGCCTCCCCACTTGCCTGGTGGAACCCGCTCATTCCCCACTCGCCGCGATTAGCGGTGCGGTTGGATTATCCATACCCGTATTGATGAGAATCCCACGATAAGGGGACACGATCTCTGCTGTAGCAAAACATGCAGAAGGAACCGCCTCGCGATTTGCGCTATGGCTGGTTGTGGGAAAACGGTTCGAATAATGACCCGACCGTAATGACATGTCACGTGGTCAGCAGATTACGTTTGTGAAATATCATTTTCCCTATGGTGTATGTGAAGATCATTTTGCAGATCCGGACACGGTCTATGTGTTTGATGATTACTTTGGAGTATTCCGAGATGGAACCCGCCTTGCAATGCCGAAGACAAAACTGCGCGCAGGACTCATCGTCATTGAAGCCTGGTTCTCGGGCTACTGAGGGAGTCCCGGATTAGGGGGTATCCAGACAGCCGGACTATATACATCATCCGGACTATTGGAGCGTGAAGATAGAAGACTCAAGACTACGTCTCGTGTCTGGATGGGACTCTCCTTTGCATGGAAGACAAGCTTGGCGATCCGGATATTATATTTCCTTCCTTGTAACCGACTCCATGTAAACCCTAGCCATCTCCAGTGTCTATATAAACCGGAGAGGTTGGTCCTTAGATGGCCGATCACAATTACAATCATAATCATCATAGGCTAGCTCCTAGGGTTTAGCCTCTACGATGTCGTGGTAGATCTACTATTGTACTACTCATATCGTCAATATTAATCAAGCAGGAAGTAGGGTTTTACCTCCAAACATTGTGTCCCTTGCTTCCTGTTACCATCAGCCTAAGACACATAGATCGGGACCCCCTACCCGAGATCTGCCGGTTTTGACAACGACATGCACCCCCCTGCCTCGTGGGCCCCCTGGACCTCCACCGACCTCAACTCCAACTCCATATATTCACATTCACGGAGAAAAAAATCAGAGAGAAAGATTCATCACGTTTTACGATACGGAGCCGCCGCCAAGCCCTAAACTCTCCTCGAGAGGGCTGATCTGGAGTCCGTTCGGGGCTCCGGAGAGGGGAATTCATCGCCATCGTCATCATCAACCATCCTCCATCACCAATTTCATGATGCTCACCGCCGTGCGTGAGTAATTCCATTGTAGGCTTGCTGGACGGTGATGGGTTGGATGAGATTTACAATGTAATCAAGTTAGTTTTGTTAGGGTTTGATCCCTAGTATCCACTATGTTCTGAAATTGACGTTGCTATGGCTTTTCTATGCTTAATGCTTGTCACTAGGGCCCGAGTGCCATGATTTCAGATCTGAACTTATTATGTTTTCATGAATATATGTGAGTTCTTGATCCTATCTTGCAAGTCTATAGTCACCTATTATGTGTTATGATCCGTTAACCCCGAAGTGACAATAATTGGGATACTTACCGGTGATGACCATAGTTTGAGGAGTTCATGTATTCACTAAGTGCTAATGCTTTGGTCCGGTACTCTATTAAAAGGAGGCATTAATATCCCTTAGTTTCCATTAGGACCCCGCTGCCACTGGAGGGAAGGACAAAAGATGTCATGCAAGTTCTTTTCCATAAGCACGTATGACTATATTCGGAATACATGCCTACATTACATTGATGAGCTGGAGCTAGTTCTGTGTCACCCTATGTTATAACTGTCACATGATGAACCACAACCGACATAATTATCCATCACTGATCCAATGCCTACGAGCTTTTCACATATTGATCTTTGCTTATTTACTTTACCATTGCCACTGTTACAATTACTACGAAACTACTATTGTTACTTTTGCTACTGTTACCGTTACTTCCATACTACTTTGCTACTAAATACTTTGCTGCAGATACAAAGTTATCCAGGTGTGGTTGAATTGACAACTCAACTGCTAATACTTGAGATTATCTTTGGCTCCCCTTGTGTTGAATCAATAAATTAGGGTTGAATACTCTACCCTCGAAAACTATTGCTATCCCCTATACTTGTGGGTTATCAATAGCCGATAATCTGATTGGACCAAACAAGGACCGAGACAATTTTGGCCTATTATAAGCCCGTTATTTGATTGGCACAATCATGGGCCGAGGTCTATTTCGGCCTGTTGCCGGCCCGTGAGTTGTTCGGCACGTTTTAGGCCCAACATACTTTTCAGCCTCCTAAAAGCCCATTGAGTTTTCTTGGGAAAATTGGGCCGGCGGTTTACCCGGCCTATTAAAGGCCCGAATCTACTAGTGGGCCAGTTTACATTTAGGCCTGTTAAAGGACCAAGATGACGGGGCCCATGATGCGGATCATACATAGTGATTTGCATGACGGCCCGATTATGTACCGTAATGTTATGGTTTGGCTGGTTTACTGCGAAGACAAGAGATATATATACAGTAAAATAACTGCATCATCGTGAATAAGAATAAAACCTAGACTATACAATAGAGAAATTACGACATATTACATCCACTAGGCATCAAAGTTCGCCACTATGATAATAAAGCACAAGCAGACAGCAGATTACATACACAGGGCATCAAAGATTGCCACCAGTGCAATTAAACACGCCGACAAAATAATATAGAAAACCAACAACACTTCAATAGAGTTCAAGAAAGGTTAGCCCTGCTTAGGAGCTGCAGCACAAGCAGCTGAGAAAGCTGATGAGGCTGCGCTTGTTTGACACTTATATCCTCCTCACTCTGAAAGATAAACAAGCAGAGAGATGACAGGTTTTGCACATATAAGTATCAGTGCTGACAATTCATCACATTTCTTACTGATGAATAAAGTGGCACGGTTTAAAATAGCATTAACACAATATGGTATTGTTCAGGTCAAGACATGGCAGGAAATGACAATGTGAAGGAGTTGACAGCTTCACGACACCACTGGATTGCAGATCAAGAAATCATAAGTATCAATGGTTGGTGTGCGGTTAATTTATCCCATTTCAGATTGGCAAAATAAGATCACTTGCTCTATATAGTTTAATTTACATGGTATGAAGAAGGAACTTGGTTGTACAACTGAAACTTAAATTGAGAAGGACAAACTTTTGTTTATGAACTACATAGTAAACTTTAAACATGCAATTTGATGCAAACACCAAAAATAAACAGTTTTTGCAGTCATGCCTAACCAAATATACACAACAAATTTTGAAGGCTTGAGAAGGACAAACTTATATTATAGGTGAAGGCAGGCTCTATAAAGCCCTTGTCCATGCTGATGGGGGAGCAATTCAAGAAGTTTACCACAGAATCTTCTTCATAAGCATTGCCTTTATTCGACATTTTGTTAAGAGTAAATATAGATGTGACAATATAAGAAAAAATGGAGAATATTTAAGATCAGATGAAGAGTGATGCTACATAACCAAGTAGCTACAAATGTAAGTACAGCGATACAGGCAAAAGGTACAGCCAAGAGCAATGCAGAGCTAAACTTCTTCAGTACCATCGGTGTTATCCAACCTTATGGTAAGAGTAAATATAGATCTGATGTGTATAAAATGGAGGGCAAAGGAAAATAAGTTGCAGAGTGATGGTACATGAACAACTACCTGTCAATATAAGTACACTAATAAAGGACAGCAGGTACTTACAAGAACAATGCAGAGCTAAAAAAAGTTATTAACATTGGATATATTCTACACTAATGTAACCATGCATACAGATCAGATAATTTGGAGCGAACAATTGATAAGCAAGCTATCATGCATACTGCTGTCACATAATGAACCAGGTATGTATGCAAGTACAGTGATACACGACAACAGGTACTAACAAGAGTAAAGCAGCGGGCAACATATTTGCAATATCTTGTCGTTCTTTTTAAATCGGAATTCTTTTTCAAGCAGATATCCTGCAAAAAAGATCCATAAGGCACATGCAGAAAAGTAGAAGTTCAAATTGTCATGCGATATCATAGAAAGTACCTCATCCTCGGAACGAGATCAGTGCATAACAAGGTTTTTCCATTCAATGTCTTCTAAATTTAGCACATGAGACTTCACCAGAAATTCGTTTATAGACTTGCCATCAAAGTGTGATTTCTCAGGTAACACCAATTCTGCTACAATGCTTCCTTGAAAAGCGCAAGCAAGCTTTGCTCATCATGAGTCCAGATTGACCCTCGCCTACTTACAACAATGTAATGTAAATCATTGATGTGTTCAATCAGCAGAAAACAAGAGAATAATCACCATGAATAATATCACTTTTACACACAATTGGACAGGAAGATGTGAAAATGGTGTTTGTCTTCACTATAATCTTCCCATGATGGGAATATATGCACGTAGTCCCTAACAACATTGAAAGCATTGTCTTCTAAACTGTGAATAACTAGAATGGGGTTCCAATCTACAAGAATTGGTCGTCTCTGCAGTTGGGATAGGTCTTCGGCCGGTGGACTTGCTGTACTTTTTGCTGGAGGGGGATTTTTCTGTGGTACGGCTGGTGCTATGGCAACTGAATCGGCATACCTTTTGCTGGAGTGCAGGTTCGGCATGGTGGGGCTAGTGGTGTGGCCAGTGAAGTATGGGTACAGTCTGCTGGAGTTGGTCCTATGTTTTGTGTCACTGATTGTACAGCCAATATAAGTGGGGTGCTGTCTGATTTCTCTGGCACAACCACGTTTTTCAAGGACCTTGCTAGTGCTCCTTCAGGTTTGGCAATCACCCTCTTCATTTTTGATGTCTGATGCACAAGAACAACATTTGAGTGAAAAAACATGGTATGATGACAGATGGAATATGCATTGATAATTGATGGGCATGGCATCTCGACATATATGATGAGTAAACTAAGCAGATGGTGGTGCAACAAAGTAGAAGAAATGCAAGACAACATATGCAAGATACGTGCAATCAATAAAACCTTGCCAAATTAGAACAAGCACCTTGATGGGTGAACATGACAGGCCATCTGTGTTTCACTCCTCGAGGTTAGAATAGTCATTAGGATCATATTCTGAACAAGAATCTACAGGTGGGGAGCGTATGAGTGTCATTGCATCCAGAATGGCACTCAATGCCTTGGTGCCAATTTTGTAAGTCATTGCAGTGTTCCACAATATTCTTCTGATGTGCGGATTCTAATATTCACTATAATTACGTAGAATCTCTGAGAACCATGAAAACATAAATAGTTGTCAGATTATCTTTGTAATGCAGAGGATATTCTAATATAGGGGCGCCCCTGTAAACACTTGTGTGCTATCACTGGATTCTGATGAGAGAGCTCATGTGTGTTGTAATATGGTGCATGCATTTATATAATCTGGCACAAGTACACACAAAAATAGGCTCCAGAAGTAAGGATAGTTGGCAGATGATAGGTTCATAATATATTGTATAGAGAGTTTATTGCCAAACCATGATAACAAGAGCACACAGCAACTAGGCATATCATAGTGTACATAAAAGGGGTACACCATAACCACAATATATAAATCGGGAAAGTGGAACTGGCTTGAAAATACGGTGTTGTATTGCCGCTAGTAATCGAAAGCCTATCGATCACGTACAGGCCAGCTCTATCAGTTGTTGACTGCAGATGTCCCTGCTCCCCTTCCTGACAAGGAACATACTGTACGTACTAACTACAGAATAACAAAAGATGAACATGTTAAAGAACAGAAGAGGAAGCATATTCTTGAGGTTCCGCTTCATTGCATACAATGTTGGTTGCCCACTCATGATGAATCACAACACCCAAAGAAATGCAATTCCATGTTGTCTCTCTATATGTGGCAATTTTGAACAAGAGTCATTAGGATCATATTCTGAACAAGAGTCAATAGGTGGGGAGAATATGAGTTTCATTGCATCCAGAATGGCAGTCAATGCCTTGGTGCCAATTTTGTAAGTCATTGCAGTGTTTAGCTTCAAGAGTGGACTGCTGCTAGTGCAACACAAAGCAGCTACACAGATCATAGTGTAGATATAACAGGAAAACCGTAAGCATCAGAGTAAAATCAGCAAAGTAGAACTTGCTGGAATATATGTGCTAGTATTGCCGGTATGGCTATAAAGGCTTCGGATGCTAGCTCTCTTCAACGGAAGGTGCGGTAATATTAATATCAGTGTAACTCTCAAAGGCGACAGAGCTCCCCGCATTTCCTTGCTATTCTTATAGGATTCAAGTAGGCAGACCACTACAGATCCTATTCCTATGTTTACAAAATCCTGCGAATCAAAGAGGCCCGAAGAGTTCAAAGTGTCCATCACAACCGACCGTATAGACCTCTACACTGCAAATGTCCCTGCTCGTCTTCACTACAAGGAACATACTATACTACTATCATACTCCCTCCCTTCCAAAATATAAGTCTTGGTAGAGATTTCCACTATGGATCACATATAGATGTATCCAGATACATTTTAGAGTGTAGATTCACTCATTTTGCTCCATATGTAGTCCATGGTGGAATCTACACAAAGACTTGTATTTAGGAATGGAGAGAGTACTTATTAAAGAAGAACGGAAGAGGAACATGGTAAAGAAGAGCAAGCAGATTTTGGATAATAAAATGTTCGTTGCGCTGTGCCCACACATGATGAACCAGAGCGCATTAAGAATGCAACTCCCTGCTGTCTCTTGACCATTTCAGGCGGTTGGATCAAGATCCTACATCTCCTAACCCTTCTTCTTCCTCGTCTCTGATTCTTCACATACAGAACACCGCACGGGCCGCCGGCCGGACCACCGGCCCCCACCGCCTGTGTTCCTCCGCCACCCCCCTGCCCCCC
>NC_041383.1:257906434-257923685 GCF_002162155.2 Triticum dicoccoides
CGAGCTCTAAAAAATCGACTGACCCAATTTTGAAATTTAGTCTACTGTGATTTTACTAGTGTGTAATATAAAAGGGGAAAACCATAAGCATTGGGAGTATAGTGTTGAGCGTGCCATGGCAGATCTAAAGGTGCAAACCGGAAAAAGGCAACTTCGCAACCAATGTTTGCTTTCAACTAGCAAGTAAGTCATGGACAACAAATTAGAGTAAAGAAATGGCGATCTATTTTCTTGCTGCGAGAAATAAGTTGAGAAGATATGAAAGAGTATCGCCCCTGGTGTGGCGTCGTGTATGCATCTGCTGAGAATTTGACGGTGTTGCGGTAGCGATGGCTGTCGGCAGCGTGGAAGCAGATCTAGGAGGGTAGACGGTGGCAGCACGGCGCGATGGACGAGACGGTCGTAGGAGCGGCGCCGGCAAGGTGGACGACGATGGGGATGAAGCGAGAGGACGGGATGCAAGGATCCCGGTTCGAAGCCGTGGATGAGAGAGGTCGATCTCTTGTAATGGACGGCGGCGTCGGGGTATCAGCTCCAGCATGGTGGAGGAGGACGGTGGTTGATGGGGTGGCGGACGGAGGAGGCTGGGGTCGAGAGGGTGTTTTGGCGCCCACGGAGTACAAATGGGGAAAAGGGAGGTAGAGAGGAAGGGGGAACCATGTATTCAGGGCACGCTTGTCTCAAATGCGAGGAAATTTACAAACTTAGCCCCTGTTTCAAATTTCCTACATCACAGCAATATTAGTCGGTTGGGGATAGGACGGTAATCTCGTATACACCGAATATTTGCCGACGAGAGTTTGTTTTTGGCGCCCACGGTGTATGAATCGGGGACGGAGTCGATTTTGGCCGAGGACACACTGTGTTTTGGCGCCCACCGTGTATGAATCCGGGTGAGAGGCGGTTATGTCATGTTTGGGTGAAATTACAAACCTACCCCTATTGAAACCTACAGAAATCGAGCAGACAGGCTTTGCGTGGTAGGGATAGGCAGTAGTAATTCCATCTCGCAGATTTTGGTTTCGGGCAGTTACTGCGACTTTCCCCGCTTCGTTCAAATTTTTCAGAGTGCACGTTTACTGTGCCAACTCAATTTGAATCCCGTTTGTATTCTATTTTTTTTGGGCGGGATTCATTTTCGATTGGAATTAAATTCTATATACATCACTTTTTATATATACTTTCAAAAGCACAACACCCTTTATACATAAATATGGTTTACAAATGGCATGATCTCAAATTCATAAGGTTGTATCCACCAATTTGGATTTTCAAATATTTGAAACCACTTTATGTTGAAATCCAATGTATGCATTCCTCGCTAACTGTCTCCAATTAATGTGTGTTTCATGCGGGGTTTTTTTACTTCTCAAACATGTATAATGTGTTTCACACACGCAACATATAGTGTAATCCCATTTAGATATTAATTGCATATAAACCATGCATTGTCTCTAATTAAAGAATCTATGGATCTCCAATATTGATAAACTATATAACATTACACGTGTCCCCAAATTCAAATGAATATGCATGTTTGATACACCAATTTGCTTTATGATATTATTGATGTCGTGATCTCCAGTTTAAATATTAGAATCCCCTTTAATCTAGATATTCGTCTCATGTAGCTATCACTCATGCTTATATAGGACTATCTCTCTAGATCTATACACGTTCATCATCTCTCGGGTATCTCTCGTGATACCTGTATGTTGATAATGATCTTTTATCTTGGTAACACACTGGCAGTACTCTCTCCCCTAACCTACATCACTCTATCTCTCTCTAAGTATATCTCGCTCCCTGCTATGTGTCCCTAACTATGATTCTCCATGTGGAATCTCTTTCTCTCACACAAACACAAAACTTTGTCTCCCGGGGTCTCATTTCTCTCTACTATTCCCATGTGTGCCACTCGCACACCCCTCATACAGAGATGTCTTTCGCTCCTTAGTTATGAGAACATATGACTCTTCCTCTTAAATATATCTTTCTCACACACAAACACAAACTCTGTCTCCCAGGGTCTCATATTTCTCCACTGTTCTCTTGTATGTCACTCACACACACTCTCTCTCCCTAGAGATATCTTGCGTTCCCTCATATGTCTCTCTAGCTATCACTCTCGTCGTGAAATATCTTTCTCTCGCGCACACACAAAACTCCGTCTCTTGGGATCTCATTTCTCTCTGATATTTGTTTGTATGTGACTCACATGCACCCTCTCTCTACCTCTCTCACACCCACACATATAACTCAGCCTTCTGATCCACTCGACTCCTATCTCTAATGCACACTAACTACATCTTTATCTTTCTATTTATCTGTTTCTCCATCAACCTTCTTTCTCGCCCTCACTCTTTCTTCCTATCACGCACACTACATATGTTTCTCTCTACATGCAGTCAAGTGCCCTCTTTTTATCTTTCTCTCACGCACACATAACTTCACCCTCTGAACCACCCGGCGGTCATCTCCAACACTCAAACTAGCGAATGTTCCTCTAGCTAGCATCTCCATCTCTGTATCTATCTGTAGTTTCTCCATCAACATTTCTTTCTTGCACGCAGTCTTGCTTCCTATCACCGACATTATATATGTCTCTCCATGCATATGCATTTATAGGTTGATCTCTTTTGCACAATCGTTGTGACTCACTCCCTCTGCTCGCCATAGATGCATGCTCCAGCCCACGCCACTATCTCTTAAAGACAAAAACACATGCTCAATTGTCGGGACTTCTTCCCTGCATTCTCACATGCATGCATATTGTCATACCGATCCGTATCTCCCATGTCGTTGATCTTATGACTTATGTCTTCTTTCTTTTATCTCGATCATGCGCGCTCACACACACACACATCCCACATATACATGTATACCTATCACACATGCACGTTCAAGGTCTCTATGTCTCCATATATACGTAGTTAATTACCCTCAACCCTAACGCCACATCGAATCGTTCTCTTCTTGTGTGCACATAACTTCCGTCTGGATGGGTAAAACACACAGTCACACTTAACAATCTCCTTCTAGCTACTGCCCCCCCTCTCACTCTTCCACTATATCCCCGAAACCAACAAGACCATCCCTTCGTTTAATTCCTGCCTACATGCACCACCGATATATAGTAGTATTCCTCGGTGTCTCTCGAACAAACATGTTCTCTCGATGTCGACTCCCCTCACGCGCACACACCTTCTCTTCCCTCTCTACGGGCATTTTCTCTATCGCACCCCATCGTTGGTGGCCTCTGCCATACACATCACCTCTCTATGATGAAGCCATGCACACTTAAATTCCTTCCGCCACCGAGGGCCCCGTGACACACACACACACGCACCCACCCACCCACCATACACACACAAACTAAGACCCCATCACACACACACACACTAAGACTCCATATCTCTCTCTCTCTCTCTCTCACACACACACACACACCCACACCCACACCCACACACACACGCACTAAGACTCCATCTCACACACACATGCTCTAGGCGGAGCATTTGTTCCTACCACCCTTCATCAAACCTTACCCATACGATAAACAATCACCTTAATTTACTTGTATAACATGGACAAATTCCACTTTACTTTAGTAGTTAGCAAGACTTATCATCTGTACCCTTATAAAAAACCGAGTTGGCGATGATGGTGTGTCTGCCATCTTGTAATATAGACCGTCTGATCCATATCTGACGGATAGAAAGCAAACTATGATAATTATACAAAAGATACTCGCACCTCTCTCCACATCCTTATCTCCCACAACCTCATTGCTAGGCAATTAAAAAAGGAAGTCTCTGGAACAATCTAGCATGATGGCCACTGCAGCCTGCCGGGGCTGTCCATCCCCATGCCTCCTCCCATTCCGACCACCAGTCACCACCATGCTCCACTCCTCCTAACCTTATCTCTCATCTTTCATTTTTTGATGACATTCTCGAGATACCAGTTTTCTGATAAAATTCTCGAGATATCATTAGTTTTTACACATGGGATTACTCCTGCATGGGTCAATCACAACAGGTGTTTTGTAAAAAAAATGAATATTGATGTTCTGTGCAATGCACGAGCATCTTGCTTGTAATTATATAACACAAATCACGAGCAGCAAGTGACATTTTTTTTACACAACCACATTAGCATGGCCACGTAAATCACTAGCTAAAGTAAATACCATTATACTTATATCCTGATGCAAAAGGTTGAGTACATGTCCGAAGAGTAGAGTCGCACACACGCACTTTGTCTCTCAGAATCTCACACACACACACACACACACACACACCAGTTATGTGATGCCCACTTCAGCAGACACGTATGTTACAATTTGTGCACCCACGGGTACACGTGATGCTGCACATTTATTTAAGTCGGACGGCGAACCCAAACAGTAGCTGCATTCATTCCCCTCCCGCCGCCTCTTCTCTGGTCATCGTCGACCGGTAGCCATCGCCCCGCCGAAGGTAACAACATACGCCATACTCCCGCCGGAGCGGCGCTTTAATGGAAATTTTAATGGTCATGCATGCATCTTTTTGTGCTAGCACTCCTATATAAGGGTTGACCGGTCGCTTCCCACGGACGTGTGCGGGCGGTGGAAGAGGAAGGAGAAGGGAAGCGGGCTGTCGAGTAGTAACATTTTTTACCACAATTTCTTAGGAAACTGAGTGCAATAATTGAGTAGTTTTGCACACTACCAGTACTACACCTGAAATGGTTCAAAACCTATACTCCCTTGACAGTGCGTGCTTCCCGCGTGAAACGGTCAGCGTCTCCCTGGAGCGTCAGTGCCGCATTAATGCCCGGCCAGAGTGGAGGCGACCTCTCACTAGCGCCGGCTTTGAAGCGGCGCGGCGGCCGAGAGAGCGTCGCTTCCCAGTGCACGCGACTGCTCCGCGTCGAGGCTGGCCATAGGCCTTGTTTGGATCCATGGGTTAGAGTTAGTTAGAGCTAGTTGGGGCTCAAATAGCCCTAAAGTATCCAAGCATGATGGTTTAAATTGGACCAAGTTGCACCGAACCCACCAACAAAAAACTAACCCACCCAAGAGGTGCTAATTGGAGATAGTTCTCATTGGGACATCTAAAAAATCACTTTTCTCTCTCCATCAAGTGCATTTATTGTCAATCTAACCCTGTCACCCAAACACCTCTTTGGCTACAGTTAGTTCAGGGTTAGTCATGAGTTAGTCTAACCTCTAGCTAAGTTAGAGTATCCAAACTGGAGCAGTATAGGACATGCAAGTTGCTCAAAGCATACAGTCAAATTCATACGTGAAAGGATTTTTTTCTTTTTGAAAATGGAACGTGAAAGGAAGTTTATTTAGAATGCTCTTGGCATGTCGCTAACATGTGATGAGTTAATCGACCTCGATAGATGGCAAAAATGCCAGCCCACCGCACTTTGAGAGAGACGGGGAGGGAGAAGCAATACGGGCTGCTGCATTACTAGAGATAGGTGTCACATGGAAGCCAAGAAATATGGTGATAGCATGGGTTAGTTATACGTCTCCAACGTATCTATAATTTTTTATTGCTCCATGCTACTTTATCTACTGTTTTGGACTATATTGGGCTTTATTTTCCACTTCTATATTATTTTTGGGACTAACCTATTAACGGGAGGCCCAGCCCAGAATTGATGTTTTTTGCCTTTTTCAGTGTTTCAAAGAAACAAAATATCAAACGGAGTCCAGACGGAATGAAACGTTCGGGAACGTGATTTTCCAACCGAACGTGATCCAGGAGACTTGGACCCTACTCCAAGAAGTGCCAGAGGCGGTCACGAGGGTGGAGGGCGCTCCCCCTACCTCGTGGGCCCCCTAACGCTCCATCGACGTACTCCTTCCTCCTATATATACCTACGTATCCCGAACGATCAGAATGGGAGCCAAAAACCTAATTCCACCGCCGCAACCTTCTGTATCTACGAGATCCCATCTTGGGGCTTGTTCCGGAGCTCCGCCGGAGGGGGCATCCACCACGGAAGGCTTCTACATCATCACCATAGCCCCTCCGATGAAGTGTCAGTAGTTTACTTCAGACCTTCGGGTCCATAGCTAGTAGCTAGATGGCTTCTTCTCTCTTTTTGGATCTCAATACAATGTTCTCCCCCTCTCTCGTGGAGATCTATTCGATGTAATCTTATTTTTGCGGTGTGTTTGTTGAGACCGATGAATCGTGGGTTTATGATCCAGTATTATCTATGGAAAATATTTGATTCTTCTATGAATTCTTTTATGTATGATTGAGTTATCTTTGCAAGTCTCTTCGAATCATCCTTTTTGGTTTGGCCAACTAGATTGGTAGTTCTTGCAATGGGAGAAGTGCTTAGCTTTGGGTTCAATCTTGCGGTGTCCTTACCTAGTGACAGAAAGGGTTGCAAGGCACGTATTGTATTGTTGCCATCGAGGATAACAAGATGGGGTTTTTATCATATTGCATGAATTTATCCCTCTACATCATGTCATCTTACTTAAGGCGTTACTCAGTTTTTAACTTAATACTCTAGATGCATGCTGGATAGCGATCGATGAGTGGAGTAATAGTAGTAGATGCAGAATCGTTTTGATCTACTTGTTTTGGACGTGATGCCTATATACATGATCATTGCCTAGATATAGTCATAACTATGCTCAATTATGTCAATTGCTCAACAGTAATTTGTTCATCCACCGTAGAATATCTATGCTCTTGAGAGAAGCCACTAGTGAAACCTATGGCCCCCGGGTCTATTCTCATCATATCAGTCTCTATCGCTTTATTTACTTGCTTTGCTTTTACTTTTCCTTTTACTTTTTACTTTGCATCTATCTATCAAAAATACCAAAAATATTATTTATCATCTCTATCAGATCTCACTATCGTAAGTGACCGTGAAGGGATTGACAACCCCTAATCGCATTGGTTGCGAGTTGCTATCGTTTTGTGTAGGTACGAGGGACTTGTGTGTGATCTCCTACTGGATTGATACCTTGGTTCTCAAAAACTGAGGGAAATACTTACTCTACTTTGCTGCATCATCCTCTCCTCTTCGGGGAAATCGAACGCAGTGGTCAAGAGGTAGCAAGAAGAATTTCTGGCGTCATTGCCAGGGAGGCTCACGCAAGAAAGTCAACTATGCCAAGTACCCATCGCAATCCCTATCTCTCGCATTACATTATTTGCCATTTGCCTCTCGTTTTCCTCTCCCCCACTTCATCCTTGCCGTTTTATTTGCCCTCTCTTTCCCAATCTCCTCCTCTCTTTCCCATTTGCCTTTTTCCCTTTGCCTTTTTGTTTGCTTGTGTGTTGGATTACTTGTTGCCATGGCGCAAGATAATACCAAATTGTTTGATTTCTCGAATACCAATAATAATGATTTCCTTAGTACTCCGATTGCTCCTCTTAATAATGATGAGTCTTGTGAAATCAATACCGCTTTGTTGAATCTTGTAATGAAAGATCAATTCGCCGGGCTTCCTAGTGAAGATGCCGCTACTCATCTAAACAAGTTGATTTGTGTGATATGCAAAAGAAGAATGATACGGATAAAAATATTGTCAAATTGAAGCTATTTCCGTTTTCACTTAGAGATCGTGCTAAAGTTTGGTTTTCATCTTTTCCTAAAAATAGTATTGATTCTTGGAACAAGTGCAAAGATGCTTTTATCTCTAAATATTTTCCTCCCACTAAGATTATCACTCTTAGGAACGACATCATGAATTTTAAACAACTTGATCATGAGCATGTTGCCCAATCTTGGGAAAGAATGAAATTGATGCTTCGCAATTGCCCTACTCATGGTTTGAATTTATGGATGATCATACAAATATTTTATGCCGGATTGAATTTTGCTTCTAGAAATCTTGTATATTCGGCCGCGGGAGGCACGTTTATGGAAATTATGTTAGGAGATGCTACCAACTTGCTTGATAATATTATGGCTAATTATTCTCAATGGCACACCGAAAGATCTTCTAGTAAAAAAGTGCATGCTATAGAAGAAATCAATGCTTTGAGTGAAAAGATGGATGAACTTATGAAGATGTTTGCTCCTAAAAATACTCCTCTTGATCCCAATGATATGCCTTTGAATACTTTGCTTGAGAATAATAATGAATCTATGGATGTGAATTTTGTTGGTAGGAATAGTTTTGGAAACAATGCTTATAGAGGGAATTTTAATCTTAGGCCTTATCCTAGTAATCCTTCTAAAAATTATGGAAATTCCTATAACAACTCTTATGGAAATTTTAGTAAGATGCCCTTTGAATTTGAGAGTAGTGTTAAAGAGTTTATGAATTCACAAAAGAACTTTAATGCTTTGCTTGAAGATAAATTGCTTAAAGTTGATGATTTGGCTAGGAACTTTGATAGAATTTCTCTTGAAATTGATTCTTTAAAGCTTAGATCTATTCCTCCTAAGCATGATATAAATGAGTCCCTCAAAGCCATGAGAATTTCCATTGATGAGTGCAAGGAAAGAACCGCTAGGATGCGTGCTTCCAAAGATGCCTTTAGTAAAGCGTGTTCTTCCAATTCCTATGAAAATCAAGATGAAGATCTAAAAGTTATTGATGTGTCCCCTATTAAATCTTTGTTTTGAAATATGAATATTGATGAAACTGAATATGATCTTCCTTTACCTAGAAGGCGTTCTAAGAATTCAGAGTTTCTAGATCTTGATGATGAAATTGATGAAAGTGGGATAGAAAGAAATAAAAACTTAGATGTTGCTAAACCCAATATTTTGGATCTCAAGGAATTTAATTATGAAAATTGCTCTTTGATTGGTTGTATTTCCTTGTTTCAATCCGTGCTAGATTCTCCTCATGCTTATAGTCAAAATAAAGCCTTTACCGAACACATTGTTGATGCTTTGATGCAATCTTATGAAGAAAAACTTGAGTTGAAAGTTTCTATCCCTAGAAAACTTTATGATGAGTGGGAACCTACTATTAAAATTAAAATTAAAGATTATGAGTTTCATGCTTTGTGTGATTTGGGTGCTAGTGTCTCTACTATTCCCAAAGCTTTGTGTGATTTGCTAGATTTCCGTGATTTTGATGATTGCTCTCTAAACTTGCATCTTGCGGATTCCACTATAAAAAACCTATGGGAAGAATTAATGATGTTCTTATTGTTGCAAATAGGAATTATGTGCCCGTAGATTTTAACGTTCTTGATATAGATTGCAATCCTTCATGTCCTATTATTCTTGGTAGACCTTTCCTTAGAATGATTGGTGCAATTATTGATATGAAGGAAGGGAATATTAGATTCCAATTTCCCTTAAATAAGGGTATGGAACACTTCCCTAGAAATAAAATAAAATTACCATATGAATCTATCATGAGAGCCATTTATGGATTGCCTACCAAAAATGGCAATATCTAGATCTATCCTCGCTTTTATGCCTAGCTAGGGGCGTTAAATGATAGCGCTTGTTGGGAGGCAACCCAATTTTATTTTGGTTTTTTTGTTTTTGCTTCTGTTTAGGAATAAATAATCCATCTACCTTCTGTTTGGATGTGGTTTTATGTTTTAATTATTGTTTGTGCCAAGAAGAACCTATAGGATAACCTACGATGATAGTTGATTTGATTCTGCTGAAAAACAGAAACTTTGCGCGCACGAATATAATTTTGTTAAATCACAGAAACGTGATTTTGCGTTGATTCTTTTTTCTTATGTTTAATAAACAAATCTTCCAGGACTTCCTATTTTGGTAGAATTTTTAGAGTTCCAGAAGTTTGCGTTAGTTACAGATTGCTACAGACTGTTCTCTCTTTGACAGATTCTGTTTTACGTGTGTTGTTTGCTTATTTTGATGAATCTATGGCTAGTAAAATAGTTTATAAACCATAGAGAAGTTGGAATAAAGTAGGTTTAATACCAATATAAATAAAGAATGAGTTCATTACAGTACCTTAAGTAGTTCTTTGTTTTCTTTCTCTAACGGAGCTCACGAGATTTCTGTTGAGTTTTGTGTTGTGAAGTTTTCAAGTTTTGGGTGAATTCTTTTGATGGATTATGGAACAAGGAGTGGCAAGAGCCTAAGCTTGGGGATGCCCATGGAACCCCCAAGATAATCCAAGGACACCAAAAAGTCAAAGCTTGGGGATGCCCCGGAAGGCATCCCCTCTTTCGTCCACTTCCATCAGTAATTTACTTGGAGTTATATTTTTATTCACCACATGATATGTGTTTTGCTTGGAGCGTCTTGTATTATTTGCGTCTTTGCTTGTTAGTTTAGCACAATCATCCTTTCTGTACACACCTTTTTAGAGAGCCATACATGAATTGGAATTTGTTAGAATACTCTATGTGCTTCACTTATATCTTTTGAGCTTGATAGTTTTGCTCATAGTGCTTCACTTATATCTTTTGAGCGTGATAACTTTTGCTCTAGTGCTTCACTTATACCTTTTAGAGCATGGTGGTGGATTTGTTTTAAAGAAACTATTGATCTCTCATGCTTCACTTAGATTATTTTGAGAGTCGTTATTAGCATGGTAATTTGCTTAATGTTAATATACTTGGTGTTCAAGATATGTGAAACTTTATTTAGAGTGCGTTGAATACTAAGATAAGTTTGATGCTTGATAATTGTTTTGAGATATGAAGATGGTGATATTAGAGTCATGCTAGTTAAAGTAGTTGTGAATTCAAAGAATACTTGTGTTGAAGTTTGTGATTCCCGTAGCATGCACGTATGGTGAACCATTATGTGATGAACTCTGAGCATGATTTATTTATTGATTGTCTTCCTTATAAGTGGCGGTCGGGGACGAGCGATGGTCTTTTCCTACAAATCTATCCCCCTAGGAGCATGCGCATAATACTTTGCTTTGATAACTTCTAGATTTTTGCAACAAGTATATGAGTTCTTTATGACTAATGTTGAGTCCATGGATTATACGCACTTTTTCCCATCCTTCCACCTTTGCTAGCCTCTATAATACCTTGCACTTTTCACCGGTATCATACACCCACCATATACCTTCCTCAAAACAGCCACCATATCTACCTATCATGGCATTTCCATAGCCATTCCGAGATATATTGCCATGCAACTTTTTCCACCGTTTTGTTTATTATGACACGCTCCATCATTGTCATATTGCTAGCATGATCATGTAGTTGACATTGTATTTGTGGCAAAGCCACCGTTCATAATTCTTTCATACATGTCACTCATGATTCATTGCATATCCTGGTACACCGCCAGAGGCATTCATATAGAGTCATACTTTGTTGTAAGTACCTAGTTGTAATTGTTGAGTTGTAAGAAAAATAAAAGTGTGATGATCATCATTATTAGAGCATTGTCCCAAGTGAGGAAAGGATGATGGAGACTATGATTCCCCCATAAGTCGGGATGAGACTCCGGACAAAAAAAATAAAAGAGGCCAAAAAAAGGAAGAGAAAGGCCCAAATAATTAAAAAAATATGAGAGAAAAAGAGAGAAGGGACAATGCTACTATCCTTTTGCCACACTTGTGCTTGAAAGTAGCACCAAGATCTTCATGATAGAGAGTCTCTCATTTTGTCACTTCCATATACTAGTGGGAATTTTTCATTATAGAACTTGGCTTGTATATTCCAATGATGGGCTTCCTGAAAATGCCCTAGGTCTTCATGAGCAAGCGAGTTGGATGCACACCCACTCAGTTTCTTTTGTTGAGCTTTCATATACTTATAGCTCTAGTGCATCCGTTGCATGGCAATCCCTACTAACTCACATTGATATCTATTGATGGGCATCTCCATAGCCCGCTGATACGCCTAGTTGATGTGAGACTATCTTCCCTCTTTTTTTCTTCTCCACAACCACCCTTCTATTCCACCTATAAGAGCTATATCCATGGCTCACGCTCATGTATTGCGTGAAGATTGAAAAAGTTTTGAGAATATCATAAGTATGAAACAATTGCTTGGCTTGTCATCGGGGTTGTGCATGATTTAAATATTTTGTGTGGGGAAGATGGAGCATAGCCAGACTATATGATTTTGTAGGGATAACTTTCTTTGGCCATTATAATTTTGAGAAGACATGATTGCTTTGATTAGTATGCTTGAAGTATTATTATTTTTGTGTCAATATGAACTTTTGTCTTGAATCTTTTGGATCTGAATATTCATATCACAATTAATAAGATTTACATTGAAATTATGCCAAAGTATCACTCCGCATCAAAAATTCTTTTTTTTATCATTTACCTACTCGAGGACGAGCAGGAATTAAGCTTGGGGATGCTTGATACGTCTCCAACGTATCTATTTTGATTGCTCCATGCTACTTTATCTACTGTTTTGGACTATATTGGGCTTTATTTTCCACTTTTATATTATTTTTGGGACTAACCTATTAACCGGAGGCCCAGCCCAGAATTGTTGTTTTTTGCCTTTTTCAATGTTTCGAAGAAACAGAATATCAAACGGAGTCCAAACGGAATGAAATTCAGGGAACATGATTTTCCAATCGAACGTGATCCAGGAGACTTGGACCCTACTCCAAGAAGTGCCAGGGGCGGTCACGAGGGTGGAGGCCCCTAGGCACGCCCCCCTACCTCGTGGGCCCCCTAACGCTCCACTGACAAACTCCTTCCTCCTATATATACCTGCGTATCCCCGAACGATCAGAACGGGAGCCAAAAACCTAATTCTACCGCCGCAACCTTCTGTATCCACGAGATCCCATCTTGGGGCCTGTTCCGGAGCTCCGCCGGAGGGGGCATCCACCACGGAGGGCTTCTACATCATCACCATAGCCCCTCCGATGAAGTGTGAGTAGTTTACTTCAGACCTTCGGGTCCATAGCTAGTAGCTAGATGGCTTCTCTCTCTTTTTGGATCTCAATACAATGTTCTCCCCTCTCTCGTGGAGATCTATTCGATGTAATCTTCTTTTTGCGGTGTGTTTGTTGAGACCGATGAATTGTGGGTTTATGATCTAGTATTATCTATGAAAAATATTTGATTCTTCTCTGAATTCTTTTATGTATGATTGAGTTATCTTTGCAAGTCTCTTCGAATCATCCTTTTTGGTTTGGCCAACTAGATTCGTAGTTCTTGCAATGGGAGAAGTGCTTAGCTTTGGGTTCAATCTTGCGGTATCCTTACCTAGTGACAGAAAGGGTTGCAAGGCACGTATTGTATTGTTGCCATCGAGCATAACAAGATGGGGTTTTTATCATATTGCATGAATTTATCCTTCTACATCATGTCATCTTGCTTAAGGCGTTACTCTGTTTTTAACTTAATACTCTAGATGCATGCTGGATAGCAGTCGATGAGTGGAGTAATAGTAGTAGATGCAGAATCGTTTTGATCTACTTGTTTTGGACGTGATGCCTATATACATGATCATTGCTTAGATATACTCATAACTATGCTCAATTCTGTCAATTGCTCAACAGTAATTTGTTCATCCACCGTAGAATATCTATGCTCTTGAGAGAAGCCACTAGTGAAACCTATGGCCCCCGGGTCTATTCTCATCATATCAATCTCTATCGCTTTATTTACTTGCTTTGCTTTTACTTTGCCTTTTACTTTTACTTTGCATCTATCTATCAAAAATACCAAAAATATTATTTATCATCTCTATCAGATCTCACTATCGTAAGTGATCGTGAAGGGATTGACAACCCCTAATCGCGTTGGCTGCGAGTTCCTATCGTTTTGTGTAGGTACGAGGGACTTGTGCGTGGTCTCCTACTGGATTGATACCTTGGTTCTCAAAAACTGACAGAAATACTTACGCTACTTTGCTGCATCATCCTCTCCTCTTCGGGGAAATCCAACCCAGTGCTCAAGAGGTAGCAGTTAGCCATGTACTAGTATGGTGTAACTACACTGGGCTGTCGTGTTTCGTACTCTTCCAGTCCACTGTGGAGATGATTGGTTGATTTTATATGGCTGAATAATATAATATATTATGAGTGCAGACACTCCACCACGAGGTTCCTTGCTCCTTCTCGGTCATCAGGAATCTATGTTCTTCCACTCTATTTTTTTACGTGAGCTTTGTTCATCCTTTTGCCAACACGCGAGACATCTAGCATCAAGGTGCACGTGTCATGCAAGGATCATTCCATCTATATGAAGAACATGTGGGACTGGAACTACGAGAAGGACATGTACCCAGGAGTGGACATACGAACCTGAGTAATGTAGCGTGGTAAGTGAAGTAGAAAGGCACAAATGGTATGAACATGCATGGCATATAGGGTGTGTTTGGTTGCGTTCTCGTCTCAGCATAGTTGTTCCCTCTTCATGCATGCTCAACTCAACACCCCTCTTCATGCATGCTCTCTTCATGCATGCTTCTAGTGTATTTGTGCTAAACTAGTTTGGACTCATGCACCCTCCATACACTCTACCAAACACCCAAAAGTGGGTCAAGAAGGGAACTCTTGGGTGGAATTTGTCTCTTACTACGTAGTACCACTAAATGTTGTACGTGCAATGCACGGTGATCTTATGGAGTACATGCCAAAGTACTTTACTACTACTATATTAGTTGGAGGCACATATTAGCTTTTATATTTGTTTACATGTATGCCCCGAGACCTTCCAACTAGACGTGTCTTTCTCTCCAGGTCGCACTTTGTATCGTTCATACCACTAGTACTACTACGTGTGGTCTCCGACCCGGAAGTAGAAGAAGTGGAGATGCTCTACCATGCTATTTTTTGCGCTGGGCTCTACCACGATGTTCATGTCCCACTCCTTTCTCTGACGTGTGGGACATCCATCACGTGCCATGTTTGGCACTCTTCGTCGTAAGAGTTGAAACGCTAGCATTCATCAGAAATAAAAAATAAATATAAATCAGCAGTGATACTTTTTCTTTTGAAAACCAATCAGCAGTGATACTATACCACGCGGTTTCCTTGCTCCTCGACATCGGAAAGAATACTTCTATTCGCCAGCATGTGGGATGTCGACCATCCTAGTCCACTTGACATGCACACAGAACTCCAAGGGAGAGTCACCCCGGTCGTCGCACCGCAGTAATAATGACTAATGAGCCATCAAATCACAGGCCCAACCTTTCCCACTTTGAAGTTGCTCGGACGAAGGAACCATCATGACTTCGTTGAATTTCGCTTATTGAAAAAACTACTGTACCAGCAGTACTGCTAGCTACAGTACTTACTCCAACAGAGGCCTCCTTTCGTTCATAGGATAGGAATTCTATAGGAATATGGAAATCATAGGAAGTGAGATGACATACATCTCAATATCTATAGAGAAAGAGATGCCATTTGATGCATGGGATAGGAATTTTTCCATTGATTCTAGGCTAATGCACTGGTAATTTGCTCTAAAAACTACAGTAGTAACTAGTAGTACTCGTACATACTCGTACTCACACACCGACACACACACTAACTACTAGTACTACTACTTCTCACATGCTGACCAGACGCCGTCGTTCTCCTTCCCGGCTTTGCCGGCGACACCCCACCATGCTTGGATCTCCGCCGACCTCTCCGCAGCAGCGCGTGCGTCTTCTTCTTTCTTGCGGCGACGGGCCTCTCTTTTCTTGAGTGCTTTCTGACTTTTCTGCTACCTCTGTGCGGCTTTGGCCGCCTCTTGCTCTACCGCCCATTCGGACTTGGCAGCTTCAAATTCCTCCCACATAGGTGTGAGGTCGCGACCGGCGATCAACTTGGCACGGCGGGATGCCATCGGTTCCCTACCATTTTGTGTGCGGTCGTGGGCGGCGAGGAAGTCGGTGCGGTGGGATGCCATCGCTTCCTTACTGGTTACTGTGCGGCGCGATGGCATGAACGACGCTTGGTCAGAGCTCTGGGTTGGAGTGGTCGGACAATCGTATAGTGCATTGGTTGTCAAGAGCTCAAGGATACAAGACGAAGGAAATTTGGATTCCCCTTCAATTCTGGTATATTATTACCAAGTAAAATGCATTGGCGGTCATCGAACTTGTATTGATAGCTCACTTTGATCAATGTATACGAGATATGGTGATTATACGGTCACTAGCTCAGCGTATAGCTCCGTATTTGTCTGGTTGACCAGTCAAACAGTCCGCATGCGCCTCATCAGCTCGTGTTCTTTATCTATCTACGTGGGCCTACCTGTTAGTGGAGAAAGAAATAAAAACCAAAATTATGCATATGTGGGGAATCAAACCACGGATTCGTCGCTGCAACACACACTCGTCAGCCAAATGAAAATGAAATACTTTGCATCAGACACTCATGCTCACGCTGTCAAAGAATGCTAATGCATGCACGTCGCCCTCTCAATCAAAGTCCTACTCATGGCACAACGCAAACAGCGAGCCCATCACCTGCGTGCCCCGACGGTGCCTGACATTACTATCTAGACATTTCATGGAGGCCTACGCGAACACCGAGCATATATTCACCTGGCTCAACACCAACAGTCATACTCGGAGCGCCTTGCTCATGTATATCATCCATCACAACGACAATCTATAAAACAGCCTAGCTAGAGAGGGTACTATGGTACAGAGTATGTACTATCGTGAGTGACCGATCTTAGTTGCCACTGCACACGAGAGTGTGTCCGATCGATTCGTCCATTATTGTAAGTTATGCATGGTTGTGTGGTGTCTAATGGTGGTCGTCGAAGGCTAGCTGGCGACAAGAGTGGTTGCATGGACGCCTGGTTGTCAATACGTGCCGCATATGCTTCAAAGGCTCGTCATCCATGAGTTCACACTTTACTACCATGCCAGCGTCTGACCGCCCTGGCCTACCTAAACCCCTTCCATCGCTAGAGCGTGCTTCTCGCCTGAAACGGTCACCGTCTCTCCAAAACGTCAATGGCGCATTCACCGGACTTTACTGCAGGTGCAGTTGGTGTGTCACTGACATGCGGGCCAGATGCCCGTTGGGCCCACATGCATGTCAGTAACCCAACGCACCTGCAATTAAGTCACTGAAGCAGCGTCCGCATTCACGCTCGACGAACCTACTCCGGTGCCAGCCGTCCATCCATCTGCCACGGCTCATTGCCATTCACCCACTATATTAACTTGAGCCTCAGCTCCCAGCCATAGCCAAAGACCCACACTCATTCTTCTATGGTCCCTTCCTTCTGTCGGCACCACTCCAACCATGGCCTCCTGGCACTCCAAAGCTCTCTTGGATGTACTGTCACAGGAGCAGACAAGGGACATCGGCGGCTCCGCTCCAGGCATGCTCCAAAGCTCTCTTCGATGTACTGTCGCAGGAGCAGACGAAGGAGATC
>NC_041383.1:257924041-257954038 GCF_002162155.2 Triticum dicoccoides
CGCCCTCCGTCACCACGACCAAGAAGCCAGTGCGCATGCGCGGCCGCAGCCGGCAGTGAGGAAGAGTAGTGCACGGTAGGTCGTCGCCGCTCTGGTCCCAGGAAGGCCACCGCTACTCCACTCAGTCGACGCCAAGCTTGGTGGGGTAAACATCGGCGGCCGATTAGCTGCTTGACGGTGACATGGAGGCGGAAATCTTCAGAACCTTGTGCTCCGGAGGAGGAGGTTATCGAGGCGGATGAGGAGGAGGCAAAGGCAATGGCCGGCTTTCTCGGGTTCATGGCCAAACATGGTGGTCGGGCGCCGGCGATCGTTTAGATTAGGTTTACAGTAGGTTTTAGTATGGTTTGTGCAAAATATGTAATGAATTTCGTCCAGTTTGTAGGAAAAAAATTCAAAATGTAATGAATTTCATCCGGTTAATTTGAAATTTGCTTTGTTTGCACGAATTTCGTCCGGTTAGTTCATATAGTTGTCGAAAGGTATGCGGGAAGCATCGGATGGCATCCATCAGTGTCCTCGAACATATGCCGGTGTAAATTTGTGGGCGGCGCTGGAGATGCCCTAACTATCATGCTATAATCGCTAACAGTGCTCCATTATTTGGCAGGGAACAGTTATCCCTCGATCAAAATCAGATCCACGGTGTTTTGCACTCCTCCCATGTAAGAGTGTAAACTCTTGCTTACATAAAAATGGAGCAAGTGGACGGCACTGTAGCACGTCATATCACTCAAACTAGCCCGCCTAACGAGCGGGAAAGCACCGCCCTCATCATTTTGTTCTGGATTTCTATCGATCGATCATGCAAAAATGTTACGCTTTGCAAGTTCTAAAGGAAAAGGCGGCACAATTATGACTCGTACGCGTCGCACACCCGACAGTCCAGCTCGCACGCCGCTCACCAGAGGGGACACGCGTTGTCTTGCAATTTCACTGACATGTGGGACTGCAATTGAATAAACCGTCGATAGCCAAAATCTAATCGCTCGGCGGGCGTCGGCTGAGAAGAGAAAGATCGGGGAGGGAGAGGAGATCGCCCACCTGCCGCGCACGGACTCCAAGAAATATATGGTGATAATGTGATGTGGGCCATGCGGGAGTCTGGACCGCTTCCAAGCCCGCTTCTGACCGCCCTGGCCCCTCAGACGCCAGCTGCCCGCCGCATGCATGCATAGCAAGAGTAGTTCCAGAAAAATACTGGGTTATAAGCCCGCTTATGTGGAGGAGAGAGAGGCATTGACAAAGTCAAGGAGTGGGCTCTGCAAGAGCCCGTCTCTACACATGCTCCTAGGTATAAAAAAATAATTCTAAAAAAAAGAGGCATAAAAAACAATTGTGTCTAAAAAAGAAAGGTAAAAAACATTTGAGAGGAAATAGATAGAGAGAAAGTGAGAAAAAGTTGTAACCTTATAGCCAACCTTATACTCCCTCCGTTCCTAAATGTAAGTCTTTTTAGATATTTCACTACAAACTACATATGGATGTACATAGACATATTTTAGAGTGTAGATTCATTCATTTTGCTCCGTATGTAGTCCATAGTAGAAGCTCTAAAAAGACTTACATTTAGGAATGGAGGGAGTAGTCAACAGTATGGTAGTATTACATGAGGAAGGAGGGAGTGGTGCACATGACAAGTTCACTGGGCTGCCGTGTTTCACACTCCTCTATCGTAACAGTGGAGACAATAGCTTTCATCAAAAATAAACAATGAATACTCGTTGCAGGCCCAACCTTTCCCACTGTAAGTAGGTCGGACGAAGGAACCATCATGACTTTGTTGAATTCCGCTTCTTCAAGAAAACTTATTATACCCGCAATACTGCCACCACACGCAAATATTGGACGGCACTGTACCATGTCATATCACTGAAACCCACCTGGCCATCCTAAAAAAACACTAGGCCAAACTAGCCCGCCTATAGGTCACCTATTTTGGAACGGAGGGAGTACGTCTCTGTACTGCTATGATTTTGTGTTGTACGTCTCTGTACTTTTGCTACAATTTTCCTACCCTATGAACCAAATGAGGCGTTAATGTATCTGTGTCGACTAAGCCTACAATTTTAGGAGCTTGGGCTATTGGTCGATTGAAGATGGATAAGTATAAGTGTACCATGAGCTCATCAGCCCCAACGTTTCTCTTTGGTGATTGTTTTGCATGTACTATAGCTCGCACAGTAGCTAGCCTACTAACACCAAGAATCATCAAACAAGCTCTGCTGATATGATAACAAGTTCAAACTTACATCTAAGCATGCCATATATTACATCAAAAGCTGGTGAGGATACATCAGTTTCCATAACTCGGAGAGGCTTTGCATGATTCACTATCAAACAAAAGTAGCAAGTACCGCCGACACAAGACAGTGCACTAGCCCTAAGATGGTTTGATAACACGCATCGTTCTAGTAATTAAACACAGGGCAATGCAAACTACCCTAAAGGATTAGCGCGAGCAACTATTTCTTGTCAGTGATCTCTATGACCACAGCACGGACAGCGGCATGGGAATCAATCTCTGGGGAGATGTCCATAGGACTGACCACGACATCAGAATCGATCTCTGGGGCGATGTCCACAGGATGGACAGCGGCATCGGAATCGATCTCCGGGGCGATGCCAACAGGACGGACCGCGACATCGAAGACGATCTCTGGGGCGTTGTCCACAAGACGGGCTGCGACATTGGAATCATCAAGGACATCCACTGGCACCTGCACAACCCTAACATATTAGCAAGCACATTGCAAATAATCAAAAACCACAACTATGGTAATAAGCCATTATTACCTTGTGCAGCTCACCGGGGAATCCCATCCCTCTGGGGGGCCATATCCTCGTCCTCGATGGGGGCCATCACCTTGCCAGGGGAATACTGCTTCTCAACGGCGACTATCTCCTCAAACTCGGCCTTAACCCTCGCATAGGTGGCCATCAGAATTTCTGGGGTAGGCACGATGGGGCCCTTGCTGTTCTTCCAACTTTCTTTGAGGAGTTCGTCCGCCAACGCCGTCAACTCTTTGGCCAGTGCTTGTTTCTTGGAGTTCTTCATCTCCGTGGGTTGTCCCGCCAACATGGTCAACTCGGTGGTCGATGCTCGCTTCCTGTAGATCGCTGTCTCCAGTGGATTGTCCCCCAGCAACTCTTTGCCTAGTGCTCTAGGATCCATCAATGAACTGACAAACAAAAAGCAATCGAAAAGAAACCACAATCGCAATGAATATGGGAAAAGAATAGGCTGTGAGAATCGGTCGGTGCTTCGCAAAAATAAGATTCTTGGAATGAAAATATAGCAGCATCACTGATTCGCCCACCTTTCCTTCATTGGTACAGAAGAAAAATGGCAGAACTGGGTAGCCTGGAGTGAGGTTTTCTTCAAGAAAGGGGAGAAGGGGCTTCAACGAGCATTCCAGTGAAATGATGGTTGCTTCGTCCAGTCCAACTTCGAGGCCACTTTACCAGTTCTGGTAAAGGTGTGGGTTTTGTGATACGACGGGTCATGACGACCACACCGGGGTGACCGATGAGTCTCGACTGTAGCACCTCGCTGTGATTTCATGGATGGCATGCGGGCCTAGATGCTTTGATGTCCCGCATGTAGATAGAGCGGCTAGTCATATAGGAGTGCTCAATATTGTGCACCGTGACCAAGGCACAGAGGAAAACGAGAGAACTACGTAATTAATGCATGGGTTCAATTAGGGTAGTTTTGTAAAGTATACGAGATACATTCTTCCAATCACAAAATGCCATGGTTGATGAGATTTGAGATTTGAGCCCTATAAACCGAAAGGGAGGGAGTACTGCACGCGGTGTAGTTTAGTCACTTATTGAAATCTCTAGAAAGGCAAATACTCCTTTCCGGTTTAAAGGGCTATACTAGCAAGTACTAGTACTACAATAGTGGGCTCAAATAGAAATTTTGTCTCATGCAAGAGCCTGGCTATATGCATGCTCCAAGGCACCGCACCACGCCCCACCCCTACACAAAGACTGCCACGCGAGGGTTTGCAACTGCCACGCGAGGGTTGCGCTTGGCTCTTCGCCTCTTCGAGAAGACGAACAATGATGTTACTCCTACTTCTATAGTATCGAATCCACTGCTGCATGTCCGTCCACCTCGTGCGAGAGGGATAGTGTGTAGTGACAGCTTCTACTAGTCCTGCCAGCCACCACGCTCATGCGTGAGGGAGGGACGCAGCTTCATTGACTTACTGCTCCTACCTTTGCGTCTATGACAGGTGGGACCAACAGGTGGTTGGCTCACCTGTCATGCAGCCAAAGGCAGGTGCAGTTAAGGCACCGGAACTCAGTCCGCGAGGGAGAGGGCATTGTAGTAAAACTTCTCGGTCTTGTACGAGTTGACGCGACACATCAAAGCACTGCACTCGGTATAATTCTTTTTACACATTTCAAATGGACTACAACATAAGGATGTACGTAGACATATTTTTCTTCGTATGTACTCCCTTCATTCCTAAATATAAGTCTTTCTAGAGATTTCACTAAGGACTACATACGGAACAAAATGAGCGAACCTACACTCTAAAGTACGTCTACATACATTCGTATGTAGTTTCCATTGAAATCTCTAGAAAGACTTACATTTAGGGATGGAGGGAGTAGTCACTTATTGCAATCTCTAAAAAGACTTATATTTGGAAATGGAGGGAGTACAACGCATGCATGCATTCCATGACTTTCCTTTTGATACTTGCATGTGTTGATTTGATGCACCTTGCCAAATTTTGACTATAAATTTAACTAAGCAAATTTTCATGCATGTCGCAAAAAATTACGGGGCAGTTTGGATTGTGACTATGTTTGCCTTATGTTGCCACATTATTTTTCCCACACTTGCCTAACTTGAGTTGCTCAAATTGTTAGACACACTTTGGCTTGCCTAAGGGAATCTTACCACATTTTTTGTGTCTATGACATGTGGGGTTCACTGCTAATAAAAAAATACTTGTATTAGGTGTGGCTAATAAAAAAGACTCATATTTAGGAATGGAGGGAGTAGAAAATATAAACAATAATGCATGTTGGGGCAACCCACGTTTCCGATAATTTTAGCCGTGGGTTTGTTCACGATTTTTATGAGGGGGTGGTTGTTCATTTAATGGAGGGACCTGTACCAGACTTGAACAATACAAAGCGCGACCTGGCACACCGTAACACCACTTGGAACAAGCGGGTAGCTATCTCAAAAAACAATCAACAACTAAAAAATAGCGACCTGGCACGTAGTACACAATTTTAAATGATTGTTTTGATGGAGTGAAAAAGGAAAACTACCCCACTACGTATATATAGGCCAGAGCCTCCGCGCTTGCTTGCTAGGCTTCTCTATTCACACACTCTCATCCTCTCCAGATCTAAACAAGATAGGGGTGGTAACACTGTCTTTCTCCCTTCAAAAAACACTATCTTTCTATCCTCACCACTGGTTACAGATCCGGACGTATCCCCCTCCACCGATGAAGGGGAGGAGGGGCAGAGTTTAGGCCATCGTCGACAGTGTGGGAGGAGACCCACTGCCGACCGCACCGTTATCTCTGACCGAGCGCTGGCGCGGGAGGTCCTCTGATCCCTTCGTCGTTGCCCTAGTGTGGACAGATCCGGCCTCCTGCTGCCCACCTATCCACATCCAGACGACCTTCGCGTATATCTTCCTTCGAAACAGCCTTAGCTCTACTTCCCCAGCTTGCTACGTCGCTGCATGTGCATCATTTTCTACCTCTCAGCCCCTCTCGATCGGATGGTCCAACGTCACCTATTTTTCTTCTTCTATTGTTAGAGGTAAAGCTACTTCATGGATTCGAATCTTGTACTTGGTTCAAACAAGAAATAAAGTGGGGGTGGGGGAATTTAGTATGTACATCAGACTTGGTACAAACAGGAAGGAAAGGGGGTGAAAGTAGTACAGACTGGTCATCCAACCAGTCTCTTGGTCGAAAAGGGAAATATAGGGGTAACGATGTACACAGTGGTATGACCAGGAGTAGATTTGCTATCCACGCATAGGAGTAGGTGGCTAGAGTGAACAAAAATGGGACCAACCCAGATGTGTTTCTTGGATGTTTGTTTCTCGGGGCAACAAACTATGAATCACCACTTTATGCCCCTGTTTAGGTACATGGTGCTGGACTGCTGGTGCACCCACTATCCCATGCCCTTATACCAAATATTTAGTTGTTCTTAATCTAATGCCCCTGGTAAAATGAAGCCATGCCACTGTTGTAACAAGTTTAGCCAAATGTTTTTGCCTGTAATTGTTTGAGACTCTGATTGTTTCCTCTGTAGATTTTTGTGCAAACAGGGATATCCATTTCACCTGGTTGCTGTTGTGACCTTTTGGTGCACTGCACAAAACTCTTCTTAAAAGAAGTGACTTTTGTGCTGTTTAACTGGAATGTCAAAATGGAACAGTTGGTTCATTTCGGTGGAACTGCACAAAGGGAGATCTGTGTTCCAATCCTCATCATCCATATTTGCGCCATAACCTTCCTTTAGGTAAGAATGATAGTTAATGCATGTGTTCATCTCTATTTTGCGACTGCCATGAGAAAATAATGCTATTTTTTACTAGTACACTTGTACTCCCTCACTGACAAAACCAATTCTAAAATAGAAGGCTTATCATGTACTAGGTTTCACCAACTGGTGAGGAGAAAGATAAACAAAGCATGAAGAGGAAGAGGAAGAAGAATAAACAGTGCCAAGGCGATCTTGCTAAAGCCAGAGGCCTCGGTCGAGGCCATTCAAGGGCTCCGGCAACCACTACCTTACATGTGAGACGATCCTCCAGGGAGCCCTTCCACTTCTGCTGTCTCGCTTAATTAATTAGGAGTACTTAAGTACCACTAATTTATTGCTGCCTAATTTTCCTGTCGGAGTTAAAGAAATCTTTAGTAGCACCCTATGCTGAATCATGTACGTGTGTATGTTTGTCTATGGAGGTGAATCATGTGGTGGAGCAGGGAGGGAATATTAGTAGTGTCATGACATAATAGTGCTATTGTTTTGCATGTCAATTTATTGCCACTGGTTCAATGAGGCAATGTTTTGCATATTGTTCATCATGAATTTGATGCTACTGTTAGATTAATATGCTAATGTCTTTCTATCCTTTCTCACTAAGCTAATGAAGGTTTCACCTTGTTCCTACTTGTGCAAACAGGGATCACGTTGTGCCAATCATACATTTTAGTGGAACTACACAAGACAATACAATGAACTGTATGCCAGCCAGTGCTTTAACTCTGCTGGAAGTTCTTGATAATCTTTCGATATAATCTCAGCACTGGTAAACAAGAGTGATTTCAACCATACATTTAAAGTGCACAAAAATATATACTATTGAATGATTCTAGTGAGTGCTTTCTCATCTCTTTTGGGACTACATGAATGAGCTTTTTTCCTCAGGTTGGTACAGGCCTAAGGCCTTCATCCATATTAGTTTGTTGTCATCTCTATTTGTATCGTGCGACTGTCATGAGAAACTCCTTTATCTTTGCACATTAAAATTTTGCAACCTATGGTACATGGCAATGCTGTGAGTGTTGACCTGATTGGCACTGATTAAACAAACTAATACCTCTCTTTAAGCAAGACTACTATGTTGCTAACTTTACCCAGTAAGATAATGAGGGTGCTTCTATATGTTAGTGTATGTTTCATCAACTAGTCCCACTATTACAGTAATCTCACTCTCTCAATATATGTGCCAACAGGGATGCTTGATTTTGGTGGAACTGCATAAAAACTTTGGGTGCTTCATTGCCTCGACAGCTTCCGTCCTTTCCTGTCAGTCGCTAATCTGGGCCTGCTTTCTTCCTTTGCTGTCAGTCGCTTCGCTTATCTCGGCTTCCAGTCAAAGAAAATAGTAATTGATATGCTACCTCACACAGGTTGGTACTGGTCTTTATCCTGATTTTTTTAAGGTTAGGATAGTAGGAAAGGCTCCTACTGCTTTTGCATTACCACCAAATCAAAAGTATGTTACATATGCACAAATTGGGGGGGGGGGAGTTAGAGAAACAACTACATAGCTAAGTTACAAGATGGAGGCAATATCCTTAGCAAGGATTCCTCTGCAGCTCTCTTTATCCTGATTATTGTGCTTGTCATGTATTGGTAATTTGGTATTGTGCTACTGTTTGCCGATTTTATAAAGGAGTAACTTGGAGCCTGAGCTCGCAGGCATATCATTACATTGGGTGATTCCAGTAGAACTGCACAAAAGATTAGATGGACAAATACTTATGTTGCTGCTATGTACTCCAAAGTTCACTCAAACAAGCATCGATGTTGACAAGAAGTGCCTATATTCATTCAAGTATCAACCGGCGTCAACTAGTTGTCAAACTCCAAGTATTAGGAGAGTGGATGCCAAAAATATTGCTTCGGGCATAGCCCAGAAAAACACAGTCCAGTCTTTGGTCCCAACTTGTGCCTTTTGGTTATCGGCAGATATGGTAGCGAACTGTATGGCATGGAGTCTAAAGATTCCAGACAAGTTGGTTGACGCGTATATTCATCTAGCACTTAATCAGTCTACACGACAGGGATGCTCCATTTCAGTTAAACTGCACAAAAAAATTGGGTTGTTCATTTTCAACCGCCTCCTTTCTCGTCTGCAATGTAGAATTTTGGCGAGCTACAGGACGAAGATGAGCTAGTAAACTAGTTGGATGAAAATAGTGGCCAAGTTGCTCAAACCTCCCTCAGCACAAGGTCACTATTTGAGGATAAACCTACAAGCAAAGTTCAGATTGTCTGTGTTGCCTCTTATGTACTCGAAAGTTTACACATACATGCATTAATTTTAGTAAGAAGTGCCTCCGAGTGAACACCATTTACCAGTTTGTACCCTAGGTAATTAAAGTTCGTCCATGGATCATATTGGCTGTGATATCAATCATTTGGATGCATAAACATACTGAACATGTGTATATCTGAATCTTTTTGTGAATTATCTATGAATATTGTTGTTTGATCTATCAATCATTTGGATGCATAGACATGCTGACAAGGTTGTCAGAATCGTGATTTTGAATCGGATCGGAGCTCCGATGGTAGAATCGCAAATCATAGAATCTTCACTATCAGGATCGTAGAAACGTAGATTCTATAAACCAAAATCGTAGAATCAAAGGGTTTAATTTGGATCGTAAAGTCGTAGAATCGTACAACAGAATCGCGATTCTGACAACCTTGCATGCTGAACTTGTGTATATATGAATCTTTTGAGTTGTTGATAGTGAATGTTGGCTATGAATATGAACGTGTCCTGTGAACCTGAGTTTGATACGAATGTTTACCTTTTCTGTTGTACTTGTCTGTGAACTTGTTAGTATGCCTACTGTGGGGTATGTGACGTGTGGGTATCAACGGCACACCTTCTTCCCGAGAAGAATTGCACCTGCTTTGTTAGGGTAGCAACGGCGCATCAGCTCTTTTTAATCTTTTTTGCTCTGTCTTCCCCCTCCCCCGCTCAACCCCTGTCGTAATGTCTTCAGCCTCAAAACAAACATAGTACTGCGTTGTTTTTGGGGCTTGATGAAAAATCGAGTGTTGGTTTCTGTAGGTTGGCCCGCCTAGCAAATGGGATGCTGGTCCACCATGGACTGGGAGGCTAAAAATACAAGTTGTATGGTGTAGAGGCAAGTAAAAAACGCCATCGAGACCCATTCACTGAAGAAAAAAATTGCTCCTGATGTGCTTCTTCAGTCGTGTCACCGGCCCCCTCTTTAATCCAGTTCGCTCGGGGATCTGGTATCATTTTTTTGGAGGGTGAACAAGTATCAGCTAGGCCTAGGTTTTGTATATTAACATGCGTAGCCCACGACGTACGGAGACAGTGGTTTCAACTTATTTTTTGAGGTCCATACCGGCCTATGGGCTTTTTCTTAAAGATCGGCAGCCCAATATATATATATATATATATATATATATATATATATATATATATAAAAATAATAATGTTATGTCTAATTTATGTTTTCCCTTCTAACCACATTATATATATATATATATATATATATATATATATATATATATATATATTATTACTATTATCGTATATTTTATAGAGACTTATATATACATTACAAAAACATCCCATGTGTTATTAGCTTATAAAAGTAAATGTTTAACAAAAGTTGGCAAGGAAAATCCTGGTTGATTTTGACTCACAGGCAAGGAAAATCCTGGTGATTGCATACAAAAGCTTGCGATGATTTTAAGGACCAATGTAATAATAACGCACTCATTTTTATTTTGAGCAATAACTCGCTAATTTGTTAATTATATATATGTAAAATGTGCATCTCCGGTTTATTTTTTGATATTAATTGCTCCTTCTAACATAACATTATATATATAACGAGCCCAGCTAATTCGTGTATTTCAAGGAAGTGCAAATGGTATGGGATTTCTTAAAAAATATAAATGGGCCGCATTGACGCGAAATTATTTGTTCACCCAGCCCAGCAAATGGACTGTACATTCTAGAAAACATGGGTTAAATATATGCCACATTTTTGCAGGCTGACATGTGGGCCAATAGGTCGAAGCCTACGCAGGGCATTGTCAACTTGGTCAACAAATGATTATGACATCCACAGCCATTGGATTTATATCCAACGGCCGGCATGCACCTTCAATCTCTCGTCTTCTTCCTCCAGCGTCACCGGGACCGCCTGGTCCGGCCTCCGGTGGCTAGCGGCTCTGCTTAGCACGCATCATTGCAAAGCGCTACCCCACCGCCGCGAAGGCTATCCTTGCACCCCTCCACACCTCCTGTTATTCTCCACCGACTGGAGCCCCACGCCGCACCAGAACCAGTTATAACCCTTCTCCTCCTCTCAATCTGCGACTCCACTGTCGCGTCTTCCCATCTCCGAGTCGTTCCCATCCGGGACCTCGCCGTCGTCCATCGCCTCGTTGCGCTCAGTGTGGCATGGTCAACAAACAAGAGTCATCGGAAGAGGACTGTACGTGGAGAGCCTGACAGCTGGGACCCACGAGGTCCATGGTCGCATGCAAGGAAAGTTCCTCCTTATTAAGCTGAAAAATGTTTCCTCCACCTGATAGCTGGGACCCACCGGCTGTATCTTCACACGGAAGGAAGTGCCTCCTTGTTATGTGGAAAAAATTATTCCTCCCGTTGACAGCTGGGACCCGTCAGATTTGGTGGCCGACTTGTGGGCCTACTAAGCGGACGTGTACGCAGGGCTTTGTCAACTTAATCAACAAATGATTCTATCAGTTGGACCGTTGGATGTTAATCCAACAGTCGTGCTCCTTCTTCAACCTCTGTTCTTGCTCCTGTCTCCCGTGGGCGGCACCGCGGCTGTGCTGTCGCGCACCCGAACCAGTCAAGTTTCCCACTCCTCTCCATCTCCGACTCCACTGCCCTGTCTTCCCCATCTCCGGGTCGTTCCAGTCTGGGGCCCAGTCGTCGTCCACCGGCCTTGGCGAGCTCGGCACGGTGTGGTCAAGATGGTCAACAACCGAGAGTCATCGGAAGATGACAGTATGTGAGAGGCTGACAGTGGGGACGCACAACGCCCATGGACGCATGCATGCAATGGAATGTGGAGTGGTCAACATGGTAAAGGAACGACTTCCATTAGAAGTGTACTGTACGTGGAGAGGCTGAGAGCTGGGTCCACGACCGCAGCAAGGAAGTGCCTCCTTATTACGCGGAAAATAATGATTCCTCCACTTGACAGCAGGGACCTACCGGACAGGCCACCGTATTTTGCGAAAAAATGTTTCCCCCCTGACTGCTAGGACCCACCGGACGGGGCACCGTATTTCGTGAAAAAAACATTCCCCCCACTGTAAGCTTGGACCCACTAGAAGTGCCTCCTGATTACGTAGAAAAAATGAATACTCCCCCTGCTAGCTGGGACCCACCTTGGTGGGAGGCTGACTTGTGGGCCTACTAAGTTGACGGGGACGGAGGGCTTTATCAACTTAGTAAATATGAACGATTCTAGCTCTAGTGACCGTACGATGTCCATCCAATGGCCATAGTGCTTCTTCTACCTCTGGTCTTCTTGCTCCAGCCACCCAAACCAGCGCCGGTCGTGCTGCGTGCTCCTGCCTCCCATGGCCGGCAGTGATGCCATGGAGGCCTCACCGCCCCCTACTACTCCCACTGCTGGCCAGACCATCCCTCTACTCACCCACCGCCCTTGTTATTCTGCAGCGACGACAGCCTCACACCGCAGCCGAACCAGTGAAACCTCTTACTCCTCTCCGCGCGGGTTTCCACTGCCGCATCTTCCCCGCCTCCACGTCGTCCTCTTCCTAGGCCTCGCTGTCCTCCACCGCCGTGGTGCTCTCAGCGCGGCGTGGTCAATGTGGTCAATGACCGACTTCCATCGGAAGAGTACTGTACGTGGAGAGGCTGACAGCTGGGTCCACTGCAGTCGCAAGGAAGTGCCTCCTTATTACGCGGAAAATAATGATTCCTCCACCTAACAGCGGGGACCCACCGGATGGGCCACCGTATTTTGCAAAAAAAACGTTTCCCCCTGACTGCTGGGACCTACCAGCTACATCTTCGCACGCAAGGAAGTGCGTCCGGGCAATAAAAACGACCCCCCCCCCTCGGACTGCTGGGACCCACCAGCTACACATTCGGACGCAAGGAAGTGCCTGACAGTCGGGACCCACCTGGTCGAAGCATACATAGTGTTGTCATTCTGGTCGTGAACGTGTACATACATACTGGTTGATGTAGAGGTGTGCACGTGTCGTAGTAGAGGCGCACACGTAGCATGTACACGTACATACAACGGCCAGGGTGCAAGAAAGTAAATACGGCCATGTACGTACATACGGGCGGTGTCTCGAACGCCTACTCGCGCATACGTACGTCCAGGGCTCGTGTACATGGCTGGATTGGAACGGAGAAACTACATTGTTGTCGTGTTCATGGGGAGGCAACGGAATGCGTCATGTTCATCGGGAGGAAACATAATGCTTCGTGTTCATGGGGAGGCAACGGAACGCGTGGGAGCCAACCATCTTGGACGGAATAGGCGATGGAAACAAGGCCTGGCGTACCGCACAATGGAGGAAATGGCCTCGTGTTCGACCGGACACGTTCAAAACGAGATCCTGTTCATCGAGAGGGGTCTGGCGTACCGCAAAACAGAGGAAACAGACTTGTGTTGGACCTCCTACGGTCAAAATGGGGTCTTGTTGATCGGGAGGGGTGTGGTGTACCGCAAAATGGAGGAAACGGACTTGTGTTGGAGTGCTACGGTCGAAACGGGGGTCCTATTCATCGGGAGGGGTGTGGCGTACCGCAAAACGGGACTCCACGAGATACTGTTCATCTCGACCATCGACCTCCTCCAGCCTCCACGGGCTACTGTTCATCGACCGTCGACCTCCTCCAGCCTCCACCTGCGACTGTTCATCCACGAGCTCCTGTTCATCCAGCCTCCACCACGTGATACTCCACCGGCTACTGTTCAACCAGCCCTCTCCACGGGCTCCTGTTCAAACACCCCTTCACGGGGGTACTGTTCATCCACCCCTCCACCGTCTCCTGTTCATCTAGCCCTCCACGGGGTCGTCTTGTTCATCCAGCCCTCCACGGGGTCCTGTTCATCCAGCCCGAACTGGCTTGATCGATCGGGGTCCTGTTCACCAAGAGGCAACACCACGGGGGTCCTGTTCATCCACCCCCACCGGCAACTGTTCAACCAAACCCCCCAGCAACGCTCACTATTCATCCAGAGGCAGCATCGATCGGCTTTAGTTAGTAGCAGTAGCAAAGAAATCGTTCAATCGGGTTCAGTTAACAGCCATCGATCGATCGCTCGGGTTCAGTAGCGTGTAGCCTGTTGTGCAATCACTCGGGTTCAGTTAGAGCCCAAGGCCTTGCTCGGGTTCAGTTAGAGCCCAACGCCTCTCACACACGCGCATACGTGTATGAGAGAAACGCGCATCGCTCGGCCCTGACCACCCACCGTAACCGGGAACACCCTGATATTTTCCTCGCCCTCACTTCTACCACGGTTTTTTCCGTCATGGACGGCCCAAAGAATGTCATGCAGCTGCGTCTCTAGCCCGCCGAGGACGAAAAGCCCATTTTCTGTCATGATTTTTTGTCATAGAAGTAGGAGCCCACCAAATCTATGATGATACCGGGTTTTGTCACAATTATCGTCATAGAAGTGTCATAAGTATGACAGGGAAAAAATTCGTTCGGCCCAAAATGTCACGGATGTGTCTTTTTTTGTAGTGAATACGTCGGGTTGTGAGTATTTGTTATTTGTGTGCAGTTGTTGTTTACGTAGTGTTTCTTGGTTCTACTTCTGGTTTGATAACCTTGGTCTCATCACTGAGGGGAATACCTACCATCGTTGTACTGCATCATCCCTTCCTCTTTGGGGAAATACCGACGTAGTCTAGCAGACATCAGGAAGCAAATGATGATGATCATGACACTTCAGATCAAGTTACTACTAAACCTCATAGGTCGACCAGAACATGTTCCGCACCAGTGTGGTACGGCAATCCTATCCTGGAAGTCATGTTGTTGGATAACAGTGAACCTATGAACTATGAAGAAGTATGATGAGCCCAAATTCTGAAAAATGGCTTGAGCCCATGAAATCTGAGATAGGATCCATGTATGAGAACAAAGTGTGGATTTTTGTGGATTTGCCCGATGATCAGCAAGCCATAAAGAATAAATGGATCTTTAGGACGAAGATGGACGTTGACGGTAATATGACTATCTACAAAGCTTGAATTGTTGCAAAAGGTTTTCAACGATGAGACTACCTCACCCGTAGTGATGCTTAACTCTTTCCAAATCATGTTAGCAATTGCCGCATTTTATGATTATGAAATCTGGCAAATGGATGTCAAGAACTTTCATTCGTTAATGGGTTTCTTGAGGAAGAGTTGTATATGATGCAACCGGAAGTTTTTGTTGATCCTAAAGGTGCTAACAAAGTGTGCAAGCTCCAGCGATCCATCTATGGACTGGTGCAAGCATCTCGCAGTTGGGATATACGGTTCGATGAGGTGATCAAAGCATATTGTTTTATACAGACTTGTCGTGAAGCATGTATTTACAAGAAAGTGAGTGGGAGCTCTGTAGCATTTTTTATATTTGATAAGACACAAGTATAGGGGATCAATTGTAGCCTCTTTCAATAAGTAAGAGTGTCGAACCCAACGAGGAGCTAAAGGTAGAATAGATATTCCCTCAAGTTCTATCGACCATCGATACAACTCTACACACGCTTGACGTTTGCCTTACCGGAAACAAGTATGAAACTATTTGGCAAGAATAAATCTACGAGTACTTTGCGGGAATAAAACTACGAATAAATTGCAAGGTAATAAGAGTGGATAGCTATTGTCAACAAGAAAGTTATTTATCCCTAGGCAATCGATAACAAGTACCGGTAATCATTCTTGCAATTTTATATGAGGGAGAGGCATGAGCTAACATACTTTCTCTACTTGGATCATATGCACTTATGATTGGAACTCTAGCAAGCATCTGAAACTACTAAAGATCATTAAGGTCGTGAAACCCAACCATAGCATTAAGTATCAAGTCCTATTTACTCCCATACAACATAACCCACCTACTCGGGTTTAAGTTTCTGTCACTCTCGCAACCCACCATAAGCAAACCATGAACATATTGCAACACCCTACAGCAGGGGCCCCTCACGTTTGCGCAAGATGGAGGGCATCGTAGGACAGCACCATAAATAAAATATACAATCATACCAACCAAGATCATGATTAACCCATTGGACAAAACGGATCTACTCAAACATCATAGGATAACCATAGATCATTGGGAAATAATATATGGAGTTGAGAACCATGTTTAAGTAGAGATTACAGTGGGGGGAGAGGTGTTACACCGCTGCATAGATGGGGAGAAAGTTGGCGTTGACGGTAGCAAGTTTGTTGATGTAGATCGTCGTCCCGATCATCGCCCCCGGTGGCACTCCGGCGCCACCGGAAGCAAGGGGGGGAGAGCCCCCCTCCTTATTCTTCTTCCTTGGCCTCCCCCCTAGATGGGAGGAGGGATCCCCCTCTGGTCCATGGCCTCCATGGCGGCAGAGGGGCGGGAGCCCCTCCGAGATTGGATCTCCCTCTCTGTTCTCTTCTGTTTCGCGTTCCCAGATCTGGCTGAAAACCGTTTCTTATATTCTCGGAGATCCGTAACTCCGATTGCGTTGACATTTTGACACAATTTTTTCCGGATATAAGCTTCCTTGTTCCCGAAGTAGAGGTCCAACCGACGTACAAGGTGTGCACAACCCACCACCGCACACCAGGGGCCTCTGGCGCGCCCTGGTGTATTGTGCCCGGTGTGGGCCTCCGTTCGCGGTGATTCCAACTCTCAAAAATCACATATACTCCAAAATAATTCTCCGTGAAATTTTATTGCATTTGGACTTCGTTTCATATGGATACTCTGAGATACAAAAAACATGCAGAGAACGGGAACTGGTATTGGGCACAAGATCAATAGGTTAGTCCAATAAATCATATAAAAGTTGCCAAAAGTGTATAAAAGTTGTATAATATTGGCATGAAACAAACAAAAATTATAGATACGACGGATACGTATCAGCATCCCCAAGCTTAATTCCTGCTCATCCTTGAGTAGGTAAATGATAAAAAAGATAATTTTTTATGTGTAATGCTACCTAGCAAAAACTTGATCAAATATCTAATCATGGCATGAATATTATGACATAAGTGATTCAAAGCAATAGTCTATAATTTGACATAAAGACATCAATACTCAGGCATCCCAACAAGCAATCATGTCTTTCAGAATATCAACGCTACAGAAAGTTATCCCTACAAAATCATATAGTCTTGTCATGCTTTGTCTTCTTAACACAAAGTATTTGTCATGCACAACCCCGATGACAAGCCGAGCAATTGGTTCATAGTTTTTAACGCGCTTCAGCTTTTTCAACTCCCACACAATACATGAGCGCAAGCCATGGATATAGCACTACGGGTGGAATAGAGTATAATGATAGGGGTAAATATAAAGAAGACAAAAAAAGTAAGAAAGGCTCACATTGATGCGGCTAACCAATGGGCTATTGAGATGCCCATGAATTTATATCAACGCGAGGAGTAGGGATTGCCATGCAACTAATGCACTAAGAGCTATAAGTGTATGAGAGCTCAATATGAAACTAAGTGGGTGTGCATCTGATCCTATAATGAAATATTCCCACTAGTATATGAAAGTGACAACATAGGAGACTCTCCATATGAAAAACATGGTGCTACTTTGAAGCACAAGTGTGGTAAAGGATACTAACAATGCCCCTTCTCTCTTTGTTTATTTATTTTTTTTCTTTTTCTTTTTCTTTTCTTCATTTTTCCCTTTTTTCTTTTTTTTTCTTTTTTTCTCTCATTGTCCGGAGTCTCATCCAGACTTGTGGGGGAATCATAGTCTCCATCATCCTTTCCTCATAGGGGCACTTCTCTAATAATTAATAATGATGATAATCACACTTCTATTTACTTATAACTCAAAAGAAGTAAAAATTACAACTCGATACCTATGACAAAATATGACTCTATATGAATGCCTCTAGCAATGTACCGGGATGTGCAATGATCTAGAGTAACATTATGAAAAATGATGAACGGTGGCTGAGCCACAACTACTATGTCAGCTATATGATCATGCAAAGCAATATGACAATGAATGCTCAAGTCATCAAACGGAAGTGGTGGAAGTTGCATGGAAATATATCTCGGAATGGCCATGGAAAAGCCATGATAGGTAGGTATGGTGGATGTTTTGAGGAAGATATAATAAGGCTTATGTGTGATAGAGCGTATCATATCACGGGGTTTGGATGCACCTGCGAAGTTTGCACCACATCTCGATGTGAGAAAGGGCAATGCACAGTACCATAGAAGCTAGCAAATTGCAAAAAGGTAAGAGTGCGTATAATCCATGGACTCACATTAGTCATAAAGAACTCATATACTAATTGCAAAAGTTTATTAGCCCTCGAAGCAAAGTATTACTATGCATGCCCCTAGGGGGATAGATTGGTAGGAAAAGACCATCGCTCGTCCCCGTCCGCCACTCATACGGAAGACAATAAATAATAAATCATGCTCCAACTTCATAGCATAACGAGAGACTATACGTGCATGCTTCGGAATCACAAACCTTAACACCAATATTCTTACTAACCACAACCGTTTACTAGTACCTCCCACATATTCCATCTCTATATCGCACAACTATTGCAAGGAATCAAACATATCATATTCAGTGATCCATAAGTTTTATGTAGGATTTTATGACTAACCATGCAATTGACCAATTCCTGTTGACTCTCTAAATGGATATAAGTGAAGCATGAGAGTTTAATTCTTTCTACAAAAGACCATGCTCTAATAAATATAACTAAAGAAAAAGATCATTCTTTAAACAACGGTTTTCTATGTGAAGAGAACAGGCAATCCAAACTTCAAATGATATAAGTGAAGCACGTGAAGCATTCTATAAAGTCATACTCAACAGATATAAGTGAAGTGCAATGAGCATTCTATAAATCAACGATGGACTATCTCATACCAGCATGGTGCATAAAAGAAAAGTGAAAACTAAAAGCAAAAGATGCTCCACGATTTGCACATATCACATGAACGAAACGAAACCGAACACATACCGATACTTGTTGAAGAAAGATGGGATGCCTTCCGGGGCATCCCCAATCTTAGATGCTTGAGTATATACTTGAATATTTACTTGGGTTTCCTTGGGCATCCCCAAGCTTGAGCTCTTGCCTCTCCTCCTTCTCCTCATATCGAGACATCCTCGATCCTTGATCACTTTATCCACACAAAACTCAACAGAAAGTTCGGTAAGATCCGTTAGTATAATAAAGAAAATCACTACTCTAAGTACTACAACCAATTCATATTTTGTTTTTGCATTGTAGCTACTGTAATATAACTTTTCCATGGCTTATACCACCGATAAAAATCAATAGTTTCATCAAAATAAGCAAACAATGCATCAAAAACAGAATCTGTCTTAAACAGGACATTCTGTAGTAATATGAACATTCACCATACTTATGGTACTCCAAAAATACTTAAAAAATAGGAAAATAAACAATTTGTATAGAAAGATAGTGAAAAAAGTTTCAGAATGTTTGATGTTCCAGTAAAAAATGTAAGATCACGCACTACAACCAAAGTTTTTGTTCTGCACCGCACAAACCAACAAGCAATCTAAACATCCTAAAGGCAAACCTTGGCACATGATTTTTATAATACAATGGAATTGTACAAGGGGATAATTTTTTTTGTTGAAAAGTTTCTGTAATTAAGATTCACAAAGTTTCCGTGAGCATGAACAAAGTTCAAGGAGCTCCCCCACTTCAACAATGCTTATCACTTTCACTTTCACCTTCCTTTTTGAAAAGTTTTGTGTTCCCATCTATATTTTTTAGTTTTTAAACTTTATAAAATCACTCAACAGAAATAAACAACTCTCTAAACCTTTCAGGTTGTCTCCGTGGCAGGGCTTTCTTTAAAGCCATTAAGCTAGGCATAAAGTGCTCAAGTAATGGATCCACCCGGATCCCAAGGTATATCAAAGCCAATTTTAATTAGCAATGATTTGGAATTTATTAGTGAACACAAAGCAACATATATCAAGCAATGACGAAGTCTAACTCTCTTCATATGCATTGACATGTCATACAAGAACAATACATGCACATCAAGTAAAGGCCAATACATAGTATAAAAAGTTTCTTGCAATTTTATCGTATTGGAAACATAGAGAGGTGGAGATATAGTTCCTCTCTCATAATAATTGCAGGTTGGAGCAGCAAGCACATGCATATTATATTCATCAAAATCATCATGTGCAACAGTAAAAGGCAACCCATCAATATAATCCTTAACAAGAGCAAACTTCTCCGATATAGTGTAGTTGGGAGAACTCAAAAAGATAATAGTACTATCATTTGTGGGTGCAATAGAAACAATTTCATGTTGAACAATAGCAAGTTCATCTCCATAAGTATCATTCATATTGGCGTCTTGGCCACAAGCATAGCAAGCATCAAGTTCATCAAAAAGGGATATTTCAAAAGAATCAACGGGATCATAGCAATTATCATAGCATTCATCCTTTCGTAAGAATGAAGGAACATAAAACAATGTATGAGTTGGAGGGTTACTCTCATTAGAAGGCGGGCACGGGTGATCAATCCGGCCTTCCTTCGCTTGTTCTTCGCTCTCCTCATCATCTTTTTCATCCAACGAGCTCACAGTTTCATCAATTCCTTGTTCCATAGACTCCTGCAAAATATTAATCTCTTCTTGCATAGTGGAGACTTTCTCAATAAATGCATCAATGTCGGAATTGTATTTATAATTATCCTAGCAATATTTAAGGATACCAAACTTTTCAGGTCTATAAACTGAACCATCAAAATCTTCAAACTTTTCAACCAAAGATTCAATATCATAAGCACCCTTAAAAGCAACAAATTCTTCTATTCGTTCCAAATCATGGTAATCATATATACCTCTAGCATAAGAAGCCAAGGTTTCATTATCATTAAATTCACATGAAAATGGAAGATGTGGAGCATTCATCCTAGAGCAACAAGTATAATCATATCTCTGGCATGAATCCCAAGCATACCATTGCAACATTTCAATTTCATCCCATAAAAGTGTTCCTTTTTGAGTCAAGCGATAATCCCTAAAGTATTCACGTTGATCCAATGTTACTCCCATTATCAAGTTGAATGGGGTTTTCTCAGGATTATCAAAGTAGTGCATAATATTTTTCACATAACGAGCATCGAGGGTTTAGGAGGTTCCCATCTCCATGAGTAGCAAGTACAACTAATTTTTTTGGTGTTTCGTGTTCCATATCCATAACTGAAGATAGAGAGCAACTTAGAACAGGAAATAAAAACTACTAAGTGATAAAGCAAACAAGCACACACACGAGAATATTCACCCCACGCTATTGCTCCCCGGTAACGGCGCCAGAAAAAGGTCTTGATAACCCACAAGTATAGGGGATCAATTGTAGCCTCTTTCAATAAGTAAGAGTGTCGAACCCAACGAGGAGCTAAAGGTAGAACAAATATTCCCTCAAGTTCTATCGACCACCGATACAACTCTACGCACGCTTGAGCTTTGCTTTACCGGAAACAAGTATGAAACTATTTGGCAAGAATAAATCTACGAGTACTTTGCGGGAATAAAACTACGAATAAATTGCAAGGTAATAAAAGTGGATAGCTTTTGATAACAAGAGAGTTATTTTTCCCTAGGCAATCGATAAAAAGTACTGGTAATCGTTCTTGCAATTTTATATGAGGGAGAGGCATGAGCTAACATACTTTCTCTACTTGGATCGTATGCGCTTATGATTGGAACTCTAGAAAGCATCCGCAACTACTAAAGATCATTAAGGTCGTGAAACCTAACCATAACATTAAGTTTCAAGTCCTCTTTACTCCCATACGACATAACCCACCTACTCGGTTTTAAGTTTCTGTCACTCTCGCAACCCACCGTAAGCAAACCATGAACATATTGCAACACCCTACAGCAGGGGCCCCTCACATTTGCGCGAGACGGAGGGCACCGTAGGACAGCACCATAAATAAAATATCCAATCATGCCAACCAAGATCACGATTAACCCACATGACAAAACGGATCTACTCAAACATCATAGGATAACCATAGATCATTGGGAAATTATATTTGGAGTTGAGCACCATATTTAAGTAAAGATTACCGCGGGGGGATGAGGTGTTACAATGCTACATAGAGGGGGATAAAGTTGGTGTTGACGGTAGCAAGATTGTTGATGTAGATCGTTGTCCCGATCGTAGCCCCCAGTGGCACTCTTGCGCCACCGGAAGCGAGGGGGAGAGAGCCACCCTCCTTCTTCTTCTTCCTTGGCCTCCCCCCTAGATGGGAGGATGGATCCCCCTCTGGTCCATGGCCTCCATGGCGGCGGAGGGGCGGGAGCCCCTCCAAGATTGGATCTCCCTCTCTGTTCTCTTCTGTTTCGCGTTCCCAGATCTGGCCGAAAACCATTTCTTATATTCCCGGAGATCCGTAACTCCGGTTACGCTGATATTTTAACATGATTTTTTCCGGTATAATCTTCCTTGCGCCTGAAGTAGAGGTCCAACCGACGTACGAGGTGGGCACAACCCACCACCGCGCGCTAGGGGCCGCTAGCGTGCCCTGGTGTATTGTGCCCTGTGTGGGCCTCCATTTGCGGTGATTCCAACTCTCAAAAATCACATATATTCCAAAATAATTATCTGTGAAATTTTATTGCATTTGGACTTCGTTTGATATGGATACTCTATGATACAAAAACATGCAGAAAACAGGAACTGGCACTGGGCACTGGATCAATTGGTTATTCCAATAAATCATATAAAATGTTGCCAAAATTGTATAAAAGTTGTATAATATTGGCATGAAACAATCAAAAATTATAGATATGATGGAGACGTATCAGCATCCCCAAGCTTAATTCCTGCTCGTCCTCGAGTAGGTAAGTGATAAAAAAGATAATTTTTGATGTGGAATCCTACCTAGCAAAAACTTGACCAAATATCTAATCATGGCATGAATATTAAGACATAAGTGATTCAAAGCAATAGTCTATAATTTGACATAAAGACATCAATACTCAGGCATCCCAACAAGCAATCATGTCTTTCAGAATATCAACGCTAAAGAAAGTTATCCCTACAAAATCATATGGTCTTGTCATGCTCTGTCTTCTTAAGACAAAGTATTTATCATGCACAACCCCGATGACAAGCCGAGCAATTGGTTCATACTTTTTAACGCGCTTCATCTTTTTCAAATCTCATGCAATACATGAGAGCAAACCATGGATATAGCACTACAGGTGGAATAGAGTATAATGATAGGGGTAAATATAAAGAAGAAGAAAAAGTAAGAAAGTCTCACATTGACGAGGCTAACCAACGGGCTATGGAGATGCCCATCAATTGATATCAACGCGAGGAGTAGGGATTGCCATGCAATGAATGCACTAAGAGCTATAAGTGTATGAGAGCTCAATATGAAACTAAGTGGGTGTGCATCTAATCCTACAATGAAATATTCCCACTAGTATATGAAAGTGACAACATAGGAGGCTCTCCATATGAAAAACATGGTGCTACTTTGAAGCACAAGTGTGGTAAAGGATACTAACAATGCCCCTTCTCTCTTTGTTTATTTATTTTATTTTTCTTTCTTTTCTTCTTTTTTGTTTCTTTTTTTCTTTTTTTCTTTTTTATTTTCTTTTCATTTTTTCTTCCTTTTTCTCTCATTGTCCGGAGTCTCATCCCGACTTGTGGGGGAATCATAGTCTCCATCATCCTTTCCTCACTGGGGCACTCCTCTAAAAATGAATAATGATAATCATCACACTTCTATTTACTTATAACTCAAAAGAAGTAAAAAAATACAACTCGATACCTATGAAAAAATATGACTCTATATGAATGCCTCTGGCAATGTACCAGGATGTGCAATGATCTAGCGTAACATTATGAAAAATGATGAACGGTGGCTGAGCCACAACTACTATGTCAGCTATATGATCATGCAAAGCAATATGACAATGAATGCTCAAGTCATCAAATGGAAGTGGTGGAAATTGTATGGTGTCGTGGAATTGTCACGGCAGATGTCCTAGTGTGAGGACTTAGTCGTGAGGCCAACGCATCTATGTGGTATCTTGAGAGGGGTTGATCAGAATCGAGAGACGCAACACAATACAAGGGTTTAGATAGCTTCGGGCCCCTGGAAACATCATCCGGTAACAACCCTACATGTTGTTTGTGGCTAGGTCTCATTATCATCATGAGGGAGTCATCGTATCTCCGGCTCTCCTATCTGTGTCTAGCCTTAAGATTATTTTCGCTTCTTACTCATCCCTCTCGGGGTGCCCCGCCCCTCCTTATATAAGTTGAAGGGGCAGGTTACATGTGGAGTCAAACTCGTATCAGGACTTAAAATATTCTGACTTCTCAGCACGGGCTTCTCTCCATGGGCTTCTTAACGTCTTGGGCTTCTTAACCCCAGGCGACTCTGTCTGCCGGGTTATGATTATCTGTCGGCTTACCATATGGCTTACAATCTGGCTTATAATCTATCCGTCGGCTTACTATCTGGCTTATAACTGTCTGCTGGCTTACTATCTGGCTTATAATCTGTCCGCCGGCTTACCATCTAGCTTATAACTATCTGCCGGCTTACCACTGTCTGTCGGCTTACCACTGTATGCCGTCTTACCACAGTCTGCCAGCTTACCAATGGGTCACCAGGCTCGGCTGGGTCATCAGTGAGTCGTCAGTCCTCGGGCGGTTTACCAATGAAAACCAAGTCCCAGCCGGGTCATAACTCCGGTCGGGTCATACCGCGGGGTATATCCCCGACATTAGCCCCCAGTATAATTTGGATTTATCCATGTTAAATTGATCCTGCAAAATAAATACAAGAACAAATTTGACAGGTTGTGCTCTGGGTTAAAAATTCTCGTAAGCCGGCACCTGATCATCCTTAATTCATTGTCATTTCCTTCTTCTAGAAAATCCGGGTTAATAGGCCAGCTTCATACTCAATTTGCTGACGTTGGTTTCACATAGAGAAATATTGTGAAGAATAACTCATTTGACTCAACTCCCAATGCTTAACAAAATTATTAATCTTTGAAATACCCATCTGATCTTCAGCTAGCTTGAAGATGTAGAACTTGCCGGTTTATCATTACCAAAATTGTCGGTGTGTAAATATTGATGGCATCGGGTTATAATTGTTGTTAACATCAAGCTTGAAAATGTACCTCCCTTATATGCATATCACTTGTAGCCCCCAAGTCTTAAGAAGGGAGCGTAGTAACAACTTAAGACTTGCTTCAATATAAATGTTGCAACCTTGAAGAAACCCAGGTTGTTCATCTCAATCACTAGTCAAAACTGAATATTCCACATATGTAGCCCCCAAGTGCCGAGTTGTCATGCTTGCAGCAACCTGGGACTTGTAATTGCCTTATGCTCATAAAAACTTCAACCAGTGTAGCCCCAAGGGTAGGGTCATTATGCAATAATGAGCAGGGACTTTATAAATATGATCATGTACACTTTGAACAACAACGTGTAGCCCCCAAGGGACGGCTGAGTATGATAATACTGAGCTGGAACTTTATATATACTTCATTGAAAATAACATCATATGATGTAACCCCCACCATGAGGCTCAAACCCACGTCCATAAGGTTAAGAGCTTTGTACTCTACCAACTGAGCAATGAACCCTTCAAAATAATGGATTAAGGCTTGTGTACCTTGAATTTTTTTACAGGAGCAATTGGTAGCCCCCAAGGGCCGGCTCATTATGATGTGATGAGTTGGATCTTCAATAAGGCAAGTAAAAAATGACCTTGCATTAGCCCCCAAGTTTCATGGTGCATGCTTGTAGTGACATGGGACTTCCATATTTTATATAATCTTAATTTGAATAATGTAGCCCCCAAGTGTCGGGCAGTAAGCCTACAGCAACTCGGGACTATTCCTTCCATTGCAGAATAAATCATATCCATTGATAAAGTAATACCCATTGCGCTAAAGCGACTTTGAAAACCTCAGTCATAATACTGGTTATTGATAACCATAATAAAAATCCAACCATGTTGGCTATTCAAGATTTGAATAATATAATCCGGTTTGAAAACCAGTTCCTGCACACAAACAAATCACAAGTGCCTTGTGATATTTGTTCACGCTGCCAGCTTATTACGCAAGTGCAATAAGGGTGATAACCCAAAAGGTTGAGCATACAAAGCTTTGTGCAATTTGACATATAACGCCGGCTTAATACGCCATATGCAGCAAGGGGTAATATCCCAAAATTTAGAGCATAGCGCTTCCAAATATATAAGATCATCATACACTGGCGACTTATAGGTCAAAGCCAGGCCGGGTTAATAAACAACGGGTAGTTTCATGTATGAACTATAAGGCATCATAGCCCTCATCAGTTTTTAACCATGTATTAATATGTCACAAGAGAGGAACCTCAAAAAATGTTCAAATCGAATAACAAAAATTCAAGGCTTTCATAGGCGGCCAGGCCTAAAAAATCAAGTGCTTTCAAGGGCCGCACAGCCACTGAGTTAAACCTTCATACAAACCTTATAAGCCGGACCTCACATAACCAAGCATCAATTTAACTTTGACAAGTTCAGGGTCTGTATAAGATTGACTTGTCAAAATTATGGCGGGTCATTCCAGGATTACCTGGGCGGAGTGGCAGACTTAAAAAGGCAGGATAACCCGGGTTTTTAGGTGAATACACTTAGATTCCAAGCCTAGCTTTTAAGCCTATTACAAGGGTCATAATAATTCTTATCCATTGAACAAAGAGCCCCCAAGTAACATTTTATTTCAGGCATATAGGCCAGATCAACAAGGGTAGTCATAGCTATGCTTGATGAGCAAGAAGCCCCCAAGTGATATATTTCTGAGCTGTGCTCGTCGGGTACCTATGTTTGAGTTGTGCTGTGCAACAAACTCTCTTTGGTCCCTGTAACTCGGGCATCAAGCCTCCAAGTGATTTGTAATAAGGCGTGTCAGCCAGAGCAAGAGGGTAAGCACAGCTATGCTCATTGAGTAGGAAGCCCCCAAGTGACCAATAAGATAAGCCAATAAGGCAGGATACCCATGTTTGAACCACGCGTCATGGCAACAAGCTCTCTTTGGCAACCTTTAATTTTTCTGAGAACTCGAACTTGCGACAGATGGATTCTTTTTGAACCAAATGTTAAACCGGATATTGAGAGCTTCAAAGTTTTATGGGAGAGAGATGTCTCTTGAGCCGGATTTTAAACCGGAATCTTCATTTTGAGCTAGAAATTTTCTGACAGCCTTTAAATTTTCATCAATATGGCAGCAGCCTCCGGGACTAGGTTATCTTCCCTACAATGACCCGGGGTTCTTGAATTTGCTGAAACTGACAGCACTTGATGAATCATGCCCATGTAGCCCCCAAGTCTTGAGACGACTCGAGGAGTTGTCTTGAGATTCTCCATATTTGACCGTGATATAAACCGGTACGAGTTATTCAACAGCTCAATAACATAACGATCCCTTTTCCAGTAGACAACTTGTCCTGCATTAGAGAACTTGCAAGCCAAAGAAATTTCTCTTTTAAAGAAAGAAATATGTAATAAAAAATATACTGGATGGATTTCACCTGATATGTCAGGCCAGAAATTATCCACCACGGAGTTGATGATCACCACGGTGAAGCTGAAACCAATCACGACTGAGTCAGCCGCGGGAGCAGACAGATTAGCCGGCCGCGGCGTTGTAAGCCAGCGCGGACGGGCGAGGCAATTGCAGGCGCGGTAAGCCGCACTGATGGGCGAGTCAACTGTGTCATGTTGATGTGAATTGGGTCGTAAACACGGCGGTTTGCACATATATTCGTCGAGCAACATGGCACGGTCAGATGTTGGCGCATGATAACAGTGGCGCGTGTTGGGGATCGTTGCAGAAATTAAAAAAATTCTACGCATCACCAAGATCAATCTATGGAGTAACTAGCAATGAGGGAGAGGGGAGTGCATCTTCATACCCTTGAATATCCCGAGACAGAAGCGTTGCAAGAACGCGGTTGGAGGAGTCGTACATGTAGCGATTCAGATCACGGCCGAATCTGATCTAAGCACCGAACAACGGTGCCTCCGTGTTCAACACACGTGCCGCCCGGTGACGTCTCCCGCGCCTTGATCCAGCAAGGAGGAGGGAGAGGTTGAGGAAGAAGGCTCCAACAGCAGCACGACGGCGTGGTGGTGATGGAGTGGCAGTTCTCCGGCAGGGCTTCGCCAAGCTCATGCGGAGGAGGAGAGGTGTTGGGGAGGGGAGGGGTTGCGCCTTGGATGTGGTGCTGCACCCCTCCCTCCACTCCTCTATTTATAGGGAGAAGGGGGAAGGCGGCCGGCCCCTCTAGATGAGATCTAGAGGGGGCGACGGCCAAGGGGGAGGGGGATTACCCCCCAAGCAAGGGGGGCGCCCCCTTTAGGGTTCCCCCCAACCCAAGGCGCATGGGACCTAGGGGGGATGGCGCCCAGCTCACTAGGGGCTGGTTCCCTTCCACCTACAGCCCATAAGGCCCTCCGGGGCAGGTGGACCCTCCCGGTGGACCCCCGGAACCCCTCCGGTTGTCCCGGTACAATACCGTATACCACTACAAAAAAGACACATCTGTGACATTTTGGACCGAATGAAATTTTTTTCTGTCATACATATGACACTTCTATGACGATAATTGTGAAAAAAAACCCGTATCATCATAGATGTGGTGGGATCCTACTTCTATGACAAAAAATCATGACAGAAAATGGGCTTTTCGTCCTGGGCGGGTCAGAGACGCAGCTGCATGACATTCTTTGGGCCGTCCATGACGGAAAAAACCGTGGTAGAAGCGAGGGCGGGAAATTTTTTGGGAAGTTCACGATTACGGTGGGCGGTCGGGGGCCGAGCGATGCGCGTTTCTCTCGTACACGTACGCGCGTGTGTGCAAGGCGTTCGCTCTAACTAAACCCGAGCGAGGCGTTGGGCTCTAACTGAACCCGAGCGATTGCACCACAGGCTACGCGTTACTGAACCCGAGCGATCGATCGATGGCTGTTAACTGAACCCGATCGAGCGATTCCTTCGCTACTGCTGCTAACTGAAGTCGATCGATTGGATGAACAGTGAGTGTTGCGGGGGGGTGGATTAACAGTGAGCGGTGGCGTTGCCTCTGGATGAACAGGACCCCGTGATGTGGAGGGCTGGATGAACAGTAGATGGTGGAGGGGTGCCCGTGGAGGGGTGGTTGAACAAGACCCCGTGGTGTGGAGGGTTGGATGAATAGTAGACGGTGGAGGGGTGCCCGTGGAGGGGTGGTTGAACAGTAGCCGGTGGAGTAGCACGCGGTGGAGGCTGGATGAATAGGAGCCCGTGGAGGCTGGAGGAGGTCGACGGTAGCCCGTGGAGGCTGGAGGAGGTTGACGGTGGAGATGAACAGTATCTCGTGGAGTCCCGTTTTGCGGTACGCCACACCCCTCCCGATGAACAGGACCCCCGTTTCGACTGTAGCGCTCCAACACAAGTATGTTTCGTCCGTTTTGCGGTTCGCCACACCCCTCTCGATCAACAGGACCCCCGTTTCGACCGTAGGAGGTCCGTTTCCTCCGTTTTGCGATACGCCACACCCCTCCCGATCAACAGGACCCCTGTTTCGACCGTAGGAGGTCCGTTTCCTCCGTTTTGCGGTACACCATACCCCTCCCGATCAACAGGACCCCGTTCCAAACGTAGGAGGTCCATTTCCTCTGTTCTGCGGTACGCCAGGCCTCGTGTCCATCGCCTGTTCCGTCCAAGCCCTCTCGATGAACACGACCACGCATTCCGTTCTGACCCAGCTTGGCTCCCCATGAACACGACGACGATGTTGTTTCTCCGTTCCGACCCAGCCATGTACGTATGCACGAGTAGGCGTTCGAGACCCTGCCCGTATGTACGTACATGGCCGTATTTTCTTTCTTGCACCCTGGCCGTTGTATGTACGTGTACATGCTACATGCGCGCCTCTACTATGACACGTACGCGCCTCTACTACGACACGTGGGCGCCTCTACATCGACCAGTATATATGTACGTACACATTCGCGACCAGAATGACAACGCTACGTACGCTTCGACCAGGTGTGTCTCGACTGTCAGGCACTTCTTTGCCTGCGAAGATGTAGCTGGTGGGTCCCGGCAGTCAGGGGGTGAATCGTTTTTTTTCGGACGCACTTCCTTGCGTGCGAAGATGTAGCTGGTGGGTCCCAGCAGTCAGGGGGGCGAATCGTTTTT
>NC_041383.1:257954445-257999280 GCF_002162155.2 Triticum dicoccoides
ATCGTTTTTTTTTTGCCCAGACACACTTCCTTGCATGCGAAGATGTAGCTGGTGGGTCCCAGCAGTCAGGGGGGCGAATCATTTTTTTTGCCCGGACGCACTTCCTTATGTGCGAAGATGTAGCTGGTGGGTCCCAGCAGTCAGGGGGAAAAGTTTTTTTTGCGAAATACGGTAGCCCGTCCGGTGGGTCCCCGCTGTCAGGTGGAGGAATCATTATTTTGCCCGTAATAAGGAGGCACTTCCTTGCTGCGGCCGTGGACCCAGTTGTGAGCCTCTCCATGTACAGTCCACGTCCGATGGAAGTCGTTCCTTGACCACGTTGACCACGCCGTGCCGAGAGCACCACGGGGGTGGACGACGGCGAGGTTTAGGAAGGGGACGACTCGGAGCCGGGGAAGACACAGAAGTGGATGCCCACGCGAAGAGGAGTACGAGGGTTCACTGGTTCGGCTGCGGTGTGAGGCTGTTGTTGCCGCAGAATAACAGGGGGTGTGGGTGAGTAGAGGGATGGCCTGGCCAGCGGTGGGAGTAGTTGGGGTAGTGAGGCCTCCGCGGCATCACAGCCGGCCACGGGAGGCAGGAGCACGCGGCACGACCGGCACTGGTTTGGGCGGCTGGAGCAAGAAGACCAGAGGTTGAAGAAGCACTACGGCCGTTGGATGAACATCGTACGGTAATAGGAGCTAGAATCATTCATATTGACTAAGTTGACAAAGCCCTCCGTCCCCGTCAACTTGGTAGGCCCACAAGTTAGCCTCCCACTATGCTGGTTCCAGCTGGCAGGGGGAGTATTCATTTTTTGTGCGTAATAAGGAGGCACTTCCTTGCGTGCGAAGATAGCTGGTGGGTCCGACATGTCAGCGGGGGGCACGTTTTTTCGTGAAATACAGAGGCCCTTCCGGTGGGTCCCAGATGTCAGGTGGAGGAATCATTATTTTGCGCGTAATAAGGAGGCATTTCCTTGTGTGCGGCCGTGGACCCAGCTGTCAGCCTCTCCACGCACAGTCTACTTCCGATGGTGTCGTTCGTTGACCACGTTGACCACGCCGCGCCGATCGCATCCAAGGTGGTGGACGACGGCGAGGCCCCGGACAGTAACGAGCCGGAGATGGGAAGACGCGGGAGTAGAGTCGCAGACGGAGAGGTGTACGAGGGTTAACTGGTTCTAGTGCGGTGTGGTTCGGCAGTCGGTGGAGAAGAACAGGAGGTTTGGAGGGGTGGAGGGATGGTCTGGCCAACGGTGGAGTAGCGCTTCATAGCGAAGCGTGCTAAGCAGAGCTGCTAGCAGCAGGAGGCGGGAGGTTGTCCCGACGGCGCTGGAGGAAGAAGACGAGAGATTGAAGATGGATGTCGGTCGTTGGATGTAAATCCAACGGCTAACATGTCAGAATCATTTGTTGACTAAATTGACAACGACTTGCATTGGCTTCGACCTATTGGCCCACATTTCAGCCTCCAAAAATGTGGCACATATTCAACCCATTTTTTCAGAATTTAAAGTTTTTTTTGGCGCGGTAGAATTTACAGTCAATTTGATCTTCTTCTTTTTGAATTACAGCCATTAGCTGGGCTGGGTGAACAAATAATGTAGCATCCATGCGGCCCATTTATTTTATTTCTTAAAAAATTACAGGCCATTTGCACTTTCTCGAAATACACGATTTTGCTGGGCTGATTCTAATTATAATGTTGGGTTGGGCCAGCAATGTTATCAAAAAGTAAAAAGGGGTTGAGCATTTTATTATAAATATATTTAAATAATAAGTGATATTATTACATTCGTCCTTAAATCTTACCAAGCTTTTGTACACAATCACTAGGATTTTCGTGCCAAAACAATCCAGGATTTTATTTGTTAAGAAATTATTTTCATAAATTAATAAGATGTGGGATATTGTTTTCTTACATATGTAAGTATCTGTTAAATATATGATGACAATAAAAATAATATATAATAACATATAAAATAATTTAAATATATATAATATAGTTAGAAGGGAAACATAAGTTGGACCTGGCGTTCCTATTCTTATATAGAAAAATACAACAGACCTCTGTGTTTTCTTCAAAAAAATTCATAAATTGGGCTGCCAAAAATAAAACCTCGGATGGGAGGTCCATAGGCCAGTCGATACATGACGGCCCTAAGAAAATACAAACAGGCCTATGGACCTCCCATCCGAGGTCGTGGGCTGCGCATGTTAAAAATGAAAGCCTAGACGGGGCAGCCCAAAACCACGTCCAACACTTGCCAAAACTTCGTCCCTCATTTTCTCCGTGTTTCGCACACTCGACATTGTGTGGGCATTTTGACTGTGCATCATATGAAGATGTGCTATGCATGAATGTTGATCAGCATGATGTTAACTGGCTGGTAGTTCCATTTTTGACCATGAATAAAACTTCCAACATGATGTTAACCCTGTTTGAAAAGGCCGTGTTAATATAAATGTTCTACCTCTGAAAGTTGCAGTTTCTTATCTGAAACTGAAACTTGCAGTTTCTTCTCTGAGAATCACATTGTCTGCACTTTTATACTCCTATGAAACTACATTTTTTAAGTGCTAAAAATAGATCTCTAGAATTCATAAAATACTTCGTAAGCTCAATACTGCAAATCTGAAATTCAAAAGAAATTCATATCTGAAAGTACTCTCAAAATACACAACACAAAACACAATTCACAACCTGCAAATACTGAAAACCCTAAGCTCCTCCTGACAAATCACAACCTGCCCGACTATTGGGCTGGGGGGGCAGCCCCCTCCTATTCCTCGGCGGAAGACAGCCGCCCCGTGAGACGATGTGAATGGCGAGGGAGACGATGGAGGGGAAGCGTCGTCGGGCCAACTGCTTTTCTCCTCATGCAGTTGGGTTCGGTCGACGAAGACTCCATCGGCTCGCTCTGGCAGGACACCCTCACAAACGGCACCCTGTAGATGCTCGATCCTTCAATCTCTAGTGGATGCTCCATCTGGGATCGATACTCCCACCACCGCTCCCTCGCGATCGGATTCGGTGAATCTGTTTGCTCCACGGCCCAGAGGAGCAGCTCTATGTACTCCGGCGCGACTCCCTCTAGGAGTATCGCTGCCTTTTCGCTCTGTTGCAGATATTTGGCCATGGATGTCGCCGTCGCCGCTAGTTGGTCCTTGTTGTCAAACCAAGACTGTATCTCCAACATCCTAGCTAGCTTCACAGGGTCGCCGTCTGCGATCCTCACGTATCGGTTGTACTCCTCCATCGATCTACTTCTCCACAACACCTTCACTCGCCGGCGGTGGTTTTTGAATGGAAGAGGAGAGGAGCAGCGCTGGTTTTGGATTAGAATGGGAGAGGAGCGACGCTGGTTTTCGACTGGAACGGGAGAGGAGGGGCGGTGGTTTTTAAATGGAAGAGGAGAGGAGCGGCACTGGATTTAGATTGGAACAGGAGAGGAGCGGCGGTGGTTTAAGAGGAGAAGAGCGGAAGAGCGGCACTGGTCTTGGAAGTATTTTTTTGTTGTTTTGTGTATTTTGGGTCAAAGTTTGACCACGTACTATATTTGACAAGCAAAATGTCACTGCATGTCACCAAAAATTGTATCTTTTGGTTCGTATCTGAATGTACTTTCAAATTATATTATTTTTGCAATGTATAACATATATTTTATGTGCGAAACTCATGGTCAATTATGACCCAGAATAAAAGGGAGACTAGTCAATGTGGGGTCGCTTTCTTAATTGAAGGGTAAATTGATTTTGATTTTGATCCAGTCACAGTGCGCCGGCCCTCTCGTCCAATCCTAAATCGCTGCCGCACGCTTCTCTCCCTCTTCTCCATTGCAAAACCACCTCCTCTCCTCTCCCTCTTCTCCATTGCAAAACCACCTCCTCTCCTCTCCATCATCTCCATTCCAAAACCACCGTCTCGCCTCTCCCTCTTCTGATCTTCTCCATTGCAAAACCACCTCCTCTCCTCTCCATCATCTCCATTCCAAAACCACTGTCTCGCCTTTCCCTCTTCTGATCTTCTCCATTGCAAAACCACCTCCTCTCCTCTCCATCATCTCCATTCCGAAACCACCGTCTCGCCTCTCCCTCTTCTCTATTGCAAGACCATCGAATCTCCTCCCATCTTCCAAAGCTAGTACAGGACCACTCAGAAGGACATCTATGGAGAGGATGCAGCAGCGAATCAGGCAGATCACGGTGGCGACCAGGCAAAGTTAGCCAGGTTGAAGGAGATCCTTAGTTGGTTTGACAATGAGTGGGAGATTTCGAGGACGGTGCGGTCCATGTGGCAATGTATGCGAAAGAGCAAGACGACGGCGATGAGGGCGGAGATGTACATGTACCCTCGGCGGTAGTCACGCCGCAGTCCTCCGAGTTCATCGAGTATCTCCTACGGGTGATGGAGCAGACAGATTCGCCCGAGGCGACAGTCAGGCGGAGGTGGTGGGAGTATAGGTCGAAGGTCGAGCACCCAGAGGATAACGAATCGATCGAGTATGGTGTGTCGTTCGTGAGGGTGCAGAGCCAGCCGGATCCACAAGAGTATTCATTCTCCCACTACAAGAGGAGGCCGGATGGCATGACGTCGCTTCCCCTCCTTTCTCCACGGATCCCTCGACGCTTGCCTCGTTTCAACGGCAGCGGTAGGGTCTAAGGTAAGCTTCGCCCTAACCTAATCTTCCACCTGCTCATGCTTACAATCAGTGTGACAGCTAATGAAAATCATGCTTACAATCAGTCTCCGAGTACTACGCCAATCACCCTAAAATAGCTTTGGACCTTTGGGTCAAAGTTGTGACACAGTGTACAAATAAAGCAAAATAGATTGGTGCTTCTTTCAGAAAAGAGTACTCCCTAGAAAACTGCTAATATAAGCTAGTAGTATTTGGTTAGAGGATTTGCTGCCAAGAAAGATCCGTCCACAGAGAGCGCCACACATCCCACTGGTGGTGGTGGATGCCAATGCATGCATGCAGCATGGTTGGTGTCGGTAACTTTTACTTGGCACACCTCGCACTCTGCATATATGCCGGTTCCATACGTACATTTGTGTAGTTCCACCAAAATGCAGCTGAATAACCCTGTTTGCACAGATAATGAAAAAGCATGATTACATTATAGTGGCACTAGTTGATGAAACACACAAAATAAATAGAAGAAAATATTGCGATAGTATCATAGTATGCCATGCTGCGAGGGCGAGATGGGCCCTGCGATGCTTCATATGGTACGCCTCATACTGGACATCGTCCCAAGTCTCCCAGATACACCTTCTGCCAGTGATGAACATCAGTGTACAACGGTAGTACAAGGAGGCGCCTTGAGACATTCAAATCTCTATTTTTGTACATATCAACTAAAATTAAGCACCCCAGTTTGCAGAAACGCTTAAAAATACAATGGGACTAATTGATGAAACATACATTAACAAAGAGAAGCACTTTCTTTATCTACATTGGAAATGAAATGATAGAGATGACACTTGCTCTATTTTAACTGTATTATTACTTCATTTTATCAGTGACACTAGGGTCGAGCAGGTGGCAAACAAGGTGTACCGTGCGTCGCAAGGATGGAGGCGAGGGGTGCTTAGACTGGGATGTTGAAGCTGGCTCTTTCAGTCACCAACATGGATGATTCAATTCTTGGGACCTTTGGTGCAGTTCACTGAAAATGAAGCAATGTCCCGTGAGCTAGCAGCTTCTTCTTCAAAAAAATTAAGAAAAGGGCTCCAGCCTCGGTTCCATTTCCATCAGAAAACGAAACCCACAGAGCTTCTTCTTCATTAGTTGCAATAAAATTGAGCAACATCAAGGTTGGTTGTGAAGCTCCTGGAATGCTCAACTATAATTTGGATATCATTTGTGCAGTTCAACTAAGATCGAGCGTGAAATGTATATCTCTGTTTGCACAAAAAGGTGGAAAGGAGGGTGACTAACAAGTGATGAAACATGCATCAAATGAAAAGAAGCATGTTCCTTATCTGAATGGCAATCCTACAAGGACAGTAGCAATTTCTAAAGCAGTGGCATTGCTAGATATGAGTGTGGGCATTAGGATTAACTATGACAACCGTTAAATACGACATTACTTTGGGCACGGGAGAGTAGGCGGACCAGGACAGTTGCATTTCTAACGAAAAGAAACAACTTATCTTAATGGGAAATTTTAGAAGGACATGTAAAGAAGTGCCATTAATTCATATTACTGGAGGCATTACATTGAAAACAACATTGGTTTAACATGTTGTTACTTTTAATAGTGCGAATGCTACATTTTACCAGTGGCATTACATAAGAGTGGCTCGGGGCAACAAACATCAGAACAGGATATCTGGGTTGGTCCCATTTTTTTCAGTATAGCCACCTTATACTGTGTGAGGCTAGCAAATCTAGTGTTGGACTTACTCTGTTGACTTGTCCCCTAGTACCCTAGTACCCACTTTCTTTCCTTTTTCAACCAATAGATCGGGTTTATATTGAGTTTGTACTGCGTTTCCCTTTATTTCCCTATTAGACCTAGAGACTAGTTGGATAGCTAGTCTCTGCTACTTTTCGCCCCCATTATTTCCTCTTTCGACCAAGTCCTAGATTCAAGTAACAAATCCTCCCCCACCCCCACCCCCTTTCTTCCTTGTTTGAACCAAGTAGTACTAGGTTCGAGTGCATGAACTAGTTTTACCTCTTAAACGTAAAAAAAATTAGGTGGTTTTCAAACAGCCGATCGATCCTATCTACGAGGGGGCCTGAGAAATAGTAAAAGATACAAATGCAGCAACGTCAGGAGCTCAGGAAGTAGAGCAAGGCCGGTTTCAAAGGAAGTTATACCTGATGGTCACCGGGATGTCGCTAGGTGGGCGGCGGGAGGCCGGATCTGCCCACACTACGGCAGCGAGGAAGAAGGGGTCGGAGGCCCTCCCTCGCCAGCGATGCTTGGGAGAGAACGGCAAGGCAGGCTGATCGGGACGCACCCAGCAGTGGGCAAGAGCCATCGCCGAGGACGACCGCGTGAACATTGCACCTTCTCACCTTCCCCGGCGGAGAGGATCCGGCTGGATCTGTGACCAGCGGTGAGCAGAGAGAGAGAGAGAGAGTGTGTGGCCACCGCTGTCGTGTTTAGATCTGGAGAGGCCGAGACAGTGTGAAGAGAGCAACACTAGCAAGCAAGCGTGGAGGCTCCTGCCTATATAGTGGAGTAGTACTAGTTTTCTTTTGTCTACCGGAGCCGGCTTGACCTCGTCAATGACTGTTGAGAAGTCTTCATGCACGTGGCCCGGAGGCGCAGTTGTTGTCATTTTGATCTGAAGCGCCGGAAATAACATATAACACGAAAAAATGCCACATGACAAGAAATCATAACCTCACTACCCAAAGGAGACAACATTAATCTCGACAGACAAACTAGAGGAGGAACAAAGCTCAAATTAAAGATAAACTCGTGGAAAAGGGGTCTGTCGATAGATGTCCTAATTAACATAGCCGGCTTGGCCTAGATGGCAGGCGAGTAGTCACTGTTCGTGCATGTGCCCCCAATGACTAGCCCAACTCAGTTGTCATTGTTTAACCCTTGTAGTGATCCGAAGCACATGACACCTAATTTTGCGAGATGACAAGAAACCTTTTTTTAGATTTCTCACCACAACTACAACCATGTACAACACAGCCTACACGATATGTAGACGATAGCCAATCCAGGCGTGGCTGCTGGAGTCTGGTCACATGCATGGACGAACTGATCTTCCGTGTCTTGCAGGGATCGTCCAGGCACCAACGTAGTACAACACTTCTCTAGTACTATCACTCGTCTCCCTCTTCTATTAAGTCACCCAACTTGCGGGGCCGGGGAGTGTGCCTATGGTCGGTTCTCAATTGCCATCCCACCTGTGTGTGCGAACGCAATATGACGCGTGTTCCATTCGGAGAGCAGCATGCCAGACCGACCGACCGTCTGGGGTGCGACGCAAATGTGACGGGCATGCTATATACTCTGTACATGTGTACCACCGTTTTCTAGACGCATTGCTCCATGGCAAGGGCGCAATCCATGGATACAAAATTAGTATACTATATACTATTTAGAAGTCGAGGGCGGGGCTTTTCCTGCGCGGTAGGCGGCGGGGCAGTTCCGCCTAGTCGGTTCGACAGAGACGCGAGAAGACGAGGGAGGGCTGCTGCAAACGTAGGGTTGTGTGATTTGATAGCGAGTTACTGCTGGAAAGGTGGGGCCCCATGATTTGACTTGCCATTATCATTTTAACTGCGGCGCTACGACCGGCGTGAGTCTCCCGATTCCTGACCACCTCCATACAGGTGCCTCTCCCAATGCTCCACCATGTAGTAGAGGCTGGCTCTTGCATGAGAGCCCACTTCTCCACTTTTTCCTTGCCTCTCTTTCCTCCACATAAGGAAAAATGCCATGTAAAGCGCACTATTGTACTTACTTGCTCCTACAGGTGCTTAAGCTTGCCACATAGGCATAAAGTTTGATGTGGCAAGTTAATCAAGAAGAGAGAGACTAGTTTGGTGACCCAAGGAAGAAACGGTGCTAAGGGCACCCACAATGTGAGTATTTGACGCCACTAAGGCTGCCTCTAGACCCATGAACATTGCATCTATACACTGCATCACCCGCCTCTAGGCTAAAAAATCTTGGAGACGCCTCTATGCTAAGCGTCGGCCTCCAATGCTTTGTGGTGAATAAAATATTCTGATGTCCCCATTGTCAGTCAGTTAGGTGCTGGAGGGACCGATGAGTTGGTTGACAAATGCATCATATTTTATTTAATTTTGGGCCCGGCTTTGTCTCTAAAGCTAGAGGCTGCACACTGCGGAGTTTTCATCTATGATTAGAGGCAGACCCGTGGGTCCCAGTTTAGAGGCAAGGTTGCCTCCAAACACTGGAGATGCTCTAAGCGCGTGTACCTAGGTGAAAAGACAATTTTGAGTCTATAGCTAATTAAATGAAGCAAACTTAGCAACACCATTTCATTGGAAGAGGTCACTCCTTGACAAATGCAATAAACACTACTACTCCCTGTGTCCCATAATGTAAGAACGTTTTTGGCACTACACTAGTGTCAAAAACGTTCTTATATTATGGGACAGAGGGAGTACGAAGAAAGAGATAGAGAGAAGTAAAAAAAATACACTTATAGCCAACCTTATAGCCAAAACCATGTTGTAGCATGAGTGACTAAGTGATGACTATGTATGACATGCCAACATCAGATAGCCTAACGCACCGTGTTAAATCTCCAAGGGCGCGACTGCACGAGCGACGCGACGGTCGTGGTAGGCGCGACCATGATACGGGCTGCTGGCAGCCCTTGGATCTGAGTTCAAACGGTCGCATGCTAAGTTGCTAAAAATTTGCAGAATAACCCTCCAGGATAGGATATTCACCCATAGGTCTAGAATCACGCCATGCAACCGTTCGATCTCAGATCCAAGGGCTCTCGGAAGCCCGTATCATGGGAGAATGGAAAGCCACTACCCTGCCGTTCGCACGCTGGCAGTTCGCTCCTACTCGTCCCTGCACGTCCTTTAATACTATGGTGGTTCGCTCCTAGTCGTCCCGTCCTTTCACATTACGGCAGTTCCACTAATCCAAACCCTCCTCCCAAATCCATGGCGTCCCAAATCTCCCCGATCAGCGGTGAGTACAAGGTTAGAACCATCACCGGTGATGAGTTCGACGTCATCTACACCCATTCTTCCGCGATGGTGAAAGGATGCCTTTCTCACTTCAGACGCATGTTCGAAGACTCAGATGATGAGTGGGTCACTGGGCTAGATGTTGAGTACAGCACAGTCTTGGGACGAGAGAAGGATCTAAAGGACGAAGAGAGGAAGAAGCCTGCCACGATCTAGGTTTGCATGCATGACTTATGTTTGGTCTACCACATATGCCATGCCGACGTTGAGTGCTAGGATTTTAAGGACTTCCTCGAGAGCAACCTAGTCAAATTCGTTACTGTAGACTTTGGTAACGACAAAGAAGTCCTGCGTCGGATAGGCCTCGTTGTAGGCAACACCTTCAACCTCCAGAAGAATCGGCTTGTGTCCTCTCGTCAGCCTTCAATGCTGACCCTGGCAGGAGCCATGGTTCATCCTTCGTATGGTAAACTGGAGAAACCTCCATACACGTTTCATCGTCATGCATGGCAGCGGAATGTACTAGATATAGACCACATCCATTACGCTGCAATGGATGGCTACCTTTGTTTCAATATCTACAAGGGTTGGATGAAGAGCAACAGCCAAGTTGGTGGTTCTAGCAAAGAAGTATCGGCCAAGAGGAAGAGGGACAAGGACGAAGTCGACGACGTGGACGAGGACTCCGAGTAAGGTGGCAGTGTTGTTGCTCATGGTGGTTCTAATGTAGTGTCTACCGGAATAGTTGCAAAGTCTAATTTCAGGTGTGCTTAATTTAATTTGAGGGGTGTGTTGTGCTGAGCCCCCAGCAGAACTATGTTATGTTTCTTCTTATTACTTTAACTCTTCAGTACATACATACTAGTATTTCTTACATTTCATCTTTTAGTTGGTATAGTACTACCACTCGTTTCTTCACATTATATACGTACAATATATATGGCCAACATCATATAGCCAGCAGTTTAGTTGTCAAAGAATTTCAGGGTGCTTAGTTTTGTCAAAGAATTCCAGGGTGCTTAGTTTTATTTGAGGGGTGGGTTGTGCTGGACACCATTATTGTGACTATCCTTTTTAATAGTACTATATGCATAATTTGGCGACGAGCGCTCTCTATATGTACCACCTTTTTTTAATTTCAAGTTTTGCTCCATGGCGCAATCCATCGATACTATTGTTGTACAAAAGTATACATTTTTTAAAAGGCTAGAGGGCGGGGCAGTCTAGCTTGGTCAGTTTCACGAGAGGCGAGGGCCTTTGTGATTTGACGGATCATTACTGCTGGAAGGCAGGGCCTTGTGATTCGACTGCTCGTATAAATGAGCCGACGACCTGATCGAGGAGGAGCAAAGAACCATGTGGTATACTCAAGTTTTCCACTGGAGTAGTACTGCGACGGAGGAGCACGAAACACGGCAGCCCAGTGCCATATGGCGATAAAAAATGATCTAATTTGCTAGTCATCTCATTGTTAGCATTGTTCTATTCATTCCCTCAAAAAAACCATTGTTCTATTCATGCCTCAGAGAGAACGTGACACGTGCGGCGAAACACCCGAAGCAAAAGATGAAACACAGCAGCAAAAGAAGAAGGAAGATTATCATCCCAAATGACCTAATTCGCCGCAGAGTCGTAACTGCTTCTTAATCGCCTCCACGACCTCCATCTCCTTGCGCGTCTCCTCCGCCATCTTCTTCATTATGTCCATGACACGGGATTTCTCGACGCGATCCTTCATCATCTGTTCCACGACCGCATTATGTACCTTGACAACAGTCGGGTGCTCGATGCGGAGCTTCGCCAACTCCTCCTTCTGTTCCATGACGAGGGCCTTCAGCATCTTCATCGAGGAACTACTATTCTCATGCAGCTTCTTCCAGCCGGCGTTCTTCTCCTTCAACAGGTCAATCTCGTGGCAGAGCTTCGCCTTGTCCTCCTGAAGTCGCAGGATTTTGCCGGTCGCCTTCTTCTCTGAGGCAATGCTCTTCTTTAGCAGCATCACCAAGCCGGCGGTCAACTCCCCCTGTTGATTGAGCTAAGCGGGCATGTCGTCAAGGCTCTCCTTCAGCAAGTCCATCAAGCCTTGGATGAACTCCTTCTGCTTATTGAGGTGCTTATTGAGCTGATCGGGCATGTCGTCGAGGGATAAAGACTCCAACTCCTCCGGCTCGGCATGTTCGCCTCCGCGGCTAGGGCGCTCCTGGGAGCCATCGCCTGCCCGTGAGAGGTCTTCGAGGTCTCTCGTGGCGGCGAGCCCTCTCTTTTTTTTCCGCAGCCTTGGTTGCCGCTCCCTTGTTACGAGTAGTTCTTGACCTAGAGCCCTGCTCACCGGCCATGGCAACGACGGACGAAGAAGAAGCACTTATGAGGAGGAAAGGTAGAGTAATTTTCGGTTAGGTAGTTCCCATTTTCATAACCTAAGTACTAGAAGTAGTACTAATACCTGCATAGTGGGAACATGTTCAGGTTTGGTACGTACTAGTAGGTGTGAGCAGGCTTTCGAATGTGATGGGAACAAGGTAAAGATTAATTGATGGTTTTGGTTTTGAGGCCCTAAACGGCTCCCGATGAGTTTAGCGGAACATAAATTTCAAGTACTACACTGCTCAAATGCGTAAATATTATGTTACTATCAAAAATTGGCACAAAATACGAAGGAGACCAATGGAAGTACTACTAGCAACCCACGATTTAACTACTCGCATGCGCGCAGTGGAGTAATAATGTCTTTCTTCCGCCCTCACGTCCACTCAATTTGCATGCGTTGTATTAATTGACCATCAATGAAGTGAACGACTTTACAAGCGTCAAATTATCACATGGGATGGATCTTGGTACAAAATTACGTCCGCCCGTGTACCCGCGTGTGCGTGCGAGGGAATGAGTGTGTGTGTGTGGTGTGCGTGCACATCTTTGCTTCGTGCATGTACCGCCGGTATGGCTCAGGGAGGACGAGTACATTCTTCTGGAACCAGCAGCACGTCACTGTGATCAATCCACGCAAGGAGGTCACAACAACGCCTCCACATGTGCCACGTGGCTTCATGAACTGTTAGAGAGACACTATGTAGCGTGCCATTGGTATTCTAATTTACGTGTTTTGCAAATACTCGAAGTACTAGTAAGGAACACATGCATTGCACGCATCAGATTTTGCAACCAAATTATGAATAAATACCACACTATAGCATGTAAGCTCTGAGTCATATATGCCTGATGTAGCCCTTCATTTAATTCTTATAGTTCATCTCATTCAAAATCAATTAGCTTTTATAAAAAGCTAAGAACGCGGGAATAGGAAAAACATGGGATTATAGTGGAATGTCGTCTTGAATCCTACAGGATTGTACGAGTGTTTGATTGTGCATAGAAAAAACGCGGAATTCTTTCAAAGAGGTTTGAGTGGATGGGGTGTTTCCTATGAAATCTAGTGCAAATGAAACATATGGAAAAATTCCTATGGTTTACAATCCTACGAATCAAACAACCAAGATAGGAAAAATTCCTAATGATTAGAATCCTCCAAAATTCATTTGAGAATCCTTTGAATCAAAGAAGCCCTTAATCTATTTTATGATTCATGGAATTGTGCATTGTAAAGCATAAAGTAAAAACAAATAATGGCAATTCAGCTAGAACAAAAGTTTGGGCAGTTATGATACAGAAGATTCTAGAACAAAAGAGAACCACTGTTGTTTTGAGGTTTGTGCATTATGTTTAACTTCAACCATGGAGTCTGCTAGATTGTACATGTGGCAAATCCGGTGGGGGCTAGAAGATGGTGCGAGGGGCCGAGTGGAGGGAGACTATGAAGGAATGCACAAGTGTGAGATTGATATTTAGAGAGAGGGGGCGAACACGTGCGTTGTTGCACGCAGTGGCGGAGCCATGAAAAATAAATGAGCTAGGGGGCCAGGCATTGCTAATCCTTTACGAGGAGGGTCAATTCATGAAATTAAACCATTTCTAGCAGCAATTGTCTAATGATCACATTCATATTAGCCTCGATATATAGTGATGTCAGGGGGGCAGGGCCCTTACTGCCCCCTGTCTTCGCCATTGTGCACGCGTCTGAGAGATGAAGCGGAAGGCATGGATGATGAGAGGGGGACGTTGGATATATATAATTAATGTGGGTGTATTAGCTATATATGTTAATCCTATATAGAGAGGTATACATTGATCGATGTGGACGTGGGAAAGAGGGTGAGACCTCACTGGATATATCGATTGATCGGTTTGTGTGGAAAACTATGAAAGACCTAGCTATATACACACATACATAGAGGAACATCGATCGTTGCGCATGCACGCATGAGAGATAAAGAATGCCTGATATGATGGAGAGGGGGATGTGTGTGGGTGTGTGCCTTCGTGGGAGACCGACCTAAAGAAAAAGATTGCATGCGTGCGATGGATAATGCCAACTGGTAGTGTGTGTGCATGCATGCACGAGAGAAAGTTAGTGATACAATTATAAAGAGAAGACTACTGTGTGGGTGTAAAAAAATAGGTGAGGTCATAATCAATGTAAAGTTGAATTAAAATATTTGAATAAGAGATTCTGATGTTTGGAACCCATGCATGCATGAATATAACAGAGATCTGCGTGGTGTGGTTTGGAAATGAGCATGTTGTAATGTATACACATTGAACAAGGTCAGACTGATTTGAATTTGAGATACTGATGGCAGACATCATTTGGCCACGTCGCATCCATGCAGGGACACACTATTCTAATTGGAGATGATGGGCGGCTTTCGCATCACATATCTATATCTATACCCACATATATATATATATATATATTATATTTTTATATTGTGTGTGGGTAACTTTAACTTTGAAAGATGGTCATTGGATGAGGCGAATCCGATGATCCAAAGATGGCAAATTTGAGCACTACTGGCCGTTGGATATCATCTAGATTCCACCAGATTTTGCCACATGTATAATCTAGAAGACTCCATGGTTGAACTTAAGCATAATGCACAAACATCAAAACACAAGCACTTCTTATTTGTTCTAGAATCTTCTGTATCAGAATTGCCCAAATGTTTTTCTACATGATTTGCCATTATTTGTTTTTTACTTTATGTCTTACAACGCACAATTCCATGAATCTTAAAATAGATTAGCTTTCTTATAAAAACTAGATGATTTTGAATGAAATGAACTATAAGAATTAAATGAACATCTACATCATGCATATATGACTCAAAGCTTGCATGCTATGATGTGGTATTTATTCATAATTTGGTTGACAAATCTCATGCGTGCAATGCACGTGTACCTTACTCTAGTCTAAGTGGTGTTTGTGTGTGTGTTGTGCGTGTTGAGGTGCAAATTGTCTTTTTTTGGGGTACACGTTAAGCTTGTTCTTCCGAAATTTCAAGCCGCGCCTTGTTATGCCGAAAATTCAAGCTAGCGTCCCTGTCTATCGTGCTGCGGAACTCCCGCCTCTTCAACCCGCGCCTTGTTAGCCCGAAATATTTAAGATATATCTTTGTCTCGTTGTACTCCGACAAATCCCTCCATCTCAACCCGCGCCTTGCTATTCTGAAATTACAACGCGCATGAAAACTCCCACCTCCTGTGAAATCCCGACACGCGAAATGCCCGTGGTACCCCTAAACCGAAAGAACCGCCTCAAATCGGTGAGGGTACTTTCGTAACTTACCCCACATTTCGGACAAACGCGTCTCTAAACCATGGTTCCCCACTGCCATCCCATCCGCCCACCCATTAGTACACCGAGGCCGCGAAAACCCGTGACGAAACCCCACACCCTGCTCCGTCCGCCACCCAGCCGGAGCTTGTTCCCCGACAACGTCGTCCACAGCAACACCTCGACGTCCCTCATCCACCGTAACGGATGAGGATCCGTCGTAGATCTCATCGTCCCACCGGTTCAGCCACCCTGTCCTCCACCTCCAAGGAGATGCCCTGACGTTCCCCTCCTCTTTCGCGCCACCTCCATTCCCACACCACCGTTTTTAGCTGCACCACCGGAAGATCATCATCATCACCGTTTGCTCAGATGAAGCTGCGGCCCAATCGGTGCCACCAAAGAGGTTGTACACTAATCGCCGCATTTTCTTCTTGATTCGATATCATGGTGCTGCCGGCGCTCGGTCCCGAGCCGACATGGCGTGGCTCCATCCACGGCAGCGTCACTGGCCACTTCCTCCACGACGTCGCTCCCTCGGCGGCAACGTCCACATCAGTAGGAGCTGCTGCTGCTTTAGCTCTCGCTCGCGCTGCTGCTCTGCTCTTGCTCTCGGTCCCCTGCCTAGTCTACTCTTGCTATTGCTCTTGCTCATGCTGCTGCTCTCACTCTTGCTCTTGCTTGTGATGTTGCTCCGATTTAGCTACACTTCAGTTGACTGAATCGACTTTTGGGTCGGTCGATTTTCAGGGGGTGGGGGGCTCACCGGGGTGATGGAAGAACCAGCCGCAGTAGGGAGGGGGCTCGTCGGCGGTGGCGGGGCGTTGGCGGGCGGTGGCGTGGGGATCGCCGGAGAAAAAGCTTGGCACAAGGGGGCTAGAGGGATGGCCGAGGCGGCGGCGGACCAGTGGTGGGGAGTGTTTTCGTGGCGGGCGGGGCGGCGCACCGCCGGCCGCGGGAGGCGGGGGGCTGCTGTTTTGCCGGTGGTGGCTGGCAGCTCAGGGGGTGGAGGTTGAAGATGAACTGCATGCCCTTGATTTCGTATCCAATGGCTGCAAAATCGACTGACTAGAGATGAAAAGGTCAGTCGACCGACGTGTAGCCTCACCTTGCTAGTGCGTTCAATTTCGACAGCAAAATTTAGTTTCGACAGCAAAATTCAGTTTCGACAGTTAAGTTCAGTTTCGACAGTTAAGTTCAGTTTCGACAGTTAAGTTTAGAGATGAGCAGCTGATTTATTTTACATCTAGCACTTTGTGGTTATGTATTTTACGTCATGTATTGGAGATGCTATTAGTATTCCACTCAGGTTAACGTTGTTAGTTGTCTCTCTTGTCCTGCTTCAGCCTCGGCGTCGTTCAACTCACCGGAGCTGCTCCAACGATGAAACCCTCCATCACAGTGGAGCAGTACCTCGGGCTCCATCTACAGACGCCTAAGATCTTCTTCCCCTCCTCCGACAGCAAGTCAATCGGAGCATCCTCACCGGCCAACCCAATCACATTGAGATCGACATGGCTTCGCCAAAGAGGTTGTACACTTGTTGCATCTCTTTTTTACTCTACATGTTATATATATTATCCACTGAGCACTCGTAGTAACGGGAAATACGATTATTTTATCCTACTATATGACAAGCAGTGAGGTACCAGGCAACTTAGTTATCCGTGATGGACTCTCTTGAACGCCATCATTATTTATCTCTGCACATTTGAGCTGTGCATTTGTCGATGGGCCTAGGAGTTGAGCTAGTATGGCAGTGGCCTGGGTCCAAAGTAATAGAAGTAGCACAAAAACATTTTTTCAGTGTAGGATTTTCCTTGCTCAAGCCTGCCTACTAGAATCGCCAGTGCTTGAAAGGAAAAGTGAATGAAAAACATAGGAATTGGGAAGTTTCCTATGGTACTACTTTTCATGAATTTGGTGCAAAGGAATGGAGCAAAGGAAAACTGTAGGATTTGTTCCTTTAGTGTCTCCTTGAAAGAAAAACCATAGGAATTCTAATTTCCACTTCTCCTCCTTTTCATATTCCTATTCATCAAGCACAAGACTAAGAGATAGTAGCATAATAGCATTATAACCATACATTTTCTTGTGGTTTGATCTCACCATGCTTTTTTGCATCCTGTGATCTTCCGATTGTTGTGAATCAAACACCCAGATTGCCAGAAATCCTGTGTTTTTAAATTCTCTGTTTTGCACGTGCATTCCTATCCTATTCCTGTCTATTTCCTATCCCTGCATTCTTAGAATCCTCAAATTCAAACAAGCCCTTACTCAATTACTTCTGTTACAGATATGTGTCAAAGAAAACCTTGTGTGGTTTGTCCTGCTCCTGCGGCGCTGTGTTCCACCCCAGCTCAGCTGCTCCAACGACGGAAGGGTTCACCATAGCAGGGATCCGCTCTCCAGACTGTCTTTCGCCACCTCAGATCTTCTTCCCCACCGCCGGCAGCCACGACAACTGCATTACCATCATCAACTGAGCAGATGACCTTGAGGACTACACGGGTCCGTGAGAGAGGTCGCACTCTTCCGTGTCTGCTTACGTTATGTGTCTCTTAATATGATGACATGCTACATTATCCTCGTGTTCGCCTATTAGACTCCGAGTCAGGTCCAAACTAATGCTGAAACTTGAGTTTTTAAATGGTTGTGGGGTACATATTGGGGTAGCAATCAGTACTATCTGTCTACTATCTGGTTAATCTCCGGTGTCTACTATGAGTTTCATGTTGGGTGCAAACAAACATTAAAGGAGCCATTATCTGTATTTTTTAACTAAAGCTATTATCTGCCTGCTATCATTGGTTTTGGGTCTATCCACAGTTTGCTACCATCACTCTGGATTTGTGCATGTACTCCTTACATAATCTCACTATGTTTTATTCCTATGCATGCCAGTTATTGTACACAATGGAACTGATCATGTAGAGCAAAAGAGACGAGCCTTGCGTGGCAATAAAATTTCATGCAGACGTCGTTCCATGGTGGGTGCAAAGGCAGCCCCCCTCCGCCCATTTCGGATCGTAATCAAGAGGAAGATAACTGTTCTGAGGGGGATTCAGAAGGAGAAGACCACTCCTATTTACCCCATGAGGTCTTCGCTCTAACTTGGCATGCTGATGTTGGTAATATCATGCATATGGTGCCTTGCATTGCTTACTGTATACATTAAAGATGTCATCTGCTTAGTTTAGACATGCTTTGTGTCAATGCCATCTGTTTAGTTTCTTTATCGTATATGTGAATCATGCAATTCCATCTTGTCTAGCCAGGCATCATATATGTGAATTTTGCAATGCCACCCTGGTTAGCCAGTCATCTTATATGTGAATTATATCATGCCATCATTTTTTATTACATGTTAAATTTGTCAACAATTTTAGTACATTCAGTTACTCTTCCTTGGCATCAGCCATTCGGCACGGTCAAGGAAAAATCTGGAGTGGAAACAAGGTCTTCAGGGCAGACAATGCTATCTGACGAAGCGCATGTCTTGCTGGTTACCATAGCTCCTCGGAGGAGGACTCAGAGACAGATGACCAGTCATATCCCCCCCCCAAGGTGCATGCCCTAACTTGGCAGGCTTATGTTGCTCATATCGTGTGTATGGTATCTTGCATTGCTATGTCATTTGCTTAGTTTAGACATGCTTTCTATGAATGCCACCTGTTTAGTGTCTAATTACCATATATGTGAATTATGCAATGCCATCTTGCTGCAAGACATTATATATGTGAATTATGCAATGTTATCTTGTTGCAAGGCATTATGTATGTGAATTATGCAATGTCATGTTGTTTAGGCAAGCATCATATATGTGAATTATATCATGTCGTCCTTTTTTCTATTTCTCATTGCTTTTGTCGACAATGTTTGTATATTCAACTGCTCTTCCTATGCATCAGCCATTTGAATTAGTGATGGAGAAATCTGGTGTGAAAACAAGGTCTTCAGAGCAGACAATGCTACCTGCTAAAGCAGATATCTTGCTGGTTACAGATAGCTCTTGAGAGGAGGATTCAGAGGCAGATGACCAGTCCTATTATCCCCCTGAGGTGTATGCTCAAACTTGGCAGGGTTATATTACTCATATAATGCATATGTTGTATTGCAATGCTTAGTTTTTACATCATATACACAATATTGAATGCCATCTCCTTAGTTGACACATCATATATGTGATTGACCTCTGCTCACTTCCTTAGTATATAAATCATATATTTGAATTATGTCATGCCATGATGTTTACATAGACAGCATGTATCTGAATTATGGCATGCCAACCCATTTTCTAAAGACATAATATAGTTATATCATCTCATCCTATTTACATAGTCATCATATTTTAAATTATGTCATTTTATCCATGATTATATCATGCCATCATGTTTCCATCGACGGCATGTTTGTGATTTATGGCATGCCAACCACTTTAATAGACACATCGTATAGTTATATCATGTCATCATGTTTACATAGTCATCATATTTTGAAGTATGTCATTCTATCCTGTTTAGTTAGCCATCATACATGTGAAATTGTGTCATGCTATCATGTTTAATTAGCCATCATATATGTGAAATTATGTCCTGCTATTATGTTTGCTTAGAAAACATAAATGTGAATTATTTCATGCCCTGTTTTCTTCCCTACTATCCATTGCACATGTCTATCTTACAATGTCTATACATTCAATTTCTTTTCTTGTTTATCAGCCATTTCAATTGGAGGGAGTGATGGCAGTATCTGTGGGAGTAAAAACACGGTCTTCAGAAAAGATCGTGCTACCTGTCGATGCAGATAGAACCATGGTTGTACTTGCCCAAGAACCAGCCCCACCACACATAACCCACACTCATGCCGATTGTACCCCTACCCAGTTGGACAGAGAACCAGCTACACCCCTTCTAACCCCAACCCCAGCAGATAGACACCTAGTTCCCGTTGACACAGCACCGTCTCCACCACAGAGCACCCAAACACGAGCAGTTAGTAAGGCAACTGCAGTGCCCAAATCATGAGGACCACCACTCCGAACCCAAAGTCAACGCTTAAAGTAGAAGAAGAATTGTTCTCAAGTCAGGTTTCGTAGCTATGGTTCATACTACTTTGCTCTTGCATCACAGTATTTACTGATACCAACCAATTTCAAATTTGAAGGATGCAACTGAAACTCCAATGGCGCAATAGGTATGTTTCAAACCTGTTTCTTCAACGTGTTTGGTTGTTTTCTATTGTAACTTGCTCTATGTTGATTTCAATTTCAATTGAATAAACAGTTATGTTCTCATGCCATGCACATTACAAGTGTTGTTATTGCTGTGTAGTTTCCCACACTTATATTCTGTCTATGCTGCTTTGTCTTAAATAGATATGATTCGAACTGTATCTATCTTGATTTGGCAACATAAACTAGAATGATATAAGACCATACAGTGACCATACTACATAGATATATGTTTTTTTCATGTTGTTATCCTTTCCACCTTACTACTGAACTGGTTTATCAAAATGAGTTTCATATACTACATTGTAAACCTGAGATGTGTTTGTTTGTTTATCTTTTAGAACGCGGATAATATATTGGAGAAGAGTACCCTGTTATGAAATGGTAAAGGAAGTAATGCAGATAAGGTTCAAGATAGTGAGACATCCCTGTTGGTCTCCAAGAAAGCTGATAAAAACTATATTGAAGACACTGAGACAACCCCAAAGTCTTGTCTTGATGTAGTGTTTGAGTTACTGGCTACCACTGCCGGCACTAGCTCTTCGAACTCGTTGCCTGAATCAGTTCGGCTTCTTGAGTCTCAACTTCAAGTTGAAAGACATCGATCAGATGTTATGCGACAGGAAGCCAAAGGACTGAGGAAGTCCCTGCAGAATTTAGATGCATACTTTCTGGTGCAACAGCAAGCACTGGAGGACTTAAGCGCCAAACAAGAGAAAGTTAATAAGCTTGCTAAGCATCTTGCCAGCATTATGGGTACCCAGGACATTGTTTCTTGAGCTCTTCTGAAGTGGTTTCAATTCTGGACTTGTTTTGTTGCGGCGTTTATATGCTGCTATGTTCCCTATATTTGCACTGGTGGCGAACTTTGATGCTCAATGGATGTAATATGTGTAATAGCCGTGATAGCCTAGTGTAAGTTGCTTGCTTATTTATTTCCTTGTTGTCTTGTTTATTTCTTTGCTTGTAGTCAGTGCAGTTCTTTTTCTACGGTTTTCTAGTGGCTGCAGTAACCTATTTTTTAAAACTAGGCCACAATAACCATGGGCTAATATTTACTGTAGTGACAGTGGGCCTTCTACGGGCCGTAGAAATAGTGGGCCTTCTACGGGCCGTAGAAACAATCGGCCTTCTACGGGCCGCATCATCAATGGGCCTTATACGGGCCGTATGATCGATTGGCCAAACATGGGCCAAACAGACCGCATTCTGGCCGTAAACGGGCTAGAGTTGGAATCGTCCGTTCATGGACCGACCATAACGGGCCATCATTAATAGGCCATATTTGATGACGCTATGAAAATGGCCCAACGTATTAACGGACCACAAATGGGCCGATTGTAACCACTTGCTGAATTTCACCCACAAGTAGAAAATGACAGTAACGGGCTGTAAGTAAACGAATGCTGGAAATGAGCCCAAGAATAAATGGGCTCTGAGAAGGCCGAAAGATAACATGGGCTAGAAACGGCCGAACGGAATAACGGACCGTTATTGGGTATAAAGTGATACACTGTTCTTTACGGGCCAGTTTCACCATGGGCCGTTAATGGGTGTAAAGTGATACACTGTTCATTACGGGCCAGTTTCACCACGGGCCGTTAATAGGCCAAGAGTTACATAGGGCCTCATATGGGCCGAAAGACGTCATGGGCCATACATGGGCCAGAAGTGAAAATGGGCTGGAATCATATTGGATGGCCCAGATGACGCTACTAGGCCTAACTCGTATAGGGCGTAACGGGCCTTGGGTTAGCAGGCTGTAAATGGGCTATATGCGAACATGCCATTAACAGGCTTTACATGGGCCGGGCCGGCCTTTTCACAGGAATGGGCCTCTGTTGGGCCGTGCCACGTGTCGACGTATCATAGGCGCCTTCTGTCCAATGAGTGGATGACATTTGTCCCAGCGATGAGCCGCCACGTGTTTCCTCTAGCCAATGATGATTTTACAGTGGAAAATCCCCATTGGTCGGGGCTGTTAACGGGTTATCGGATCCAAAACCCGACCCGATAGCTTAACGGCGTTCTGTTACGGTGGATGCCACGTGTCGGTTACCCTTGACGAAAGCACTTCTGTGACGCGCGATTTATCGTCATGGAAGTGGACACTTCCGTGATGATAATTTTGGTAATGTCATGGAACACTTCTACGACAACACAGGTATGACTATCTTGATTCTGTCATAAAATCGTCATGGATGTACATGCATGATAGAAAACCCGACCTACTGTGACAAACACGTATCATCACGGAAGTGTTTTTTTTTTGTAGTGTACCCCCGAATATTTCCGGCGACCGTATGATGACTTCCCATATATAAATCTTCACCTTCGGACCATTTCAGAACTCCTCGTGACTTCCGGGATCTCATCCAGGACTCTGAACAACATTCAGTAATCACATACAAATCTTCCTTATAACCCTAGCATCATCGAACCATAAGTGTGTAGACCCTACGGGTTCGGGAATCATGCAGACATGACCGAGACAGCTCTCTGGCCAATAACCAACAGCGGGATCTGGATACCCATGTTGGCTCCCACATGTTCCACGATGATCTCATCGGATGAACCATGATGTCGAGGATTCAAGCAATCCCGTATACAATTCCCTTTGTCAATCGATACGTTACTTGCCCAAGATTCGATCGTTGGTATCCCAATACCTCGTTCAATCTTGTTACCGGCAAGTCACTTTACTCGTTCCGTAATGCATGATCCCGTGACCAACTACTTAGTCACATTGAGCTCATTATGATGATGCATTACCGACTGGGCCGAGAGATACCTCTCTGTCAAACGGAGTGACAAATCCCAGTCTTGATTCGTGCCAACCCAATAGACACTTTCAGCGATACCTGTACTGCACCTTTATAGCCACCCAGTTACGTTGTGACATTTGGTACTCCCAAAGCATTCCTACGGTATCCGGAAGTTGCACGATCTCATGGTCTAAGGCAATGATATTTGACATTAGAAAAGCTTTATCAAACGAACTACACGATCTTGTGCTATGCTTAGGATTGGGTCTTGTCCATCACATCACTCTCCTAATGATGTGATCCCGTTATCAATGACATCCAATGTCCATAGTCAGGAAACCATGACCATCTGTTGATCAACGAGCTAGTCAACTAGAGGCTCACTAGGGATATGTTGTGGTCTATGTATTCACACATGTATTATGGTTTCCAGCCAATACAATTACAGCATGAATGATAGACAATTATCATGAAAAAGGAAATATAATAATAACCATTTTATTACTGCCTCTAGGGAATATTTCCAACAGTCTCCCACTTGCACTAGAGTCAATAATCTAGTTACATTGTGATGAATCGAACACCCATAGAGTTCTGGTGTTGATCATGTTTTGCTCGTGGAAGAGGTTTAGTCAACGGATCTGCGACATTCAGATCCGTATGCACTTTACAAATATCTATGTCTCCATCTTGAACATTTTCACGAATGGAGTTGAAGCGACGCTTGATGTGTCTGGTCTTCTTGTGAAACCTGGGCTCCTTGGCAAGGGCAATAGCTCTAGTGTTGTCACATAAGAGAGTCATCGGGCCCGATGCATTGGGAATAACTCCTAGGTCGGCAATGAACGCCTTCATCCAGATTGCTTCATGCGCTGCGTCCGAGCTGCCATGTACTCCGCTTCACATGTAGATCCCGCCATGATTCTTTGCTTGCAACTGCACCAGCTTACTGCCCCACCATTCAAAATATACACGTATCCGGTTTGTGACTTGGAGTCATCCAGATTTGTGTCGAAGCTAGCATCGACGTAAGCCTTTACGACGAGCTCTTCGTCACCTCCATAAACGAGAAACATATCCTTAGTCCTTTTCAGGTACTTCAGGATATTCTTGACCGCTGTCCAGTGTTCCATGCCGGATTACTTTGGTACCTTCCTACCAAACTTATGGCAAGGTTTACATCAGGTCTGGTACACAGCATGGCATACATAATAGACCCTATGGCTGAGGCATAGGGGATGACACTCATCTTTTCTCTATCTTCTGCCGTGGTCGGGCTTTGATCTGAGCTCAATTTCACAGCTTGCAATACAGGCAATAACCCTTTCTTGGACTGATCCATATTGAACTTCTTCAATATCTTATCAAGGTATGTGCTTTGTGAAAGACCTATGAGGCGTCTCGATCTATCTCTACAGATCTTGATGCCTAATATGTAAGCAGCTTCTCCAAGGTCCTTCATTGAAAAACACTTATTCAAGTAGGCCTTTATGCTTTCCAAGAGTTCTATATCATTTCCCATCAAAAGTATGTCATCCACATATAATATGAGAAATGCTACAGAGCTCCCACTCACTTTCTTGTAAACGCAGGCTTCTCCATAAGTCTGCATAAACCCAAACGCTTTGATCATTTCATCAAAACGAATGTTCCAACTCCGAGATGCTTGCACCAGCCCATAGATGGAGCGCTGGAGCTTGCATACCTTGTTAGCATTCTTGGGATCGACAAAACCTTCTGGCTGCATCATATACAATTCTTCCTTAAGGAAGCCGTTAAGGAATGCCGTTTTGATGTCCATTTTCCATATCTCATAATCATAGAATGCGGCAATTGCTAACATGATTCGGACAGACTTCAGCTTCGCTACGGGTGAGAAGGTCTCATCGTAGTCAACCCCGTGAACTTGTCGATAACCCTTAGCGACAATTCGAGCCTTGTATATGGTAACATTACCATCCGCGTCCGTCTTCTTCTTAAAGATCCATTTATATTCTATCGCTCGCCGATCATCGGGAAAGTCTGTCAAAGTCCATACTTTGTTTTCATACATGGATCCTGCTACGTCTTGAGCTTGCGTTGGTTTCCCTCGAAGAGGAGAGGGTGATGCAGCAAAGTGTAGTGTAAGTATTTCCCTCAGTTTTGAGAACCAAGGTGTCAATCCAGTAGGAGGCTCCTCAAAAGTCCCATGCACCTACACAAACAAACTGAGAACTCGCAACCAACGCAATAAAGGGGTTGTCAATCCCTTCACGGCCACTTTAGAAAGTGAGATCTAACAAAGATAGTATGATAAGATAAATATATTTTTGGTATTTTGTAATATAGATGCAAAAGGTAAAGATGCAAATAAAGTAGATTGAAAGCAAATATGATAAGAGATAGCCCCGTGGGCCATAGGTTTCACTGGAGGCTTCTCTCAAGATAGCATAAGTATTACGGTGGGTGAATAAATTACTATCGAGAAATTGATAGAAAAGCGCATACTTATGAGATTATCTAGGCATGATCATGTATATAGGCATCACGTCCATAACAAGTAGACCGACTCCTGCCTGCATCTACTACTATTACTCCACACATCGACCGACTCCTGCCTGCATCTAGAGTATTAAGTTCATAAGAACAGAGTAACGCATTAAGCAAGATGACATGATGTAGAGGGTTAAACACATGCAATATGATATAAACCCCATCTTGTTATCCTCGATGGCAACAATACAATACGTGCCTTGCAACCCTTTTTGTTACTGGGTAAGGACACCGCAAGATTGAACCCAAAGCTAAGCACTTCTCCCATGGCAAGAAAGACCAATCTAGTAGGCCAAACCAAACTGATAATTCTAAGAGACTTGCAAAGATAACTCAATCATACATAAAAGAATTCAGAGAAGATTCAAATATTATTCATAGATAAACTTGATCATAAACCCACAATTCATCGGATCTCGACAAGCACACCGCAAAAAGAGTTTACATCGAATAGATCTCCACAAGAGAGGGGGAGAACATTTTATTCAGATCCAAAAAGAGAGAAGAAGCCATCTAGCTAATAACTATGGACCCGTAGGTCTGTGGTAAACTACTCACAACTCATCAGAGGGGCAAGGATGTTGATGTAAAGGCCCTCCGTGGTTGATTCCCCCTCCGGCAGAGTGCCGGCGAAGGCTCCAAGATGGGATCTTGCGGATACAGAAGGTTACGGCGGTGGAAATTGTGTTTCATGGTGCTCCTAGATGTTTTCGGGGTACGTAGGTATATATAGGAGGAAGAAGTACGTCGGTGGCCGCCCGAGGGGCCCACGAGACAGGGGCGCGCCCTACGGGGGGTGCGGCCCCCTATATCGTGGGGCCCTCGGAGGCTTCTTGACTTGCACTCCAAGCTCTCCGGATCACGTTTGTTCCAAAAATCACGCTGCCGAAGGTTTCATTCCGTTTGGACTTCGTTTGATATTCCTTTTCTTCGAAATACTGAAATAGGCAAAAAAAACAGCAATATGGGCTGGGCCTCCGGTTAGTAGGTTAGTCCCAAAAATGATATAAATGTGTAAAATAAAGCCCATAAACATCCAAAGGGGGTAATATAATAGCATGGAACAGTCAAAAATTATAGATACGTTGGAGACATATCAAGCATCTCCAAGCTTAATTCCTGTTCATCCTCGAGTAGGTAAATGATAAAAAAGAAATTTTTGATGTGGAATGCTACCTAGCATAATTCTCAATGTAATTTTCTTTATTGTGGCATGAATGTTCAGATACAAATGAATACAAAATAAAAGTTCATATTGACACAAGAAATAGTAATACTTCAAGCATACTAATCAAAGTAATCATGTCTTCTCAAAATAACATGGCTAAAGAAAGTTATCCCTACAAAATCAGATAGTCTGGCTATGCTCTATCTTCGTCACACAAAGTATTTAATCATGCACAACCCCGATGACAAGCCAAGCAATTGTTTCATACTTTAATAATCTCAAACTTTTTCAACTTTCACGCAATACATGAGTGTGAGCCATGGACATAGCACTATATGTGGAATAGAATGGTGGTTGTGGAGAAGACAAAAAGGAGAAGATAGTCTCACATCAACTAGGCGTATCAACGGGCTATGGAGATGCCCATTAATAGATATCAATGTGAGTGAGTAGGGATTGCCATGCAACGGGTGCACTAGAGCTATAAATATATGAAAGCTCAATAAAAGAAACTAAGCGGGGTGCATCCAACTTGCTTGCTCACGAAGACCTAGGGCACTTTGAGGAAGCCCATCATTGGAATATACAAGACAAGTTCTATAATGAAAAATTCCCACTAGTATATGAAAGTGTCAACATATGAGACTCTCTATCATGAAGATCATGGTGCTATTTTGAAGCACAAGTGTGGAAAAATAGGTAGTAGCATTGTCCCTTCTCTCTTTTTCTCTCATTTTATTTTTTTTCTTTCTTTTTTTTCTTTGGCCTATCTCTTTTTTTTCTTTTTGGCCTTTCTCTTTTTTTTCTTTTTTTCTTTTTTTTCTTTTTGTAAAGTCCGAAGTCTCATCCCGACTTGTGGGGGAATCATAGTCTTCATCAAACTTTCCTCGCTAGGACAATGCTCTAATAATGAAGATCATCACACTTTTATGGATTTACAACTCAAAGCTAGAACAAGATATGACTCTATATAAGTGCCTCCGGCGGTGTATCGGGATGTGCAATGAATCAAGAGCGACATGTATGAAAATTATGAAGGTGGCCTTGGCACAAATACAATGTCAACTACATGATCATGCAAAAAGCAATATGACAAACAATGCGTGTCATATGAACGGAACGGTGGAAAGTTGCATGCCAATATATCTCGGAATGGCTATGGAAATGCCATAATAGGTAGGTATGGTGGCTGTTTTGAGGAAGGAGTATGGTGGTTGTATGTGATACCAGAGAAATTTGCACGGTACAAGAGAGGCTAGCAACGGTGGAAGGGTGAAAGAGTGCGTATAATCCATGGACTCAACATTAATCAAAAGAACTCATATACTTGTTGCAAAAATTTAGAAGGCATCAAAAACCAAAGTACTACGCGCATGCTCCTAGGGGGATATATTGGTAGGAAAAGACCATCGCTCGTCCCCGACCGCCACTCATAAGGAAGACAATCAATAAATAAAATTGTGCTCCAACTTCATCACAAAGCGGTTCACCATACGTGCATGCTACGGGAATCACAAACTTCAACACAAGCATTCTTTAAATTCATAATCACCCAACTAGCATGACTTTAATATCACTACCTCCATATCTCAAAACAATTATCAAGCATCAAATTGATCATACCATCCAATTCACTTTCTATGATAGTTTTTATTATACCCAACTTGGATGCTCATCATTCTAGGACCAACTTTATGATCATAGCAAATACCATGCTGTTCTAAAAGACTCTCAAAATGATATAAGTGAAGCATGAGAGACTAGAAATTTCTTCAAAATTAAGACACCACCGTGCTCTAAAAGATATAAGTGAAGCACTAGAGCAAATAATATCAAGGTCAAAAGATATAAGTGAAGCACATAGAATATTCTAGCAAATTATAATCAAATAGGCTTCTCCCAAAAGTTGTGTACACCAAGGATGATTGTGGTAAACTAAAAAGCAAAGACTAATATAATGCACGACGCTCCAAGCAAAACTCATATCATGTAGCGAATAAAAATATAGCTCCAAGTAAAGTTACCAATGAACGAAGACGAAAGAGGGGATGCCTTCCCGGGGCATCCCCAAGCTTAGGCTTTTGTCTATTCTTGAATATCTTGGGGTGCTATAATCATCCCCAAGCTTAGGCTCTTGCCACCCCTTATTCCATAGTCCATAAAAGCTTTACCCAAAACTTGAAAACTTCACAACACAAAACTCAACAGGAAATCCTATAAGCTCCGTTAGTGAAAGAAAACAAAATCACCACATAAGGTACTGCAATGAACTCATTATTTATTTAATTTGGTGTTAAACATACTTTATTCCAACTTTGTTATGGTTTATACACTAATTTACTAGCCATAGATGCATTGAAATAAGCAAACAACCCACGAAAAACAGAATCTGTCAAAAACAGAACAGTCTGCAGAAATCTGTAACTAACGCAAACTTCTGGAACTCCAAAAATCCTACCAAAATAGTAAGTCCTGGAAAATTTGTTTACTGACCTGCATCAAAAAGAATCAACGCAAAAGCGCGTTCCTGTGATTTAAAAAAATTATATTCGTGCGCGCAAAGTTTCTGTTTTTCAGCAGAATCAAATCAACTATCATCGTAGGTTATCCTATAGGTTCTACTTGGCACAAACACTAATTAAAAGATAAAAACACATCTAAACAGAAGGTAGATGCAATATTTATTACTAAACAGGAGCAAAAACATAAAGAAAATTTTTGCCTCCCAACTAGCGCTATCGTTTAACGCCCCTAGCTAGGCATAAAAAGCAAAGATAGATCTAACGAGTGCCCTCTTTGGCACTAAATTCATAAGTAGCACGCATGATAGATCCATAAGGTAATTTGAATTTATTTCTTGGAAAGTGCTCCATGCCTTTTATTTAATGGAAATTGGAATCTAATATTCCCTTCCTTCTTATCAATAATCGCATCAATCTTTCTAAGGAAAGGTCTACCAAGAATAATAGGGCAAGAAAGATTGCAATCTATATCAAGAACGATAAAATCTACGGGCACCAAATTTCTATTTGCAACGATAAAAACATCATTGATCCTTCCCATAGGCTTTTTAATGGTAGAATCCGCAAGGTGCAAATTTAAAGAGCAATCATCAAGATCATGGAAATCTAGAGTATCACAAAGAGTTTTCGGAATCGTGGAAACACTAGCACCCAAATCACACAAAGCAAAACACTCATAATCTTTAATTCTAATCTTTATAGTAGGTTCCCACTCATCATTAAGTTTTCTAGGTATAGAAACTTCGAAATTAAGTTTTTCATCATAAGATTGCATCAAGGCATCAACAATATGTTTGGTAAAAGCTTTATTTTGACTATAAGCATGAGGAGAATTAACAACGGATTGCAACAAAACCTTTTAAAGAACAATTATCATAATCAAATTCCTTGAAATCCGAGATAGTAAGTTCAACATTATTAGAAGTTGAGGATTCTCCAATCTCACTTTTACCAATTTTAGCATCAAGATCTAAAGACTCCGAATTTTTGGGACGCCTTCTAGGCAAAGTTGATTCATCATCACTCCCATAATCATCAAAATTAATATTGCAAAACATAGATCTAATCGGAGACGCATCAATAACTTTAAGATCCTCATCATTATTTTCATGAAGACTAGAAGAACACGCTTTTATAAAGCTTTCTTTTTTAGCACGCAATCTAGCGGTTCTTTCCTTGCACTTGTCAATGGAAATTCTCATTACTTTGAGAGACTCTTTGATATCATGCTTAGGAGAAGAAGATCCAAGTTTAAGAGAATTAACATCAAGCGAAAGTCTATCAACGTTCCTAGCCAAATCATCAACTTTGAGCAATTTTTCTTCAAGCAAAGCATTAAAATTCTTTTGAGAAATCATAAATTCTTTCACACTATTCTCAAAATCAAAGGGCATCTTATTAAAATTACCAGAAGAATTATTATAGGAATTTCCATAATTATTAGAGGGATTAGTAGGGAACGGTCTAGCATTAAAATTTCCTCTATAAGCGTTGTTTCCAAAACTATTCCTACCAACAAAATTCACATCCATAGATTCATTATTGTTCTCAATCAATGAAGACAAAGGCATATCATTGGGATCAAGAGGAGTATTTTTAGTAGCAAACATCTTCATAAGTTCATCCATCTTTCCACTCAAAACATTAATTTCTTCTATAGCATGCACTTTTTTACTAGAAGATATTTCGGTGTGCCATTGAGAATAATTAGCCATAATATTATCAAGCAATTTTGTAGCATCTCCTAACGTGATTTCCATAAAGGTGCCTCCCGCGGCCGAATCTAAGAGATTTCTAGAAGCAAAGTTCAAACCGGCATAAAAAATTTGTATGATCATCCATAAATTCAAACCATGAGTAGGGCAATTGCGAAGCATCAATTTCATTCTTTCCCAAGATTGGGCAACATGCTCATGATCAAGTTGTTTAAAATTCATAATATCGTTCCTAAGAGTGATGATCTTAGCGGGAGGAAAATACTTAGAGATAAAAGCATCTTTGCACTTGTTCCAAGAATCAATACTATTTTTAGGCAAAGACGAAAACCAAACTTTAGCACGATCTCTAAGTGAAAATGGAAATAACTTCAATTTGACAATATTGTTATCTGTATCTTTCTTCTTTTGCATATCACACAAATCAACAAAATTGTTTAGATGAGTAGCGGCATCTTCACTAGGAAGGCCGGCAAATTGATCTTTCATAACAAGATTCAGCAAAGCGGTATTGATTTCACAAGACTCAACATCATTAAGAGGAGCAATCGGAGTACTAAGAAAATCATTATTATTGGTATTCAAGAAGTCACACAACTTGGTATTATCTTGTGCCATGGCAACAAGTAATCCAACACACAAGCAAACAGAAAAACGGCAAGCGAAAAGAGAGGAGGAGATTGGGAAAGAGAGGGCGAATAAAACGGCAAGGGTGAAGTGGGGGAGAGGAAAACGAGAGGCAAATGGCAAATAACGTAAATGCGAGGGAGATGGGTTTGTGATGGGTGCTTGGTATGTCTTGACTTGAGCGAAGACCTCCCCGGCAACGGCGCAAGAAATCCTTCTTGCTACGTCTTGAGCTTGCGTTGGTTTTCCTCGAAGAGGAGAGGGTGATGCAGCAAAGTGTAGCGTAAGTATTTCCCTCAGTTTTGAGAACCAAGGTATCAATCCAGTAGGAGGCTCCTCAAAAGTCCCACGCACCTACGCAAACAAACTGAGAACTTGCAACCAACGCAATAAAGGGGTTGTCAATCCCTTCACGGTCACTTGCGAAAGTGAGATCTAATAGAGATAGTATGATAAGATAAATATATTTTTGGTATTTTATAATATGGATGCAAAAAGTAAAGATGCAAATAAAGTAGATTGAAAGCAAATATGATAAGAGATAGACCCGGGGGCCATAGGTTTCACTAGAGGCTTCTCTCAAGATAGCATAAGTATTACGGTGGGTGAACAAATTACTGTCGAGCAATTGATAGAAAAGCGCATAGTTATGAGATTATCTAGGCATGATCATGTATATAGGCATCACGTCCATAACAGGTAGACCGACTCCTGCCTGCATCTACTACTATTACTCCACACATCGACCGACTCATGCCTTCATCTAGAGTATTAAGTTCATAAGAACAGAGTAACACATTAAGTAAGATGACATGTGTAGAGGGATAAACACATGCAATATGATATAAACCCCATCTTGTTATCCTCGATGGCAACAATACAATACGTGCCTTGCAACCCTTTCTGTCACTCGGTAAGGACACCGCAAGATTGAACCCAAAGCTAAGCACTTCTCCCATGGCAAGAAAGACCAATCTAGTAGGCCAAACCAAACTGATAATTCTAAGAGACTTGCAAAGATAACTCAATCATACATAAAAGAATTCAGAGAAGATTCAAATATTATTCATAGATAAACTTGGTCATAAACCCACAATTCATCAGATCTCGACAAACACACCGCAAAATGAGTTTACATCGAATAGATCTCCACAAGAGAGGGGGAGAACATTGTATTGAGATCCAAAAAGAGAGAAGAAGCCATCTAGCTAATAACTATGGATCCTTAGGTCTGCGGTAAACTACTCACAACTCATCAGAGGGGCAAGGATGTTGATGTAAAGGCCCTCCGTGGTTGATTCCCCCTCCGGAAGAGTGCCGGCAAAGGCTCCAAGATGGGATCTTGCGGATACAGAAGGTTACGGCGGTGGAAATTGTGTTTCGTGGTGCTCCTAGATGTTTTCGGGGTACGTAGGTTTATATAGGAGGAAGAAGTACGTCGGTGGCCGCCTGAGGGGCCCACGAGACAGGGGGCGCGCCCTACGGGGGGGCGTGGCCCCCTATATCGTGGGGCCCTCGGAGGCTTCTTGACTTGCACTCCAAGCTCTCCGGATCACGTTTGTTCCAAAAATCACGCTGCCGAAGCTTTCATTCCGTTTGGACTTCATTTGATATTCCTTTTCTTCGAAATACTGAAATAGGCAAAAAAACAGCAATATGGGCTAGGCCTCCGGTTAGTAGGTTAGTCCCAAAAATGATATAAATGTGTAAAATAAAGCCCATAAACATCCAAAGGGGGTAATATAATAGCATGGAACAGTCAAAAATTATAGATACGTTGGAGACATATCAAGCATCCCCAAGCTTAATTCCTGCTCGTCCTCGAGTAGGTAAATGATAAAAAAGAAATTTTTAATGTGGAATGCTACCTACCATAATTCTCAATGTAATTTTCTTTATTGTGGCATGAATGGTCAGATACAAATGAATACAAAATAAAAGTTCATATTGACACAAGAAATAGTAATACTTCAAGCATACTAATCAAAGTAATCATGTCTTCTCAAAATAACATGGCTAAAGAAAGTTATCCCTACAAAATCATATAGTCTGGCTATGCTCTATCTTCATCACACAAAGTATTTAATCATGCACAACCCCTATGACAAGCCAAACAATTGTTTCATACTTTAATAATCTCAAACTTTTTCAACTTTCACGCAATACATGAGTGTGAGCCATGGACATAGCACTATATGTGGAATAGAATGGTGGTTGTGGAGAAGACAAAAAGGAGAAGATAGTCTCACATCAACTAGGCATATCAACGGGCTATGGAGATGCCCATTAATAGATATCAATGTGAGTGAGTAGGGATTGCCATGCAACGGGTGCACTAGAGCTATAAATATATGAAAGCTCAATAAAAGAAACTAAGTGGGGTGCATCCAACTTGCTTGCTCACGAAGACCTAGGGCACTTTGAGGAAGCCCATCATTGGAATATACAAGCCAAGTTCTATAATGAAACATTCCCACTAGTATATGAAAGTGACAACATATGAGACTCTCTATCATGAAGATCATGGTGCTATTTTCAAGCACAAGTGTGGAAAAAGAGGTAGTAGCATTGTCCCTTCTCTCTTTTTCTCTCATTTTATTTTTTTTCTTTCTTTTTTTCTTTGGCCTATCTCTTTTTTTTCTTTTTGGCCTTTCTCTTTTTTTTCTTTTTTTTCTTTTTGTAAAGTCCGAAGTCTCATCCCGACTTGTGGGGGAATCATAGTCTTCATCATCCTTTCCTCGCTAGGACAATGCTCTAATAATGAAGATCATCACACTTTTATGGATTTACAACTCAAAGCTAGAACAAGATATGACTCTATATAAGTGCCTCCGGTGGTGTACCGGGATGTGCAATGAATCAAGAGTGACATGTATGAAAATTATGAAGGTGGCCTTGCCACAAATACAATGTCAACTACATGATCATGCAAAAAGCAATATGACAAAAGCAATGCGTGTCATATGAACGGAACGGTGGAAAGTTGCATGGCAATATATCTCGGAATGGCTATGGAAATGCCATAATAGGTAGGTATGGTGGCTGTTTTGAGGAAGGAGTATGGTGGGTGTATGTGATACCGGCGAAAGTTGCACGGTACAAGAGAGGCTAGCAACGGTGGAAGGGTGAAAGAGTGCGTATAATCCATGGACTCAACATAAATCAAAAGAACTCATATACTTGTTGCGAAAATTTAGAAGTCATCAAAAACCAAAGTACTACGCGCATGCTCCTAGGGGGATAGATTGGTAGGAAAAGACCATCGCTCGTCCCCGACCGCCACTCATAAGGAAGACAATCAATAAATAAAATTGTGCTCCAACTTCATCACAAAGCGGTTCACCATACGTGCATGCTACGGGAATCACAAACTTCAACACAAGCATTCTTTAAATTCATAATCACCCAACTATCATGACTTTAATATCACTACCTCCATATCTCAAAACAATTATCAAGCATCAAATTGATCATAGCATCCAATTCACTTTCTATGATAGTTTTTATTATACCCAACTTGGATGCTCATCATTCTAGGACCAACTTTATGATAATAGCAAATACCATGCTATTCTAAAAGACTCTCAAAATGATATAAGTGAAGCATGAGAGACTAGAAATTTCTTCAAAACTAAGACACCACCGTGCTCTAAAAGATATAAGTGAAGCACTAGAGCAAAAACTATCAAGCTCAAAAGATATAAGTGAAGCACATAGAATATTCTAGCAAATTCTAATCAAATAGGCTTCTCCCAAAAGGTGTGTACACCAAGGATGATTGTGGTAAACTAAAAAGCAAAGACCAATATAATACACGACGCTCCAAGCAAGACACATATCATGTAGCGAATAAAAATATAGCTCCAAGTAAATTTACCAATGAACGAAGACGAAAGAGGGGATGCCTTCCCGGGGCATCCCCAAGCTTAGGCTTTTGTCTATTCTTGAATATCTTGGGGTGACCGAATCATCCCCAAGCTTAGGCTCTTGCCACCCCTTATTCCATAGTCCATAAAAGCTTTACCCAAAACTTGAAAACTTCACAACACAAAACTCAACAGGAAATCTTATAAGCTCCGTTAGTGAAAGAAAACAAAACCACCACATAAGGTACTGCAATGAACTCATTATTTATTTAATTTGGTGTTAAACATACTGTATTCCAACTTTGTTATGGTTTATACACTAATTTACTAGCCATAGATGCATTGAAATAAGCAAACAACACACGAAAAACAGAATCTGTCAAAAATAGAACAGTCTGTAGAAATCTGTAACTAAAGCAAACTTCTGGAACTCTAAAAATCCTACCAAAATAGTAAGTTCTGGACAATTTGTTTATTGAACTGCAGCAAAAATAATCAACGCAAAAGCACGTTCCTGTGATTTGACAAAATTATATTCGTGCGTGCAAAGTTTCTGTTTTTCAGCAGAATCAAATCAACTATCATCGTAGGTTATCCTATAGGTTCTTCTTGGCACAAACACTAATTAAAAGATAAAAACACATCTAAATAGAAGGTAGGTGCAATATTTATTACTAAACAGGAGCAAAAACATAAAGAAAATTGGGTTGCCTCCCAACTAGCGCTATCGTTTAACGCCCCTAGCTAGGCATAAAAAGCAAAGATAGATCTAACGAGTGCCCTATTTGGCACTAAATTCATAAGTAGCACGCATGATAGATTCATAAGGTAATTTGAATTTCTTTCTTGGAAAGTGCTCCATGCCTTTCTTTAATGGAAATTGGAATCTAATATTCCCTTCCTTCATATCAATAATCGCATCAATCGTTCTAAGGAAAGGTCTACCAAGAATAATAGGGCAAGAAAGATTGCAATCTATATGAAGAACGATAAAATCTACGGGCACCAAATTTCTATTTGCAACGATAAAAACATCATTGATCCTTCCCATAGGCTTTTTAATGGTAGAATCCGCAAGGTGCAAATTTAAAGAGCAATCATCGAGATCATGGAAATCTAGAATATCACATAAAGATTTCGGAATCGTGGAAACACTAGCACCCAAATCACACAAAGCAAAACACTCATAATCTTTAATTCTAATCTTTATAGTAGGTTCCCACTCATCATTAAGTTTTCTAGGTATAGAAACTTCGAAATTAAGTTTTTCATCATAAGATTGCATCAAGGCATCAACAATATGTTTGGTAAAAGCTTTATTTTGACTATAAGCATGAGGAGAATTAACAACGGATTGCAACAAGGAAACACAACCTTTTAAAGAACAATTATCATAATCAAATTCCTTGAAATCCGAGATAGTAAGTTCAACATTATTAGAAGTTGAGGATTCTCCAGCCTCACTTTTACCAATTTTAGCATCAAGATCTAAAGACTCCGAATTTTTGGGACGCCTTCTAGGCAAAGTTGATTCATCATCACTCCCATAATCATCAAAATTCATATTGCAAAACATAGATCTAATCGGAGACGCATCAATAACTTTAAGATCCTCATCATTATTTTCATGAAGACTAGAAGAACACGCTTTTATAAAGCTTTCTTTTTTAGCATGCAATCTAGCGGTTCTTTCCTTGCACTCGTCAATGGAAATTCTCATTACTTTGAGAGACTCATTGATATCATGCTTAGGATAAGAAGATCCAAGTGATGGGGTTATGTACCTAGGGTAGGGTCATGGACCTGATCCAAGTAACTTACCCTAGGACATCCTTAGAAGAGGTCGCCTTCCAGTCGACCAACGAGGATTCACTCGACTGGCCTGAAGGACTCGACCACGAAGACCCACTCGACCACCAGGAGGTCAAGAGGCACTCTACACTGCAACGGCCTGTAATCAAGTAGACTTTATGATAGTAAAGGCACTTTATGTGGGGCGTTACCAGTAACGTCCCAGACTTAACTCACCTTAAACCCTCTCCTACGTGGGCTGGCTGGGGTCCTGGCGCACTCTATATAAGCCACCCCCCTCCACAGGCAGAAGGGTTCGGCACCTTGTAGTTCATATACTCATAATCCACTCGACCGCCTCCGGGCTCCGAGACGTAGGGCTGTTACTTCTTCCGAGAAGGGCCTGAACTCGTACATCCTTTGTGCTTACAACCTCTCCATAGCTAGGACCTTGCCTCTCCATACCTACCCCCCACTCTACTGTCAGGCTTAGAACCACGACAGTTGGCGCCCACCGTGGGGCAGGTGTTTTAGCGATTTTGTGGAGAAGTTGCGATTCTTCCGAGTACTTTCATCATGGTGTCTGCTGGAGTTTTGGTCGAGGGTCAAGAGATCCGTCTCGGCACTCTCACCTTCATCGCCGACGACTCCGCATGGCTCCAGGAGGCTCCACTCGACGTAGATGCGCTCCCCGTCCGCGGTGCGACGCATTTTCGCGCATGTGTCCGCGGCGTTCTGCTGCGGCAACCGTCGACCCAGTATCGGTCGGCTCCTTCATCGTCCACCCTCCCGGTCTCCCACCAGCGCAAGCGCTCAGGCCGGTCGAGGCTTCAGCGATGGGTGAGTCACGCGGTGGCTCGCCAATCGGCCACTACCCAAGTTGCGGCAATCGAACCCAACGAATCTCTCTACGGCCTGTTCGATCAGTCGACTGGCTCCGTAGAGACTGCATCCGAGTGCGGAAGCAGTGATCCAGCGGCGGAAATCTTGATGGTCGACGGGCCCCACAGCCCTCCTGGCTTCGCCCGTGGTGGTGGAGCAGGTGACGGCGGCGACCCTGCACGAGGCTACGAAGAGTACCAGCCCGAGCCACTCGACTCTCTACAAAGAGAGGAACTTCGCCGCAGGAACGAGGATCCCCTGCGTATTCCCATCGCAGGAGAAACCCCCGAGGCTCGTGCCTTGGAGGAGGCGCGTCTGGCCAATTTGGCCGAGCGCACTCGACTGGAGAACCTTCAGCGAGCACTCGACGAGCGCGCGCGGCAACGAGTTCCCGACACCAGTCGACGTCAACTCTTCCCGCCGACTCAGGTATATCGAACCCCCATTCAGAATTTAGCAGCTGCGACCCGTATAGCAGAGTCCATCCAGCCTTCGCAGTCGGAAGCTGGCAGAGGTTTGCTGCAGATCAGGGATCTGCTCCGGGCAGCGGGAGATCAGAATTCAGCCGTGTCTCAGTCGCGCAACAGAATTCACAGTCGATCCGTCACTGTGAATACGGTTCAGTCGGCTCACAGCCCCAGATCGCCTCCGCGGCGCGAAGGGCGTGAGAATCGGCGAGATCAATATGGCGACAGACTCGATCGAGATGATAGGCGTCGAGTGCCCTATTCCCCTCCGAGGGGTGGGTCTTACGCTCCTCGGCAGCCAGATGATAGGCGTCAGTACAGTACAGGGCATAGGGTTCCAGTTGACCCCAGAGAGCCAGGCTTCGACGCGCGATCCATTATCGTGCAAGGGTTGGTCGACCGGAACAGAGCCCATCGAGGCGCACTCGACAGAGATGTACCCACAAGCAGTCGAGTGCATGTTTCCGGTCCTGAATGTTTCAGCAGAGCTATCAGAGCCGCAGTTATCCCCCCCAATTTCAGGTTGGCAACAGGAGTCAGCAAGTTCACTGGTGAGTCTAAGCCTGAAACTTGGCTTGAAGACTACCGAGTGGCAGTTCAGATTGGTGGTGGGAACGACGAGGTGGCCATGAAGCATTTGCCCCTCATGTTGGAAGGTTCTGCCAGGGCATGGTTGACTCAATTACCTCCTAGCAGCATTTACACTTGGGAAGATCTGTCCCGAGTGTTCATCAGAACGTTTGAAGGGACTTGCAAGCGACCAGCTGGATTGACAGAGTTGCAAGTCTGCGTGCAGAAAACTAATGAGACTCTCAGAGAGTATATTCAGAGGTGGATCACTTTGCACCACACTGTAGAGAATGTGTCCGATCATCAGGCAGTCTGCGCCTTCAAAGATGGTGTCAAGAACAGAGAACTGAGTTTGAAATTTGGTCGAACCGGTGACATGACCTTGAGTCGGATGATGGAGATTGCTACCAAGTACGCCAACGGCGAAGAAGAAGACCGACTCCGAAGCGGCAAGCACAAGCCGAGTCAGTCGGAAAAAGGAAACACCAGTCGGAAACAGAAGCGGAAGGCTGAACCGGCAGCTCCTGGAGAGGCTCTGGCCGTGACTCAAGGAAAGTTTAAGGGGAAACCAAAAGTATCCTGGAACCCCAAGAAGGTAAAGGATAAAGAAGGGAACGACGTGATGGACATGCCATGTCACATTCACACGAAGAAAGACGAAGAGGGGAATATCGTATACCCAAAGCACACCACTCGCCAATGTCGACTCCTGATCCAGCAGTTTCAGGGAAAACAGTCTAAGGACAAGGAGAAGGAGTCGGACAAGGCCGAAGACAAAGAGGACAGTGAGGGAGGATATCCGCATATCAACTCCACTCTGATGATCTTTGCAGATGTGGAAAGCAGAAGTCGACTGAAAGTGATTAACCGAGAGGTGAACATGGTTGCCCCAGCAAAGGCAAGTTATCTGAAGTGGTCTCAAACACCCAGTTGTCGAAGGCACTCGACTGACAAAGGTGCTGATGGATGGTGGAAGTGGGCTGAATCTGTTATATGCAGACACATTGAAAGGTATGGGCATTCCGATGTCCCGACTGAGCACTAGTAACATGAGCTTCCATGGAGTTATACCAGGGAAGAAGGCCGAGTCACTCGGCCAGATAGCTTTGGACGTGGTGTTTGGTGATTCGAAGCATTTTCGCAAAGAAAAGTTGACGTTTGAGGTCGTGGATTTTCAAAGTGCATGTCATGCCATTTTGGGGAGACCAGCCTATGCACGGTTCATGGCACGACCATGTTACGTGTACCTCAAATTGAAGATGCCCGGTCCCAAAGGTGTGATCGCTGTCACCGGTGATAGGAAAAAGGCAGAGGAGTGCTTTCAGAAGGGCTCCAAGATTGCCGATTCCCAAGTGACAGCGATCGAGTTCGAAGAATACAAGCAAAACGCAGATCCGAGTGACTTGCTGCGATCCAAGAAGCCCGCCACAGAGTCTGCATTCCAGTCGTCCGGTGAGACGAAGCCTGTTCACATTCACCCGACCGACCCCGAAGCAGCTCCGACCCGCATCTCCACGACACTCGACCCAAAATAGGAAGAAGTGCTCATCCAGTTCCTCCGTGAGAACTGGGACATTTTTGCATGGAAGCCCGCTGACATGCCAGGTGTTCCCAGGTGGCTGGCTGAGCATCGCTTAAGAGTCGACTCATCTGCCAAACCAGTCAAAGAGCATCTTCGGCGGTCCGCCGTCCAGAAGAGAAAAGCCATTGGTGAAGAAGTGGCTCGACTGTTGGCGGCAGGATTTATCCGAGAGATATACCACTCCGAGTGGCTCGCTAATGTCGTCATGGTTCCTAAGAAGGACAAGTCGCTCCGAATGTGCATTGATTTCAAGCACATCAACCGGGCCTGCCCGAAAGATCACTTTCCTCTCCCTCGCATAGATCAAATTGTTGACTCGACCGCGGGATGCGAGAGGTTGTCTTTTTTAGATGCTTACTCCGGGTACCACCAGATCCGTCTGTACGGGCCCGATGAGGTAAAAACAGCTTTCATCACTCCATTCGGGTGCTTCTGCTATATCACCATGCCATTCGGCCTCAAGAATGCCGGAGCCACATTTATGTAAATGATTCAGAAGTGTCTACTCACTCAAATCAGTCGGAATGTGGAAGCTTATATGGATGATATTGTTGTCAAGTCACGAAAAGGTTCCGACCTGCTCGCTGACCTCGCCGAAACATTTGCCAACCTCAGAAGGTATGGTATCAAGCTCAATCCATCAAAGTGCACATTTGGAGTTCCTGGTGGCAAGTTACTCGGTTTTCTCGTTTCCGAACGGGGAATCGACGCTAACCCAGAGAAGATTGGCACTATTCTCCGAATGAAACACCTTGTGCGAGTGCACGATGTCCAGAAGCTTACTGGATGCTTGGCCGCATTAAGTCGATTCGTCTCACGACTCGGTGAAAAGGCACTGCCTCTTTACCGACTGATGAAGAAGGCCGACAAGTTCGAGTGGACTCCAGAAGCTGATGCAGTGTTTGCCGAGCTAAAAGCTCTGCTCTCCACCCAGCCGGTGCTTGCTGCTCCAATCAGCAAAGAGCCTCTGTTGCTCTACATCGCAGCCACAGGACAAGTCGTCAGTACTGTGCTAACGGTCGAGCGGGAAGAAGAAGGAAAAGCTCTCAGTGTATTATTTGTCTGAAGTCTTGACTCCATCCAAGCAGAGATATCCTCATTATCAGAAGCTTGTGTATGGAATATACATGACCACAAAGAAGGTTGCTCATTATTTCTCTGACCATTCCATCACAATCGTCAGCGACGCTCCACTATCAGAGATTTTGCACAACAGAGATGCAACTGGTCGAGTGGCCAAATGGGCGATTGAACTTCTTCCCCTTGATATCAAGTTTGAGGCAAAGAAAGCCATTAAGTCCCAGGCGATAGCAGATTTCCTCGCCGAGTGGATTGAACAACAGCAGCCGACTGAAGTTCACTCGGAGCATTGGACCATGTTTTTTGATGGCTCTAAGATGTTGAATGGTTCCGGTGCTGGGGTTGTCCTGGTTTCCCCCAGAGGAGATAAGCTCAGATATGTGCTCCAGATTCACTTTGATTCCTCCAACAATGAGGCAGAATATGAGGCCCTCCTATATGGGTTGCGCATGGCCATTTCACTCGGCGTCCGTCGCCTAATGGTCTATGGCGACTCGGATTTAGTGGTCAATCAGGTGATGAAAGAGTGGGACGTGAGAAGCCCAGCCATGACTGGATACTGCAGTGCAGTGAGGAAGCTGGAAAAGAAGTTCGAGGGGTTGGAGCTCCATCATATACCCCGACTGAAAAATCAAGCAGCTGATGATCTAGCAAAGATAGGTTCCAAGAGAGAGGCCATTCCGAGTGGTGTGTTCTTGGAGCATATACACACTCCGTCAGTCAAAGAAGACCCTTTCACCGAAGAAACTCCGCAGCCCAAGAGCGCCACAGATCCGACTGAAGTTGAAATCCCAGCAGTGGTCGACTTGATCATGGAGGTTTTGGTGGTCATTCCCGACTGGACGATTCCGTATGTCGCATATATCTTGAGGAAAGAGCTTCCGGAGGATGAGGAAGAGGCTCGACAGATCGTCCATCGATCTAAGGCCTTTACCGTAATCAAAGGACAATTATACAGAGAAAGCGCGACTGGAGTCGGTCAGAAGTGCATAACACCAGAAGAAGGTCGACTCATCCTCAATGCTATTCACTCGGGGACCTGTGGTCATCATGCGTCCTCTCGGACCATCGTGGCCAAAGCATACCGAGCCGGATTTTACTGGCCCAAGGCGAATGAGATGGCAAAAGAGATAGTGGATAAGTGCGAGGGATGTCAGTTCTACTCGAATATGTCGCACAAGCCTGCGTCAGCTTTGAAGACCATCCCACTCGTCTGGCCTTTTGCAGTTTGGGGGCTGGACATGGTCGGTCCTTTGAGAACAGGACGAAGCGGTTTCACGCATGTACTGGTGGCAGTCGACAAGTTCACCAAGTGGATCGAGGCTAAACCAATCAAGAGCCTTGACACCGGTACTGTTGTTAGCTTCATCAGGGAACTCATATTCAGATATGGAGTCCCGCACAGCATCATTACGGATAATGGGTCGAACTTTGACTCAGAGGAATTCAGAGCTTTCTGCGACTCCCAGGGCACACGGGTCGACTACGCTTCAGTCGCCCATCCGCAGTCGAATGGACAAGCAGAACGAGCTAATGGACTGATTCTTAAGGGATTGAAGCCTCGACTGATGCGTGATCTCAAACACGCGGCTGGAGCTTGGGTCGATGAACTTCCCTCTGTACTCTGGGGACTGCGGACCACACCTAATCGGTCGACCGGAAGAACTCCATTCTTCTTGGTCTACGGAGCCGAAGCGGTCTTACCAAGTGATCTTCTGCATAATGCTCCCCGAGTCGAAATCTACAACGAAGCAGAAGCTGAACAAGCGCGGCAGGACGCAGTCGACCTTTTAGAGGAAGAAAGGGAGATGGCTCTGATCCGGTCGACCATCTACCAACAAGATCTGCGCTGTTTCCACGCCCGAAATGTGAGAGGTCGAGCCTTCCAGGAAGGAGATTTGGTTCTCCGAGTGGATCAGCACAAACCACACAAGCTTGCTCCTTCTTGGGAAGGCCCCTTCATAGTCACCAAGGTCCTCCACAATGGGGCGTATCGTCTTTACAACGTCGAGCATAATTTCGACGAGCCCCGAGGTTGGAACGCGGAGCTACTCCGCCCATTCTACACTTAAAGCTTTATCATTCGGATGAGTTGCAATAAAGTACTTTTGTAGTTCATGGACCTCAAAATAATAGTGTCATAGTTCCTCCATAATATCTGTCACTTTTTATTTTTGTCCAATGAAATTCCCCTCAGTGGGTGACTTAGCTGCGAATCCGTTTCGCCTAAGTTTGTAAAAATCCTACCGAGTGGTGAGCCAGACTCCCACTCGGAGGCTTAGCTGCGAATCCGTTTCGCCTAAGTTTGTAAAAATCCTACCGAGTGGTGAGCCAGACTCCCACTCGGAGGCTTAGCTGCGAATCCGTTTCGCCTAAGTTATCAAAATCCTACCGAGTGGTAAGCCAGCCTTCCACTCGGAGGCTTAGCTGCAGCCTCGTGCTCGCCTAAGTTATAAAAATCCTGCCGAGTGAAGAGCAACCCTCTCACTCGGCGGCTTAGCTGCAGCCTCGTGCTCGCCTAAGTTATAAAAATCCTGCCGAGTGAAGAGCAACCCTCTCACTCGGAGGCTTAGCTGCAGCCTCGTGCTCGCCTAAGTTATAAAAATCCTACCAAGTGAAGAGCAACCCTCTCACTCGGGGGCTTAGCTGCAGTCCAAGCACTCGCCTAAGTTATAAAAATCCTACCGAGTGAAGAGCAACCCTCTCACTCGGAGGCTTAGC
>NC_041383.1:258000385-258034983 GCF_002162155.2 Triticum dicoccoides
AAAATCCTACCGAGTGAAGAGCAACCCTCTCACTCGGGGGCTTAGCTGCAGTCCAAGCACTCGCCTAAGTTATAAAAATCCTGCCGAGTGAAGAGCAACCCTCTCACTCGGAGGCTTAGCTGCAGCCTCGTGCTCGCCTAAGTTATAAAAATCCTACCGAATGAAGAGCAACCCTCTCACTCGGAGGCTTAGCTGCAGCCTCGTGCTCGCCTAAGCTATCAAAATCCTACCGAGTGAAGAGCAATCCTCTCACTCGGAGGCTTAGCTGCAGCCCTGTGCTCGCCTAAGGTATAAAAATCCTACCGAGTGAAGAGCAACCCTCTCACTCGAGGGCTTAGCTGCAGCCCAGTGCTCGCCTAAGTGGACTAAAGAATAAGTCGATTGCAGTACAGGCACCTTGCTTTGAACCTGCAAAAGACATTCCGAGCCGAAGGCAATCGTATTCAAGCACCAAATCCAAGTTTGAATCGACATCTAAAGGAACCGAAAGTGCTCAGGCGTCAAGCCTGTTAAGGTTTGTCGGTTACAATTCCACTCGGCATACCGAGGCAAATTTAAAGCGTCGAGCCAGAAGAAGTTTTTTTACCCCTCCTGTGGAGGGCTGGAAGGTGCAACAAATTCATCAAGGTCAATCGCGTCGGCGATCCGAGTGGCAGCTGCAAGGAAAGTTTCCATAAAGGACCTGAAGTCGTGCTTCTTGGTATTGGCCACCCAAAGGGCCGCCAGCTTCTCTTCTCGCGCATCTTTGCAGTGGACTCGGGCCAGACACAGAGCGACATCTGCACCACACCGAGCCGAGGACTTCTTCCACTCCTGCACTCGACCAGGGATCGTGTTCAAGTGGGCCATCAGCGACTCAAGGTCATTCTGAAGTGTCTCCTCAGGCCAGAGCGTCGAGTCGATGCGAGATGTGGCGGCCTTCAGCCTTGCGAGATAGTCCACGACAGCTGCAACACGAGACTCCAGTCGGAAAACATCCATGGCAACTTCGTCGTTCACCGGAGAATTGACGGGGTCGAGGTTTGGCTCCAGTCGGCTGGTTTCTTCTTCAAAGTTTTGACAAAATTCTGCAAAGATGATCACTAAGTCAAGGGAATAGTCGAATGGAAAAAGCCACAATTGGAAATATTTGCCAAACATGGAGGTTTACCTTCAAGCATAAGAAACAGCTTCTTGGCAAGGCCACTCAGGAATGCCTCCAGTTCAGTTTTCTTCTCAGTCAATTTGCTGACTTGGTCGGTCAGGGCAGCTTTATCAGTTTTCAGTCGACTGACCTCCTTGTTGGCAATCCCAAGAGCAGCTTTCAGATTGGTATTGTCTTGTTCGAGCTTGGTGACTGAAGCTAACTTCTCGTCAGCAAGCTTGGTCTTCTCAGCTAGCTCAAGGTCTTTCTTCTGCTGGGCCTCCCTTACCTTACCTGCAAGTTACAGCAAGATCAGATTTTGAAACAAGCAAGGGGAAAAGCAGTCGTCAGGGTCTCACCAAACATACCTTCGGTCTCCTCCTTTGCTTTTGTCAGCCTCTCCTGAACCAGCTTCAAGCTCAGCTCGACTTGAGTATGTTTTTGTTCCAGCTCTGAGTAGCGAGCCACAAGATCACAGGAGTTCCGCGAAGAACCAATCGACTAAATGTCAAATATAATTCACTTCCGAGTGAAAAAGGGAAAAACACACGTTTCTAAGACTACAGCCAAATACAAGCATTCGACCGTAGTCTCGGGGACTACACCCAGTGGGTGCACTCAGCGTGCCCCCACTAATCCCGATGAAGACAAAGTCGACTAGTCGACCTCAAAAAAAAAGAGATGCATTCTCTAAGACTGTGATCAACTGCAAGCAGTCGACCACAGTCTCGGGGACTACACCCAGTGGGTGCACTCAGCGTGCCCCCACCGGTTTGTGAAATCCAGTCGACTAGTCGACTGACAGAAAAATTGACGTCATAAAGCCTAAGGCCGACTGCCAACAGTCGACCTTAGCCTTGGGGACTACACCCAGTGGGTGCACTCAGCGTGCCCCCACCGGTTTGTGAAATCCAGTCGACCAGTCGACTGACAGAAAGATCGACATCATAAAGCCTAAGGCCGACTGCCAGCAGTCGACCTTAGCCTTGGGGACTACACCCAGCGGGTGCACTCAGCGTGCCCCCGCTAACACGGAGTTTATTCGACACACCCAGTGGGTGACTACTATGAATTCCGGAAAAGAAAAGTTTTTGGTAGCATATCCAACAGAACAAACAGCGGTCGACTGACCTGGACATTGCTTTGGAGGGCAGAACTGGCGTCATAAGCTGCCTGGCTCGTGTCCCGGATGGTCTTCAGCTGCTCCATCATGAGTCCCGCCTGGCGTATTGCCTCCTTCGCCGCGCCAGCTTGGTCCTCTGGGACGTGGTGCGTCGTGAAGAGAGAGGGCTGCTGGGCACTCGTCAGTGGATTTGCGAAGGACACCGTGTGTCGAGTGGTGTTCTCTTCCTCCACAGTCAGAATCTCAGGCGCCGTCACATCCTGAAGCACCTTACCGGCGGACGCTTTCCGACCCCTCCTGCGTGCCAGTGGTTCTTCATCCTCGTCGTCGTCAGGGAGATTGATAACAGTGTTGGGTGGAGCTGCGGAGAAGAATCAGGATCAGAGATCGCGAGTCAGTCGACTAAGAACGATGTTAAGAATACAGTACCTGGGTTCGAAGTTGCTGCATCCTCCATCTCGCGATCATCAGCCCGGGCCGAGGTCTCAGAGGTAGCAGCACTGCAACTCCAAAGGATCAGTCGAGTAACTTCAGCGTCGACCAGAGATAAAGTTCACACAAAATGAGAAGACTCAAACGACACAATTACCCTGATATGGTGGGGATGGACACCTTCATCTTCGGCAGGAGCTTGGTCGGCTTTGGCGGAGCCCCCCTAGGCTGCTTCGGCGCCTTTTCAGTCGGCGCTGGAGAAGTGGTCCTAGGGCGCTTGGTCGACTGCGTCGCAACCCCCTTGCCACGTTCAGTCGAAGGGTCGTGGACGAGCTTCGACCGCCTTTCCGAGCACGGTGGCACGACCTCCTCCTCTTCCTCCTCGTCTTCGGCGTCATCATCATCGCCGTCGTCATCACCATCGTCGTCGTCGTCCCCTGCAACGTCCGAGTCCCATTCCTCCTCGTCCTGGCTCTCGCCCCCACTCGCCTCACCCTCCTCAGTCGGAGTTTGTGCCCCATTGGGCATCGAGTACAGCTCGGTGAGGGCCTAGCAGATATCAAGACAATGATCAGTCGACCAGTCGGCAGAGTAGACAGAGATGAATGCGACAAGAATGCAGTGGAGAGCAGGGCAAGTGTACCTTATTTGGATCACTGTTGTGGTCGAGTGGAGGAATCCTTCTGGCTCCGCGTGGGTTGTCCTTGTTTCCGGTGACGGCTTCCATCCATCTTTCCAGAGTGACATCGTCGACTTCTTCTGGATGGACTCTAGTCTCGTCTTTGGTCCCACAGTACAACCACATGCAGTGGCTCCGGAACTGGAGGGGCTGGATGCGACGCCTGAGGAAGACCTCCAGGAGATCCATGCCCGTCACTCCCTCCCGAACCAACTGCACCACACGCTCCATCAACATCTTCACATCAGCTTTCTCCTCCGGGATCAACTTCAGAGAGGAGGGCTTGTTCACTCGGTCCATGGTAAACTGTGGGAGTCCGCTCGACTGTCCCAGCGTAGACTGGTCCCGGCAGTAGAACCAGGTCGACTGCCAGCCTCTGACTGACTCGGGAAAGGTCATGGGCGGAAAGGTGCTCTTGTTCCTCACCTGGATGCCCAAACCCCCACACATTTGGACGACTCGGGTCTTTTCGTCGCCTGGACTCGCCTTCTTCACGGTCTGAGAGTGACACGTGAATATATGCTTGAACAAACCCCAGTGCGGTCGACAGCCCAAGAAACCCTCACACATGGACACGAACGCAGCAAGATAGGCAATGGAGTTTGGGGTAAAATGGTGGAGCTGCGCTCCGAAGAAATTCAAGAAGCCACGAAAGAAAACACTCGGCGGCAAGGAAAACCCACGATCCACATGGGTGGCCAAAAGCACACACTCACCCTCTTCTGGCTGAGGCTGCCACTCCTTCCCCGGAAGCCTCGCAGCTCCGTGGGGGATCAAGCCCTCGTTGGCCATGTCGAGAATGTCATTCTCAGTGATGGTCGACTGGATCCAGTCTCCTTGGACCCAGCCTTTCGGCAGGCGGGATCTGGACGAGGACCCTCCGCGGCTGGTGGATCTCCCCTTCGCCTTCTCCGACGCCGACGCCTTCTTTGCACGCTCCAGCGCCGCCGTCTTCTCCTTGGCCATGGTCGCCGGCGAGATGCGCGAAGGGAAGTGGTGCGGGGGCGAGAGCGAGCACGCTGAGCAGGGAGAAAGGAAGCAGAGAGAGGGGGAGAATGCTAAGGCGCAGCACAGAAATCCTCGCCGGGCACATTTATAAGGTCCCTTCCGAGTGGATGACAGGTGGGCCCGGTCGATCTAATCATATCTGGAACAGTTATGCAGACAGGATACGTGGCGAAAAAGGCGGCGCGGAGATCGAGGCGTCCATGCCCCGTCCCATCCGAACGCCGCGGTCCGCCCCGCTTCGCGCGCGCCCCAAAATTTCGCATCCTGCGGAATCCGCGAGCAGCAAATCAGTCTGTCAGGCGCGGTGTTTCCGGCGATCCGTCGCTCGGAGATCGTCGAAGCCTGAAAGATCACTCGACGCAAAAACAGAATGGATCAAGTCGACTGAAGGCAAGTTGTTTCCTGTCGACAAAGGGATTCTTTGGTCCAGAACAACGCACAACCGGAGCGCAAAGGTTAATCGGAAACAACATCAACTCCTTCTTCACTCGAAGCCTCAATCCATTCGGGGGCTAATGATGGGGTTATGTACCTAGGGTAGGGTCATGGACCTGATCCAAGTAACTTACCCTAGGACATCCTTAGAAGAGGTCGCCTTCCAGTCGACCAACGAGGATTCACTCGACTGGCCTGAAGGACTCGACCATGAAGACCCACTCGACCACCAGGAGGTCAAGAGGCACTCTGCACTGCAACGGCCTGTAATCAAGTACACTTTATGATAGTAAAGGCACTTTATGTGGGGCGTTACCAGTAACGTCCCAGACTTAACTCACCTTAAACCCTCTCCTACGTGGGCTGGCTGGGGTCCTGGCGCACTCTATATAAGCCACCCCCCTCCACAGGCAGAAGGGTTCGGCACCTTGTAGTTCATATACTCATAATCCACTCGACCGCCTCCGGGCTCCGAGACGTAGGGCTGTTACTTCTTCCGAGAAGGGCCTGAACTCGTACATCCTTTGTGCTTACAACCTCTCCATAGCTAGGACCTTGCCTCTCCATACCTACCCCCCACTCTACTGTCAGGCTTAGAACCACGACACCAAGTTTAAGAGAATTAACATCAAGCGAAAGTCTATCAACGTTCCTAGCCAAATCATCAACTTTGAGCAATTTTTCTTCAAGCAAAGCATTAAAATTCTTTTGAGAAATCATAAATTCTTTCACACTATTCTCAAAATCAGAGGGCATCTTATTAAAATTACGATAACATTTATTGTAGGAATTTCCATAATTATTAGAGGGATTACTAGGGAACGGTTTAGCATTAAAATTTCCACTATAAGCGTTGTTTCCAAAACTATTCCTACCAACAAAATTCACATCCATAGATTCATTATTGTTCTCAATCAAGGAAGACAAAGGCATATCATTGGGATCAAGAGGAGTATTTTTAGTAGCAAACATCTTCATAAGTTCATCCATCTTTCCATTCAAAACATTAATTTCTTCTATAGCATGCACTTTTTTACTAGAAGATCTTTCGGTGTGCCATTGAGAATAATTAGCCATAATATTATTAAGAAATTTTGTAGCATCTCCTAACGTGATTTCCATGAAGGTGCCTCCCGTGGCCGAATCTAAGAGATTTCTAGAAGCAAAGTTCAAACCAGCATAAAAAAATTGTATGATCATCCATAAATTCAAACCATGAGTAGGGCAATTGCGAAGCATCAATTTCATTCTTTCCCAAGATTGGGCAACATGCTCATGATCAAGTTGTTTAAAATTCATAATATCGTTCCTAAGAGTGATGATCTTAGCGGGAGGAAAATACTTAGAGATAAAAGCATCTTTGCACTTGTTCCAAGAATCAATACTATTTTTAGGCAAAGACGAAAACCAAACTTTAGCACGATCTCTAAGTGAAAATGGAAATAACTTCAATTTGACAATATTGTTATCCGTATCTTTCTTCTTTTGCATATCACACAAATCAACAAAATTGTTTAGATGAGTAGCGGCATCTTCACTAGGAAGGCCGGCAAATTGATCTTTCATAACAAGATTTAGCAAAGCGGTATTGATTTCACAAGAATCAACATCATTAAGAGGAGCAATCAGAGTACTAAGGAAATCATTATTATTGGTATTCGAGAAGTCACACAACTTGGTATTATCTTGTGCCATGGCAACAAGTAATCCAACACACAAGCAAACAGAAAAACGGCAAGCGAAAAGAGAGGAGGAGATTGGGAAAGAGAGGGCGAATAAAACGGCAAGGGTGAAGTGGGGGAGAGGAAAACGAGAGGCAAATGGCAAATAATGTAAATGCGAGGGAGATGGGTTTGTGATGGGTGCTTGGTATGTCTTGACTTGAGCGAAGACCTCCCCGGCAACGGCGCTAGAAATCCTTCTTGCTACGTCTTGAGCTTGCGTTGGTTTTCCTCGAAGAGGAGAGGGTGATGCAGCAAAGTGTAACGTAAGTATTTCCCTCAGTTTTGAGAACCAAGGTATCAATCCAGTAGGAGGCTCCTCAAAAGTCCCACGCACCTACACAAACAAACTTAGAACTCGCAACCAACGCAATAAAGGGGTTGTCAATCACTTCACGGCCACTTGCGAAAGTGAGATCTAATAAAGATAGTATGATAAGATAAATATATTTTTGGTATTTTGTAATATAGATGCAAAAAGTAAAGATGCAAATAAAGTAGATTGAAAGCAAATATGATAAGAGATAGACCCGGGGGCCATAGGTTTCACTAGAGGCTTCTCTCAAGATATCATAAGTATTACGGTGGGTGAACAAATTACTGTTGAGCAATTGATAGAAAAGCGCATAGTTATGAGATTATCTAGGCATGATCACGTATATAGGCATCACGTCCATAACAAGTAGACCGACTCCTGCCTGCATATACTACTATTACTCCACACATCGACCGACTCATGCCTGCATCTAGAGTATTAAGTTCATAAGAATAGAGTAACGCATTAAGCAAGATGACATGTGTAGAGGGATAAACACATGCAATATGATATAAACCCCATCTTGTTATCCTCGATGGCAACAATACAATATGTGCCTTGCAACCCTTTCTGTCATTGGGTAAGGACACCGCAAGATTGAACCCAAAGCTAAGCACTTCTCCCATGGCAAGAAAGACCAATCTAGTAGGCCAAACCAAACTGATAATTCTAAGAGACTTGCAAAGATAACTCAATCATACATAAAAGAATTCAGAGAAGATTCAAATATTATTCATAGATAAACTTGATCATAAACCCACAATTCATCGGATCTCGACAAACACACCGCAAAAAGAGTTTACATCGAATAGATCTCCACAAGAGAGGGGGAGAACATTGTATTGAGATCCAAAAAGAGAGAAGAAGCCATCTAGCTAATAACTATGGACCCGTAGGTCTGTGGTAAACTACTCACAACTCATCGGAGGGGCAAGGATGTTGATGTAAAGGCCCTTCGTGGTTGATTCCCCCTCCGGCAGAGTGTCGGCGAAGGCTCCAAGATGGTATCTCGCGGATACAGAAGGTTACGGAGGTGGAAATTGTGTTTCGTGGTGCTCGTGGATGTTTTCGGAGTACGTAGCTAGGTATATATAGGACGAAGAAGTACGTCGGTGGCCGCCCGAGGGGCCCACGAGATAGGGGCGCGCCCTACAGGGGGGCGCGGCCCCCTATCTTGTGGGGCCCTCGGAGGCTTCTTGACTTGCACTCCAAGATCTTCGGATCACATTTGTTCCAAAAATCACGCTCCCGAAGGTTTCATTCCGTTTGGACTCCGTTTGATATTCCTTTTCTTCGAAATACTGAAATAGGCAAAAAAACAGCAATATGGGCTGGGCCTCCGGTTAGTAGGTTAGTCCCAAAAATGATATAAATGTGTAAAATAAAGCCCATAAACATCCAAAGCGGGTAATATAATAGCATGGAACAATCAAAAATTATAGATACGTTGGAGACGTATCATATCCTATCTCGGATTGCATGGCTTCAAGCCATTTGTTGGAATCTAGGCCTGCCATCACTTCTTCATAGTTCGAAGGTTCACCGTTGTCTATCAGCATGATTTCCAGGACAGGGTTGCCATACCATTCTGGTGTGGAACGTGTCCTCGTGGACCTACGAAGTTCAGTAGCAACTTGATCCGAAGTATCTTGATCATCATCATTAACTTCCTCTCTAGTCAGTGCAGGCACCACAGAAACATCTTCCTGAGCTGCGCTACTTTCCGTTTCAAGAGGCAGTACTTCATCAATTTCTACTTTCCTCCCACTTACTTCTTTCGAGAGAAACTCTTTATCCAGAAAGGACCCGTTCTTAGCAACAAAGATCTTGCCTTCGGATCTGAGGTAGAAGGTATACCCAATGGTTTCCTTAGGGTATCCTATGAAGACGCATTTTTCTGACTTGGTTCGAGCTTTTCAAGTTGAAGTTTCTTGACATAAGCATCGCATCCCCAAACTTTTAGAAACGACGGCTTAGGTTTCTTCCCAAACCATAATTCATATGGTGTCATCTCAACGGATTTCTACGGAGCCCTATTTAAAGTGAATGCGGCAGTCTCTAAAGCATAACCCCAAAAGGATAGCGGTAGATCGGTAAGAGACATCATAGGTCACACCATATCCAATAGAGTGCGATTACGATGTTCGGACACACCATTACGCTGAGGTGTTCCAGGCGGCGTGAGTTGTGAAACGATTCCACATTTCCTTAAGTGTGTGCAAAATTCGTGACTCAAATATTACCCTCCACGATCTGATCGTAAGAACTTTATTTTCCTGTCACGTTGATTTTCAACCTCACTCTAAAATTCCTTGAACTTTTCAAAGGTCTCAGACTTGTGTTTCATTAAGTAGACATACCCATATCTACTTAAGTCATCAGTGAGGGTGAGAACATAATGATAGCCACTGCGAGCCTCAACGCTCATTGGACCGCACACATCAGTATGTATGATTTCCAATAAGTTGGTTGCTCACTCCATTGTTCCGAAGAATGGAGTCTTGGTCATTTTGCCCATGAGGCATGGTTTGCACCTGTCAAATGATTCATAATCAAGAGACTCCAAAAGTCCATCTGCGTGGAGCTTATTCATGCGTTTGACACCAATGTGACCAAGGCGGCAGTGCCACAAGTATGTGGGGCTATCATTATCAACCTTACATCTTTTGGTATTCACAATATGAATATGTGTAACATCACGTTCGAGATTCATTAAGAATAAACCATTGACCAGCGGGGCATGACCATAAAACATATCTCTCATATAAATAGAACAACCATTATTCTCGGATTTAAATGAGTAGCCATCTCGTATTATACGAGATCCAGATACAATGTTCATGCTCAAAGCTGGCACTAAATAACAATTATTGAGGTTTAAAACTAATCCTATAGGTAAATGTAGAGGTAGCGTGCCGACGGTGATCACATCGACCTTGGAACCATTCCCGACGCGCATCGTCACCTCGTCCTTCGCCAGTCTCCGCTTATTCCGCAGCTCCTGCTTTGAGTTACAAATATAAGCAACCACACCGGTATCAAATACCCAGGAGCTACTACGAGTACTGGTAAGGTACACATCAATAACTTGTATATCACATATACCTTTGGTGTTGCCGGCCTTCTTGTCCGCTAAGTACTTGGGGCAGTTCCGCTTCCAGTGACCATTTCCCTTGCAATAAAAACACTCAGTCTCAGGCTTGGGTCCATTCTTTGGCTTCTTCCCGGCAGCTTGCTTACCGGGCGCGGCAACTCCCTTGCCGTCTTTCTTGAAGCTCTTTTTACCCTTGCCTTTCTTGAACTTAGTGGTCTTATTCACCATCAACACTTGATGTTCCTTTTTGATTTCCACCTCCGCTGATTTCAGCATCGAATATACCTCAGGAATGGTTTTCTCCATCCCCTGCATATTGAAGTTCATCACAAAGCTCTTGTAGATAGGTGGAAGCGACTGAAGGATTCTGTCAATGACCGCGTCATCCGGGAGATTAACTCCCAACTGAAACAAGCGGTTGTGCAACCCAGACATTTTGAGTATGTGTTCGCTGACAGAACTATTCTCCTCCATCTTACAACTGTAGAACTTGTCAGAGACTTCATATCTCTCGACCGGGGCATGAGGTTGGAAAACCATTTTTAGCTCTTGGAACATCTCATATACTCTGTTCTGCTCGAAACGCTTTTGGAGCCCCGGTTCTAAGCTGTAAAGCATGCCGCACTGAACCAGGGAGTAATCATCAACACGCGACTGCCAGGCGTTCATAACGTCTTGGTTTGCTGGGACAGGTGCTTCACCTAGTGGTGCTTCAAGGACATATGCTTTCTTGGCAGCTATGAGGATGATCCTCAAGTTCCAAACCCAGTCCGTATAGTTGCTACCATCGTCTTTCAGCTTGGATTTCTCTAGGAACGCGTTGAAGTTGAGGGCAACATTAGCGTGGGCCATTTGATCTACAAGACATATTGTAAATATTTTTAGACTAAGTTCATGATAATTAAGTTCATCTAATCAAATTATTTAATGAACTCCCACTCACATAAACATCCCTCTAGTCATCTAAGTGATACATGATCTGAGTCAACTAGGCCGTGTCTGATCATCACGTGAGACGGACTAGTCATCATCGGTGAACATCTTCATGTTGATCATATCTTCTATACGACTCATGTTCAACGTTTCGGTGTCTTGTATTCCGAGGCCATGTTTGTACATGCTAGGCTCGTCAAGTCAACCTAAGTGTTTTGCTTGTGTAAATCTGGCTTACACCTTGTCGGTATTCTGGGAACGGGGGTCCCCAGACTTGCCTGCCTGCGGCCTGCGACGTGGCTCAAGTGGGGGCCCAGCGCAGCCCAGCTTCATAACCTCGAGCTCAAGACCCTCGCGAGCGGCCAAGCCTCATGGGGCGGACGACAGGAAGCTTCCTCAGAAGCATCCTCCTCAGGCAGGCTCGCGAGGAGGCAGAGATATCAAGGTAGGGTACCTCCCGAGGGGCCCGTGACGCAAGCCATGACGATTGAAGACCAGGCGGGCGCCGGCCTGCGCAGTGTCCTTGTTTCCCTTTCGGTGCAAAGGGGGCAAGCACAGGCCAAGGCATCAGGCAAAGGTTACCGTTTCGGTGCAACAAAACCAAGACCATCAGAACAACAGGATGGAGGTCATCGTGGATTCCAGGACGGCGTCATCGTCAGAACCTTTGGCAACCGAAGACCAACTTTAGTCACGATAAGTGTACTAGATGTTCCCCTTCAAAATGGCAAATTGTTGGCACCCTTCCCGCTCATTATTTGGGAAGAGGCCCAGGGCCTCCATCTATAAATAGGACTATCCACCCACAGGGTAGAGACATCTGGAGATCGACCAGAGAGAGAGAGAAGCGACTGAACTCACCCTAGCAGTTCATTGCACCAGCTCAAGAACAGCCCCTCGCGAGGCTGTTCCCCCTTTGTACTGTTCATCATCAACCCCTGAGGCAATCCACCACACCACACACTGGAGTAGGGTATTACACCACAATGGTGGCCTGGACCAGTATAAATCTCGTGGCCTTTGTGTGTTCTTCTTTCTAGCTTACATCCTTGTGAGACTTTGACGCGTGAGCTGGTAGGGGAAAGATATTCGTGTGCACCCAGTGTTCGAACCTCAAGGGTCTACCGAACCCAAAATCCGACATTTGGCGCGCCAGGTAGGGGTGCGCCGGAATCTTTCTTCTGCTAGTCGCGTGTGATCTTCCGCCGTGTCCATGGCTGACGCTCGTCGAGCTCGCGCCGAGCGTTGGGCTGCTCTCGCCACCCGCGTCACCCAGACGGCGCCCATCGGTGGTCACCCTTGTCGTTCCCCGTCGCCTGCCACCACCGGCCCGGGGGGAACGAGCAGTAGGCCTCGTCCCTGCATCCTTCGGTGCGGCGCGATGGCCGCACCGCCACCCCGTTGCTGACTCCAGCGGTTTCATCGTCCCACGCCTGTCGAGGCCCCAAGGACGCGCACGCTGTGCTGCTCCTGGCACGTGAGCTCCTACACTACCGTCCCGTCGACGACCTCTACGAGGACTGGCTCGCCTGCATCACCGAGCTCGTCAGCGCCGCAGGGGGCTCTCCCATGCTGTCCCTCTCGCTGCCTCGCCCTCCATCCTGTGCAGGAGGCAAGGAACAGGAGGTGCCTCCACCACCTCCTCCCCAAGAAGGCGCCCTGGCTCCAAGGCGCGCGGCCCTAGGACGAGACCCTCCATGTCCGGCGCCTGCGTGACAAGAAAGGAGCTGCCAAGAGATCCCTCGTCCCCAAGAAGGTGCTCGCGTGCTCCCAGCACCGGAACACCGTGACCTCATCCCTGAACCACCACGTCAAGACCCTGCGATGCTCCAGGCAGCGGAGCGTGGGAATCCCCAGGAGCAAGCCCCGCATCAGCAGAGAGCTCTGGTGGCCACCGCAGGCTGCCGCGCCTTCACCTCCGAGCTGCGTAGTGTTGCATGGCCCGGCAAGTTCAGGCCGGACCTGCCTCCTCGCTATGACGGCACTGCTGACCCCGTGGAGTTCCTCCAGCTCTACGAGCTGGGCATCAAAGCCGCCAATGGGGACAAAAAGGTCATGGCGAATTGGTTTCCCATGGTGCTCAAGGACGGTGCCCGCACCTGGCTACTGAACCTGGCTCCTGGCATGATCTCCTCCTGGGAAGAGATGCGCACCCGCTTCATCGCCAACTTCCAAGGTACTCGCGACCGGCCCCCAGCCATGAGTGACCTGCGCCGCATCAAGCAACAGCCAGGAGAGACCCTGTAGAAGTACATCCATCACTTCAACAACGCCTGCCTCAACATCCCCAGGGTGACTGAGGAGGCTATCATCTCAGCCTTCTCCGACGGCGTGTGTGACGTCAAGATGAAAGAGGAGCTAGCAATCCATGAAGACCTATGCACATCGCTGGAGCTGTTGAACTTGGCAACCAAGTGCGCCAGGGCCGAGGAAGGGCGCCTCTCCCTCCTCAAGCTTCCGGCTGCCGACCCAGAAGAGAAGAAGCCCAAGGTCAAGGACGTAAAGCGCAAGGGGGCTGATGTGCTCGCAGCAGAGCCAGACACCAAGCAAGGCAGGGATCAGCCTGATTCATCCAAGGGCAGCAGTTACTGCATGTACCATGACCTCCACACCCACAACACCAACGAATGTCAAGAGATCAGGGCCGTGTGAGATGGGCGTATCGGCCGACGTCCCGACTGCAACGACCGGGGCTATGGCCAAGGAGGAGGAAGAGGTGGACAATGGGAAGACTGTGGCCCTCGCCAAGGGTGGCGTGATCGACCTCGCGAGGACCGCTGGCAGGACCAGCCTCGTGAGGGAGGTTGGAGGGATCAGCCTCATGAGGACCGCCCTCAAGGCAACGCAGGCCTCCCTCCTCTGCCACCACCGCCAAGGAGGAATGAAGACCATCACCAAGACGAGGGGGCTGGGGGCTTCCAGGAGCCGCGTGTAATCGCTTGCATCCTGGGCGGCGCTCAGGCCCCAGCCTCTCAGCGCATCTTCAAGCAGTTTGCTAGCGAGGTGAATGCAGTCCTCCCCAAGCTTGAGGCCACGCGCCCTCTCAGGTGGTCAGCATGCGCTATCACGGTCAGCTTAGCGGATCAGCTCAAGTGTGCAGCAACAGCCAAAGTCCTCCCGATGCTTTGTTCCCCAGTCATCAGCAATGTGCAAGTCACCAGGACCCTCATCGACGGCGGAGCTGAACTCAACGTCCTGTCTGTCGAGATGTTCAACAATCTCCAAGTGCCATACGATCAGCTTCAGCCAACCAAGCCTTTCTCAGGAGTCACTGATGGTTCCACTGTTCCGATAGGGCAAGTTCGCCTTCCATTCACCTTTGGGCAGCGCAACAACTACCGCACCGAGCTCATTGACTTCAACGTCGCTCACATTCGCCTGCCATACAATGCCATCCTTGGGTACCCAGCTCTGGCCAAGTTCATGGCAGTAACTCACCATGGCTACAATGTCCTCAAGATGCCAGGAAGTAGTGGAATCATCACAGTGCCTTGCGAGGAGAGGGATGCAGTGTGTTCTCCTGAGCGCGCCTTCCAGGCCGCGGCAATCGAAGACCCAGATCACAGGAGCGGGAGGCTCCCTGAGGCAGTCCCTAAGAAGAAGAAGGCTTCACCTGGCCCAAACCCTCGCAAGGCAGGCACCTCCAGAGGCGTTGCGTCAGGATCCGCGCCCTTCCAAGGGGCGCCACCCTCTGTCACATAGGAAGGCGCGCCCGGCGTCCTCCTCGGGCAGGGCTCGGGGGCTCTCTCCTGGAGGGCCACCGACCTCGCCAAGGTCACGAGGGAGGCGCTCGGGCACCACTTGGAGGTGTGCTTCAAGGCATGTTTCCCTCAGGAAGGCATGACGCAAGGAGGGCCAAACCCTCAGGAGTTCATCGCGAGGAACATTCAGGAGCAACAGGAGTCAAGAGTTATGCGCGGCAGTCGCCGCCTACCCGCCGCAGCCCCACATCCCGGCGAGGATGGTGGGCTGCGTGTCTGCATCGACGTACCAGGGCTCAACCAGGCCGCGTCTTAGGGGCGCCTCTGGCCTTCACGCATGGGGCGTTGTGAGGGTCCACCTCACAGCTATGTTCGCATGCCTTTCGGCCTGCCGAACGCAGCTGCTACCCACTAGTGCCTGATGAGGAGCATCCTCGAGGCTTAGGTGGCCAGGCACCGCGCGTTCATGGAGGAGATGGAGATGGACCTTGAGGAGTCCCCGGACCCCTAGAGCCTCCCGAGGCTCTGGGCTCCAAAGGCTTGTGAGGGGTGGCTTCTTCACCACGCGTCGTCAGCTACTCCAACACTTCATCCCCAACGGTATCAGGTGACATCTTTCCAAGTTCCATTTTCAGCTGGGAGGCCCGCGGGGCTGCATCATTCCCAGGTCGCGTGGGTCCGTCCCTGCGGCATGTATCCATTTTGCTTATGCTCTTTACCTACCTTGTTGGGGGCACCCCTCGGGCTGCATTATCCCCAAGCTGCTCGGGCCTGACCCAGTGGCGTTTGCCTTTCTCCGCATCTATCTAAATGAATTCGCTCCACCAAGCTTAACCTGGTCCTCATGATTATCATCTGCTGCTTATCGTGGACCTCTCCGCTCGCATGCAAAGCGCTTGCACGTTAAAAGGGGGGCACCTAAGGATCACGACTCATGGGCTCTTACTGGCTCTCCAACCCTCACCCCCTGGCCTTGACCCATGGCATCGCGACCTTTCATACCAACGGAGGCTGAGCTCGCTCGAGGGCCGGGACCTGAGGACGTAGAGCATTTACATTCTAACCACCCTGCAGGAACACACCATTGATGAAGGCCCAGATCCAGGCGCAACCCGCCTCAAGGTAGGGCCTCGTGAGTCCCGCGCTGGCTCATGGGTGCCCAGATACACCTCTCCTAGCCCTACCATGCCGACCACGTGTCAGGGCGGGGTTGTACACGCCCCGGGGGCTCCTCCCGGAGGGGAGCCCCCTCCCACGTACCAGTGGAAGCACCATGCTCCGCGCTGGCTGACGACACTGCCGAGGAGCGGCTATGCCCGTACACATACGGAAGCACTATGCTCCGCGCTGGTGATAAACAACTGAGGGCGGCCCACAGCCGTATCAACCTCAGGGAGCCCAGAGCTCAGTGCCTGGCATCATTGCAACGCCTCCCCTCGGGAGTGCCGCGCGAGGGGGCTGGACACGGGGGCTGCGCCCGGGCTACGCCCAAACGAACGCCACCCAGCCAGGTCCCTCGGACCTGGTCGTCGCGCGCCTCTTCCCGAGCGGAGCCAAGGTACGAAGACTCGTTTGCACGTCAAGGGGGACTCCTGAGCATCGCGACTCAGGAGCCTAACTGGTCACGTAGCCCCACACTCCTTAGTGCCGTCTTGGTTTCCGGTCGGGGCTAACGGTGCTGAGGTATGCGCGGGGCCGGGCCCTGCCGACGTAGAACGACAAATCCACTCCTACGCCTCCCTTCCCTACTTGCTGTTTGCGCGTCAAGCGGGACTCCTGAGCATCACGACTCAGGAGCCTAACTTGCCACGTAGCCCCTCACTCCTTAGTCCCGTCCTGGTTTCCGATCAGGGCTAACAGCGGCTGAGGTATGCGCGGGGTCGGGCCCTACCGACGTAGAACACAAGCAAGTAGGAAGGAAAGATGCAAATTCTAGGGAATTCAAAAGCAAATATTACAATCCATAGAGTGTTTCACAACACCAAACACAACTTTAAACACCTCCATGAGGCATGGTGCATATTGCAGGAATTGAAACAGGGCAGAAGCCGCAAAGGGATCACTTTCTAGTGGCGCCACCGCCCGTGGTGGAGTCACACTGGGCGGCTCCGCCTCCTAAAGCCGCGGAATTGGTGGCGTCGCGTCTAGGCAAGGTGCTGAAGGCACGGAACCTTCCCAGCAAAGCCTCGGCTCGGCCCTTCACGGCCTCAGCAGCTGCGGCGGCAAGGACGCTGCTCACGGGTTCCATCAGGCTGTCGAGGTCGACGTTGGGGTCACGAAGGTAGACGTGGCGGAAGACGCGCGTCAGCGCTGTAGACGACAGGGCACGCGCCTCGGCCTGTAGGGCCAAGGTCATCTGCGGCATCTTCAAGCACACGGACCAGGAAGGGAAGCAGCTCGGCAGGGCCGTCCTCTTCGCTGGCCAACGGCTCCTCTAAGCCGCCCTCATAGAGCATCTTCAGCGCAGCGCGAGCCTTCTCCTCCAGCTTGGCGAAGGCCACTCAATCCTCAGCCAGGACCTTCGCCTTGCAGTCTAGCTCGGTCCTCTCCACCTTCAGCGCCTGCTCCAGCGTCTCCAACCGGCCATGGCGGTCGACAAGCTCGGCGTCCCGGTCCTTGACGGCAGCCTCCCGAGCCTTCATCTCCTCCTCCTTCTCCTGGCGGATGCGGACCTCCTTCGCGAGCTCGTCACGCAGGTCTTGCAGCTCGACCTCCAGCGCCTTGCAGCGGCCCTGGGCTTCCGCAGTGTCGCCCTAGGCAGCATCGCAAGCGGCCTTGGCCTGTCGGGCGGCTTGCTTCTCCTCGTCGGAGGCAGACACAGCCTAGCTTAGCGCCGCTCGGACAGAGGCGGCAGAGCGGGCCCAACCAGAAGCTAGCTCCAGGCGCCCGACCACCAGGCAGGGGTCCGTGCTCTGGAGATCCTCCTGCAGCCGACTCAGTTCGTTGGCGGCCTGGTCCAAGACGGCCGAGGAGTCAGAAGAGACGGGAGCCGGTGGAGCAGGCAGAGAGGACGGCAGTGTGATCACGGCTTGGGAGGAAGGAGCCTCCCGGGCCTTGGGCATCTCAGCGGCAACATCAAGCCCAGGCACCTCCAGGGTCAGCGGGGCCACGAGGGCTGACGCCTCGCCAGAGTACCCCTGCTGGGCTCGTGAGGATGACCGGGCAGGGGAGGCACGAGCCTCGATGCCTCCTTTCCCCACAGTCGAAGGTGCTGCCCCGGCAGACGAACTCGCCTCAAGCAGGGCCGCAGAAGCCCCTTTCAACTTCTTCGCCATAGGTGCCGGCCTAGTCAAAAGAGTGTAGACGTCAAGTCTCAGCGGCAGAAGCAAAGCAAAGCGCAAATCGAACACTTACTGGTCACGTTCGTGGGCTCAAGCAGCCGCCGGCCAAACTTTAAGTCCGAGAGCCTGCAGCTGGGATCAACCTTGGGAGGCACGGAAGCAGAGGACGCGTCGTTAGGGCCGGAGCTGGCCTCAGACCGCCCCGGAGCCAGAGCGGATCCTTGGAGCACTAGCCCCGACCTGTCCTTCCTCGGGACGAGGGGAGAATCCTCCCCTCCTCGCCTGGCGCTGGCCTCGTCATTGTCCGGCATGGAGCGGAGGGCACGGGACCTGCGCCGGGGAAAGGACTCCTCCAACTCCCCGCCAGTCGCCTCGGAGAGAGACTCTTCTTCCTCCTCCTCCTCTTCTTCCTCCTCACTCCTGCCGGAGTCGCTGGAGGACACATTCATCGTCGGCAACGCTGCCAGATCCTCAGGAGCCACTGTGGGCACCAGCCCCTCACCGTTGAAGGTGGGCATGGTGTTCACCACCTGCTCCCAATCGCCACGAAGAAACAGGGGGACAGGAGCACCATCCGGCCTTGCCACGTCTCCCCCGACCAAGGAGTGGAGGGCCGCGACCAGATCTTCGTCGGCCAGGGCTGCAGAGCTCAAGCGAAGGGCAGCATCCGCTTCCCCAAGCCTCCACAATGGGAGCGAGTGCTCCCGGAGTGGAGCCACCCGGTGCTCCGGGAACTCCCTCAGGAGCATGGCCCCGGTTAGCTTCGCCGCCCCCAGGTTGCTTGGCCTCAGGTCCGCGTCCATCCTCTTCAGCACCTCCCTCGCGCGCGGGTCGATGAGCTCCGCGCGAGACCATGCATCGACGTCCTTGGGCTTCCCCGTGGGCAGCACCAGTCGGGGGTGGAGGCGCCCGACATCCACCATGACCCACTTGCTCTGAAAGCCTTCGATCCTCTTCCCTGGCTTCGAGATGGCGTTGGAGCGGGAGTATGCAACAAAACTCGCGCATGCGGAGATGGGGCCACGAGAAACCCGAAGGTAAAAGTAATGGTGCAGCAAGGCCACGGAGGGCTTAATCCCAATGTGAGCCTCACAATAGTAGGCGAAAATCGCCAGGAGAAGAACAGAGTTGGGATGGAGGTGCAGAGCTTGCAAGTTGTATAGGCGAAGAACGGCAAGGAAGAACTCGGAAAAAGAGGGCACCAGACCGGCGACGATGGCACTCACAAAGAGAGGGTAAAAGGTGCTCCCCTTGCCTTCAGGCTGGTCGGAGCCGGCCTTGAACACGATCACTCCCGCGTTGCCCTACGCCACCGTCCTCAGGCGCATGAGGGTGAGATTCTTCTCCGACACAGTCGGGGGATCCAGAGCCGGTGAGTACCAGGCCTCGGTCGGGGTCTTGCGAGGCGCCATGGCTTGCAGGATGGGAAGGAGTGAGGCAAATTTGGAGGATTTTGGAAGCAAGAAGGAGAAGAGAGAGAAAGGGGATCTGGAGCAAGGCAAGCGAGAACAAAGCAGGTAAGTCTGGCCCGGGCACCTCTTTTTGTCAGGAGGGCGGTTGCCGAGGCGTCGTGGGGAAGCAAAGACGCCCACGTCAAATCAATCGCCACGCGGCACCCAAGGCCGCGGACTGTTGGGGGCCCGCGGCGCTTCGCACTTGCCCCTTCGCTTCTCTGCTAAGCCAAGTCCGGACGCGCCTTGGGCCCAGGGGCTACTGTCGATGTTCTGGGAATGGGGGTCCCCAGACTTGCCTGCTTGTAGCCTGCGGCGTGGCTCAAGTGAGGGCCCAGCGCAGCCCAGCTTCATCAGCTCGAGCTCAAGACCCTCGCGGGGGGCCAAGCTTCCTCAGGAGCAGCCTCCTCAGGCAGGCTCGCGAGGAGGTGGAGAGATCAAGGCTGGGTACCTTCCGAGGGGCCCGTGATGCAAGCCATGACGATTGAAGACCAGGCGGGCGCCAGGCGGGCGCCGGCCTGCAGTGTCCTTGTTTCCCTTTCGGTGAAAAGGGGGCAAGCACAGGCCAAGGCATCAGGAAAAGGTTACCGTTTTGGTCAACAAGACCAAGACCAGCAGAACGGCAGGACGGAGGTCATCGTGGAGCCCAGGACGGCATCATCGTCAGAGCCTTTGGCAGCCGAAGACCAACTTTAGTCAGGATAAGTGTACTAGATGTTCCCCTTCAAAATGGCCAATTGTTGGCGCCCTTCCCGCTCCTTATTTGGGAAGAGGCCCAGGGCCTCCATCTATAAATAGGACTAGCCACCCACAGGGTAGAGACATCTGGAGATCGACCAGAGAGAGAGAAGCGACTGAACTCACCCTAGCAGTTCATCGCACCAGCTCAAGAACAGCCCCTCGCGAGGCTGTTCCCCATTTGTACTGTTCATAATCAGCCCCTGAGGCAATCCACCACACCACACACTGGAGTAGGGTATTACACCACAATCGTGGCCTGAACCAGTATAAATCTCGTGTCCTTTGTGTGTTCTTCTTTCTAGCTTAGATCCTTGTGAGACTTTGACGCGTGAGCTGGTAGGGGAAAGATCTTCGTGCACACCCCAGTGTTCGAACCTCAAGGGTCTGCCGGAACCCGAAATCCGACACATCCGTTGTATTTGAACGTTAGAATCTATCACACCCGATCATCACGTGGTGCTTCGAAACAACAAACCTTCGCAACGGTGCACAGTTAGGGGGGACACTTTCTTGAAATTTTATGAGGGATCATCTTATTTATGCTACTGTCGTTCTAAGCAAATAAGATGTAAAACATGATAAAATCACATGCAATCAAATAGTGACATGATATGGCCAATATAATTTTGCTCCTTTTGATCTCCATCTTCGGGGCGCCATGATCATCATCTTCACTGGCATGACACCATGATCTCCATCATCATGATCTCCATCATTGTGTCTTCATGAAGTTGTCTCGCCAACTATTACTTCTACTGCTATGGCTAATGGTTTAGCAATAAAGTAAAGTAATTACATGGCGTTATTCAATGACAGGCGGGTCATACAATAAATTAAGACAACTCCTATGGCTCCTGCCGGTTGTCATACTCATCAACATGCAAGTCTTGATTCCTATTACAAGAACATGATCAATCTCATACATCACATATATATCATTCATCACATCTGAGGGAGTCCTGGATTAGGGGGTGTCCGGATAGCCGAACTATCACCTTTGGCCGGACTCTTGGACTATGAAGATACAAGATTGAAGACTTCGTCCCGTGTCCGGATGGGACTTTCCTTGGCGTGGAAGGCAAGTTTGGCGATACGGATATGTAGATCTCCTACCATTGTAACCGACTCTATGTAACCCTAACCCTATTCGATGCCTATATAAACCGGAGGGTTTTAGTCCGTAGGACGAACAACAATCATACCATAGGCTAGCTTCTAGGGTTTAGCCTCTCTGATCTCGTGGTAGATCTACTCTTGTACTACCCATATCATCAATATTAATCAAGCAGGAGTAGGGTTTTACCTCCATCGAGAGGGCCCGAACCTGGATAAAAACAGCGTGTCCCTTGTCTCCTGTTACCGTCCGCCTAGACGCACAGTTCGGGACCCCCTACCCGACATCCGCCGGTTTTGACACCGACATTGGTGATTTCATTGAGAGTTCCTCTATGTCGTCATATTTAGGCCCGATGGCTCCTCCGATCATCAACAACGATGCGGTCCAGGGTGAGACTTTTCTCCCCGGACAGATCTTCTTATTCGGAGGCTTTGCACTGTGGGCCAATTCGCTTGGCCATCTAGAGCAGATCGAAAGCTACGCCCCTGGCCATCAGGTCAGATTTGGAAGTTTAAACTATACGGCTGACGTCCGCCGAGACTTGATCTTCGACGGGTTCGAGCCATAGCCAAGCGCGTCGCACTGTCACGATGGGCATGATCTAGCTCTGCCGCCGGACAGTGCCCTGGAGGCCGCACCAGTGTCCGCTCCGACCCTTAGCTCGGAGCCGACTGCGCCGATCGAGGACGGGTGGCTGGACACTGCCTCGGGGGCTGCTATCTCTATGGTGATCGAGCCAAACACCAACCCTGTCCTTTGCGAAGCTCATGACTCCCAGGGCCGGACTTAGAGCCCTTTGGGGTTTTATACCCCTTGCACCTGGAGTCCGGGAGGTTGCCTTGCGGCGCCTCCTGGACCACCTCCTCCTGGCTGGGCCCCTTTTGGGACCCCACCTCGGCGTCATCCACGGCGCGAGGAGAGGAGGCAGCCGGAAGTGAGGTGCTATTCACGTCCGACGAATCCAGGGAGCCGCTTGTTGAAGCGTCGAGCCCGTCCTTGGGCGGGCTGCAGGGTTATATTCGTCGTTAGGAGATTCTGTGCAACAAATGAAACGCCATGAGTTATTCTGGTATCCGGACACTTACAATTTCGCCAGGGGCTTAGCCCTCGGTGGCCACTCCTCTTCGCCGTCATCGGTGTTGGTGGATTAGTCCGGAGGAAGGGTCCTTCCCTTCTTGGACCCTCCTGCGTCCCCAGTTGGGGCGGCCTTCCTTTTCTTCTCTCCCCCCACTGGGGGAGAGGCCTCTTTTTCCTCCTCCTCGTTTTTGCGGGAGGAGTCCGCCTTGGAGTCATCGGACGATGAGTCCAACAACACCTGGCGCCGGGAACTCCTTTGAGTTCCCGTGGCCTTCTTCTTGGCCTTCTTCTCCGGAACCACGTGAGGTGCTGGAACCAGCAGCCCCATCAATCGGGCGTCCGCTGGGCCTTCGGGCAAAGGAGCCGGACAGTCGATCTGTCCGGTCTTCTTCTGCCAGTCCTGTCAAAGGAACGGGAGCTTAGATCTCGCATAGAGTCAAACTATGAAAAACAAGTATCCCGTAAATGGTAAAACAAGCTTACTACATTGGCTTGGCACTTCACGCAGAATCTGCGATCCTCGGTAATGGGAGGGGGAACCTCGGCGCCCTTGAATAGCACCTTCTAGGCATCCTCGTGCGTTGTGTCAAAGAGCCTGGTCAAAGTTTGGTGCTGGGCCGGGTCAAACTCCCACAAGTTAAAAGCCCGTAGTTGACACGGGAGGATCCGGCGGAGGAGCATGACCTGGACTACATTGACAAGTTTAACCTTCCTGTCCACCAGGTTTTGGACGCAGGTTTGGAGTCCGGTCAGCTCTCCTGAATTACCCCATGACAGGCCCTTCTCTTTCCAGGAGGTGAGCCATGTGGGGATGCCAGATCGGAATTCGGGGGCCACTGCCCATTCAGGGTCACGCGGCTCGGTGATGTAGAACCACCCCGATTGCCACCCTTTGATGGTTTCCACGAAGGAGACCTCGAGCCATATAACGTTGGGCATCTTGCCCACCATGGCGCCTCCGCACTCCGCCTGCTGGCCGCCCACTACCTTCGGCTTGACATTGAAGGTCTTCAGCCATAAGCCGAAGTGGGGATTGATGCGGAGGAAGGCCTCGCACACAATGATAAATGCCGAGATGTTGAGGATGAAGTTCGGGGCCATATCGTGGAAATCCAGGCCGTAGTATAACATGAGCCCCCGGACAAATGGGTGAAGTGGGAAGCCCAGTCCGCGGAGGAAATGGGGGAGGAACACCACCCTCTCATGGGGCCTGGGGGTGGGGACGAGCTGCCCCTCGTCTGGAAGTCGGTATGCAATGTCGTTGTGCAAGTATTCGGCTTTTCTCAACTTTTTGATGTGCCCCTCCATGACGGAGGAGGCCATCCACTTGCCTCCCGCTCCGGACACGGCTGGAGAAGGTTGAGGTGGGAAGTGCAGACTTGGGCGCTGGAGCTCAAGTGCGCGGAAATGGATAAGCAAAGGAGGAAGAATGCGTAGATGAAAAAGGTGGATCCTTATCCCCTTATATGGGCGGACGAAGCTATGCGTCCCCACCAGCCTGGTAAAACTCGCTTATCTTCCAAGCGCCGTAATCAATGGCACGGTTGGGTTACCCACGCCCGTATTAATGAGAATCCTGGAATAAGGGGACACGATCTCTGCTTTGACAAGACGTGCCAAGGAAACCGCCTCGCTAAACGCGCTGAGGTGGGACAGTAAGAACGATTCAAATAAAGGCTTGGCCGTGGTGTGACGCCACGCCACGGAATACGTCAGTAGATTGAATTTGTGTAAATATTATTCTCTCTACAGTGGTATGTGGAACTTTTTTTGCAGAGCCGGACACTATCCTTGTGTTCAAAATCTTCTATGAAGTATTCGGAGGAGGAACCCGCCTTGCAATGCCGAAGACAATATGCGCGCCGGACTCGTCGTCATTGAAGCCTAGTCCGGGGGCTACTGAGGGAGTCCTAGATTAGGGGGTGTACGGATAGCTGAACTATCACCTTTGGCCGGACTCCTGGACTATGAAGATACAATATTGAAGACTTCGTCCCGTGTCCGGATGGGACTTTCCTTGGCGTGGAAGGCAAGCTTGGCGATACGGATATGTAGATCTCCTACCATTGTAACCGACTCTGTGTAATCCTAACCCTCTTCGGTGCATATATAAACCGGAGGGTTTTAGTCCGTAGGACGAACAACAATCAAACCATAGGCTAGCTTTTAGGGTTTAGCCTCTCTGATCTCGTGGTAGATCTACTCTTGTACTACCCATATCATCAATATTAATCAAGCAGGAGTAGGGTTTTACCTCCATCGAGAGGTCCCAAACCTGGGTAAAAACATCGTGTCCCTTGTCTCCTGTTACCATCCGCCTAGACGCACAGTTCGGGACCCCCTACCCGAGATCCGCCGGTTTTGACACCGACAACATCCTTTTGGCCATATCACATCACACGGCACATGCTGCAAAAACAAGTTAGACGTCCTCTAATTGTTGTTGCAAGTTTTTTTACGTGGCTGCTATAGGTTTCTAGCAAGAACATTTCTTTCCTACGCCAAAACCACACAAGATAAGACTAGTAGTGGCAAGTAAATTGACAAAATCGATGCCCACAACAAACTTGTGTTCTACTCGTGCATAGAAACTACGCATAGACCTAGCTCATGATGCCACTGTTGGGGATCGTTGCAGAAATTAAAAAAATTCTATGCATCACCAAGATCAATCTATGGAGTAACTAGCAACGAGACAGATGGGAGTGCATCTTCATACCCTTGAAGATCGCGAGACGGAAGTGTTGCAAGAACGCGGTTGGAGGACTCGTACAGGTAGCAATTCAGATTGCGGCCGAATCCGATCTAAGCACTAAACAACGGTGCCTCTGCGTTCAACACACGTGTAGCCCGGTGACATCTCCCGCGCCTTGATCCAGCAAGGAGGGGGGATAGGTTGAGGAAGAAGGCTCCAACAGCAGCACGACGGCGTGGTGGTGATGGAGTGGCAGTTCTCCGGCAGGGCTTCGCCAAGCTCACGCGGAGGAGGAGAGGTGTTGGGGAGGGGAGAGACTGCGCCTTGGATGTGGTGCTGCACCCCTCCCTCCACCCCTCTATTTATAGGGAGAAGGGGGAAGGGGGCCGGCCCCTCTAGATGAGATCTAGAGGGGGGCGGCGGCTAAGGGGGAGGGGGCTTGCCACCCAAGCAAGGGGGGCGCCCCCTTTAGGGTCCCCCCCCCAACCCTAGGTGCATGGGCCCTAGGGGGGTGGCGCCCAGCCCACTAGGGGCTGGTTCCCTTCCACTTACAACCCATAAGGCCCTCCAGGGCAGGTGGACCCTCCCTGTGGACCCCCGGAACCCCTCCGGAGGTCCCGGTACAATACCGTATACCCCCGAATATTTCCGGTGACCGTATGATGACTTCTCATATATAAATCTTCACCTTCGGACCATTCCGGAACTACTCGTTACGTCTGGGATCTCATCCGTGACTCCGAACAACATTCGGTAATCACATACAAATCTTCCTTATAACCCTAGCGTCATCGAACCTTAAGTGTGTAGACCCTACGGGTTCGGGAATCATGCAGACATGACCGACACAGCTCTCTACCCAATAACCAACAGTGTGATCTGGATACCCATGTTGGCTCCCACATGTTCCACGATGATCTCATCGGATGAACCACGATGTCAAGGATTCAAGCAATCCCGTATACAATTCCCTTTGTCAATCGGTACGTTACTTGCCCGAGATTCGATCGTCGGTATCCCAATACCTCGTTCAATCTCCACTACAAAAAAATACACTTCCGTGATGATACATGTTTGTCACAGTAGGTTGCGTTTTTTGTCATGCATGTACATCCATGACGATTTTATGACAGAATCAAGATAGTCATACATGTGTTGTCGTAGAAGTGTTTCATGACATTACCAAAATTATCATCACGGAAGTGTCCACTTCCATGACAATAAATCGTGCGTCACAGAAGTGCTTTCGTCAAGGGTGACCGACACATGGCATCCACCATAACGGAACGCCGTTAAGCTATCGTCGGGTTTTGGATCCGATAACCCATTAACAGCCCCGACCAATGGGGATTTTCCACGTGTAAAATCATCATTGGCTGGAGAAAACACGTGTCGACTCATCGTTGGGATAGATGTCATCCATTTATTGGACAAAAGGCGCCCATGATACGTCAACGCGTGGCACGGCCCAACAGCGGCCCATTCCTGTGAAAAGGCCGGCCCGTTTGACTTGGTCAAAAGGTGGCGGGTCGGCCCATGGAAAGCCTATTAACGGCCTGTTCGCATATAGCCCATTTACAGCCCGCTAACCCAAGGCTCGTTATGCCCTATCCGAATTAGGCCCAGTAGCATCATCTGGGCCATCCAATATGATTCCAGCCCATTTTCACTTCTGACCCATGTATGGCCCATGACGTCTTTCGACCCATATGAGGCCCTTTATAACTCTTGGCCCATTCACGACCTGTGGTGAAACTGGCCCGTAATGAGCAGTGTATCGCTTTACACCCATTAATGGCCCATGGTGAAACTGGCCCGTAATGAATTGTGTATCACTTTATACCCATTAATGGCCCGTTATTCTGTTGGGCTGTTTCCAGCCCAAGTTATCTTTCGGCCTTCTAAGGGCCCATTTATTCTTGGGCTCATTTGTAGCATTCGGTTACTTACGACCCGTTACTGTCATTTTTCTGCTTGTGGGCCAAATTCAGCCCGTCGTTATAGTCGGCCTATTTGTGGACCGTTAATCTGTTGGGCCATTTTCATAGCATCACCAAATACGGCCTATTAACGGCCCGTTATGGTCAGCGCATAAAACATACGATTTCCACTCTAGCCCGTCTACGGCCCATTAAAGGGCCGTACAAGACCCATAAATGAGTCGGCCCATACAAGGCCCATGGATCCTACGAGATGTAGAAGGCCCATGGATCCGACGGCCCACTGAAGGCCCATGGATCAGACGGCCCAATGAAGGCCCATGGATCCGACGGCCCGTACATGGCCCATGCACCGTACAGCCCGTGGACAGCCATGGTCACTACAACCTTTGGGCAAGTTGGCCCCCGTTTGAACGATATAGCATATTCAAAGAATTATCCTACTCAATACTATCACCTCTAAAAAACATACACTATACAACAAAGAGACCAAGGCATAGAAACATAGAATAATCCTACACTATACAATAAAGAAATTACAGCCGATTATACCCACTGGGCATTATGGTTCGGCACAGGTGATAATAAAGCATACACAAACAGCAAATTACATACACTAGGCAAATACAGCTCATACATCATGGACACGCATCAACTTAACTCCATTTGAACTATAATCTCTTTAGAAAATAGGATTGGCCGGATTCAGATAGCACAAATTTCAGTCTGCAAAATCTCCAATTCCTTCGTGGTTACCTCAGTGTCTTGTTTCATTTTTTTGACTCCTGCACCTAATACCTGCATGTCCAGTCTCAACTTGTTGATTATACGTTGACAATCATGTACACATTGTCTTGCCACCTCTAGTTGATGCTCGAGAACATCAGCACATTCCAATTCCAATCCATAATCATTCGGTAACGGCCATGTCGTACTGCTCACAGATCTTTGTGTTGATGTCACTTCATCCTGAAATGTTCATGTAAGTACACATGACTAGGGCAAAAATATAGTTACAACAGTGAAGCGAGCAAGACACTATTTTGTACTACATGGCAAAACAGGACTAACAATAATGTTACATGTCATGAAGCATAAGCAGGTGATATTTTAAAAATTATAAAAAAGATAGTATGTGCAGCCTGCATACAGAAATCCCTCTTAGCTCATCAGAGGAGCATGATGTTGGGGCCCAATCGAAAACACAGACAAGTTACAAATTTAGACAGCACGTTGCGTATAAGTAAGCAAGCAATTGTCCATTCTGTAGCTCAATTAAAGTCTTAGGGAGCATAATGAACAATAGTGGGTTTCATGCAAAACATACTACAGCAGGAAAAACTATGCAATCATTAGCATAGTATAAACTAGATTGTGAGCCTCATGCAATAATAGTTGGTTAATAGACTTCAAAGCTTCAGGCACACTTCGGCAGAGTAACTAAATGGTAAGGCCTTTAATTATGTCAACTAATAGTTATACAAGTACCCAACATCAGGCATGATTCTTTGGGTACCTCATTAACTGAGGACAAATAAAGCAATTGAAAAGAGCAAATTAACTATGCCTGAAACAAACAAGGAATTGAACTATTGAGTTGCATACATTGACTTACCTTAGCAGGTTGAAGAGGCTCAGCGCAGCTCCTACTTCTCTTGCAAGGCTCCTTCCTAACATCTTGTACTTGGAAATCCTCAATCTTATCTTCATTGCACCCCGTCTGCAAGGTGACACAAACTAGGTACTCGTCTCCTTGGAAGGTAAATATGCATACTTTCCAGTCTGTGAACAAAAAAGGATGAGATTATAACAAAACAACACCACATAATGAAATATGCCACATCTCTTGCACTTGCACACAATGAAATGAGCATTTACTATGTCTGCACTATGTAAAAACTAGGCATACCTTCGAACTGGATCTCCAGGTACTCTTGGAGAGCCTACTTTAGTGTACAGCCAAACCTTTATGTCACCTATGAGTTAGACAAGGCCCAACTACAGCAGCCCTTAGTGTTTAAATCGTTGACAAGCTCTGTTAGAGTGTTAGGTCAAGAACAGCAAGTAATCAAAGCAAATAGTCCTAGTATGGTTGGCTGATGCAAACAAGCAATTGAACAGATGTGTGAGCAAATCTTACATATCAAGAAAAGAAGCAAAGAAGGAGGCTTAAAGGCCATCACTTGACTGACCATATTTAAGGGGCATTTAAACATCATGTGCAACGTATGAACTAACATAAACATTGCATATTCCATATTCTACAATGGAATGCACATGTATTAGGTTATGCCATGTATGATGATGCCAAAATGTACAAATAGCAGGCAGGAGTGATTCATCATTGCACACACAATTGAATTGCAGGTTAAGGGCCAGTTCGATTCCGCCTTTTCAGGGCTTATTGTCAAAATAAGCCATAAAAGATGTAAAGAAGTCATTTTGAGTTATGGGCTTGGGCTTAACTAATTTCGCTTTGGAGGGGGGTGTTTCGGGAAGAACCTGACTAAAAATTGAAGGGAAGGGGAATAGTGAAATGACTCTGTTGTCTGCCTATATTACACTTAAAATGCAACTCTGACGCTCGTGTCACACTTGACCCTCAAGTAAAAACAAACACACAAGCGTTCATTGCCCTGCCCGCTTGCATCTCCTCTCCCCTTTCCCTCTACCTCGATCCCCTGCCTGCAGCACTAGGGTTCCTCCAGCGAGTCATCGCCACTAGTCCCATCTGGCCTGGTCCTCGATGATGCTATGTCCAGCTAGGCTACATGGCCGGCGGGTAGGGGCAAATCTCCCTGGCTGCTCCTCCCTCTAGCGCCGCCCCTCATTCTCATGGTCTCCAGCAGCTGCTCCAATGTGGTTCGTCCAACGCACTACTCCGGCGGGCGTTGCATAACTACGGCTGATGCCACACTGCGGCAGAAGGCACCTTATTCCCCCTCCCCTCCTCCCAGGCCATGGCCTTGAGGTGCTGTTGAAGGATGAGCTCATCCAACAAGGTGAGGATCTCTTCTGATTTTTTGCCAAATTTTCATTCTGATCCACTATACGATGAATTGCTATGAGCTGCTTCTGCTGCTGATATATGATGCATTGCTATGAGCTACTCCTGCTGCTACTATATGATGAATTGCTATGAGCTGCTGCTGCTATATGATGCATTGCTATGAGCTACTCCTGCTGCTACTATATGATGAATTGCTATGAGCTGCTGCTGCTATATGATGAATTTCTATGAGCTGCTGCTACTATATGATGAATTGCTATGAGCTGTTGCTGCTGCTATATGATGAGTTTCTATAAGCTGCTCCTGCTGCTACTATATGATGAATTGCTATGAGCTGCTCCTACTGCTGCTATATGATGAATTGCTATGAGCTACTCCTGCTGCTGCTATATGATGAATTGCTATGAGCTGCTCCTGCTATTGCTATAATGTGAATTGCTATGAGTTGCTGGTGGTATATGATGAATTGCAGACTGTTGCTGTTGTATGATGACTTGCTATGAGCTATTGCTTCTACTATATGATGCTTTTAGGTGGTGCTGCTATATGATAATAACCAGCCACTTGGACCATCGAATTTCAATAAATAATTGTTCTTCATTTAAATGTGGTCATGCGTTCTTCGTTTAAATTAGGCAATGGGATCTCTATGGAAAACATTGACCAAAGTAGATTGTGCCAAGTAGATGATATCTTTGTATTTGCATTTTGAGCAAATAGTGATGGTATGTTTTCCTATCATATTAATTACTGCACTGGGTTCAATTTGTGATGTTTGCAAGTCAAATTAATTTTCATATGGGCAGCAAAATGAAAAGAATATAATGCAATCTAGACTTTCCACTGATCATACAAAAGATAAGCTGAAAACGCAATGAAAAGAACTGGTTGGCTTATTACATGGAGCTTATATTCACAGGTGCTTATTTTCTTAGGATAACTCGTAATAACTGTCCCTAAGAAACTTGGCTAATAGAACTGGCATACAAATAACATGTCACGATGATTGCAATGGAGGAGTGACGTACCATAGCACACTGTATAGGCTCACCACTGCCTCTCCTTTTTTGCGATGTTCCATGAAATTGCCACATACATCTTGTACTTTTTCATTGTGTAATCCTATCTGCAAGTTGACACGGCTAATTTCAGACATCTCTACATGATTCTACATTGCATATCCCTTGCGCATATTTAAACCACCAATTAACGATTGCGTGCGTACCATAAACTAGCCATGACTCTGTATGTTGGACTAGCAAGCACTCTAAGGGAGCCTAATGTAGTGCACTGGAATTCCTACATGCCACCTACGATTTTGTGTAATGTACTGCCCCTGTTCCTAAATATATGTCTTTGTAGAGATTCCAGTATGGACCACGTAAAGATGTATATAGATGCATTTTCGAGTGTAGATTCACTCATTTTGCTCTGTATGTAGCCTATAGTGGAATCTCTAGAAAGACTTATATTTAGGAACGGAGGTATGAGGTAGTATTATGTATGGCATCTACATATCTAATTTAGCAGCCAGTAGTAGAAATCATTGTCTGCACAAAGGGATTACTGGTCGAAAATCCTAGCAAAGCACGCTGGCAGGCACAAAACAATTCAAGAGAGAGAGACGCACTTACAAGATCATAGCAATGCCTCAGTCCAGGATCTTGGTTGGCCAAGCTGTTAGATCCAGAAGAAACATCGTCCTTGTAGTTTTTGCCAGCTGCATAACAGGTAACAGCGACCGGTTAGTATATTTGAAGTACATCAGACAGGTGATGCTGGACGGGTTTAAAGGTGACAAGTACCTAGGCCGTGGCGGGTGCTTGGCATATCTCCATACGGTGGGAATCAGGTTAGAAACGTCAAGGGTGATGACGTTGCGCTGGCTGTCGGGTCCGGTAAGGAGATCTAGAACCGTTGAGTAGGGTGTTTGTGGAGCGGCTCTGGTAGGGTGGACTATGGTGTGGGCGAAGCGGATCTGTGGCCGTGGATGAGGGCATAGGTGAAGCTGCTCCGGTGGTTGGGTTAAGGATGGTGTCGACGACGCAGATCTGCGGCCATGGACGGGGCATCAGAAGATGCTCCGGTGGTTGGGTTAAGGTTGGTGTCGACGATGTGGATCTGCGGCCATGGACAGGGCGTCAGAAGCTGCTCCGGTAGGTTGGATGAGGGTGCGAGGAAGCGGATCTGAGGCCGTGGACTTGTGAGTTGGCAAAGCGGCCCCGGTAAGGTTGAGAATGGTATAGGCGAAGCTACTCTGGTAGGGTTGACGATGGTGTCGGCGAAGCGGCTCCGGTAGGGTTGAGGAAGGTGTCGGCGAAGCGGCTCCGGTAGGGTTGAGGAAGGTGTCAGCGAAGAGGATCAGAGGCCGTTGATGGGGGCGTCGGTGGGGCGTCTCCGGGGGGTATGGAGGAAGCGTCTCCGGTGGGGAGTAGGAATGAGCCGCTGCAGATGCGCGGCAGTTGATGAGAGTACTGGCGAAGCAGATCCGGCGCCGTGGACAAGGCCGACACTGAATGGGCTGTGGTAGAGTGGTGGATGAGCAGTCTAGTTGTTTCTAGGGGAGGTGGGAAGGGTAGATGCGGCCGCAGAAGCAGATCCGGTGAGGTAGACGCCGCTGGCAGTGAATGGGCTATGGTACGCCGGTGGATGAGAAGTCTTGGGTTTTCAGAGGGGAGGGGAGGAAGGGCGATGACGTACGGACGGTGTGATGTAAGATGCTCTGGTGCTGTGGAGTTTGTCGTTTTTGCGGGAGGGGGAGAGGAAATGGGGGTGCCGTGTAGTGGGGGGATTCGGGGGAACCACAAGTTACCAAAGCAGCCCCGACCTATCATGTAGATGAGGGCGGTATTGTAACTGTTGGTCTCCGTGCACCAAGGACAAAAGGGCAATTTCGCATGCTAAAGACTAAGGTGGCGGAAATTTTAGAAGGAGGCGGGAGATTTTGCCGCCCGCGGGATCGTTCGTATCCAGTTTCAACTAATTTTGGACCGTGCTAGCGGGAAGGTCATGCTAGATTGTGTACACGGGGCACACGTCAGCAGTTAATAACTGGTGTGAGGTCCACCCCGGAAAAAAAGACAATAACTCGGGATGATGCGCCGATAACTTGGACGTTCACACTGGCGCGGCCAGTCGTACGGGTGTAGTGGCGCGTTCACAAAAAAAGGGATCAAACGCTCGGCCTATGTATTTCTCATGTAAATAGATAATTTAGTGCCATTGGTTATTTACTTTAAACATAATGCATTGACGTGTTAGTGTAGAGGCGCACAAAAAGAAATGGATATTGTAGTCCGCTACTTAAAAGTGTTACCTCATATGATTACATAGCCTCCATTTCATAAATTGCATACCCGTTGAATTCATATATGAATATTGCATATATTACTTCAACATAGAAACTTAAATCATCCAAGACTAATGAATTTGAATGCAAGAGTAACAATGGTGCATGTACATGATAGCTACATTCGTTGTTTGAAGAAACAGCACTGTAACTTTGGCATGCACAATTGAAAAGGTTTATTTAAATAGAAAAAAATGTGATATGTGAGTGTCCAATCTTTATAGCGTTGAATCGATATTGTACCTTTGGCCACGATACGAAGTAGATATTGACTTATGTTCAAGCGATGCACGTCCACGATTGCTAGATAGTGATACATGAATGAATTGTGCAATCTCTCTCACATGCATACATATCTCATTTCCCTGTGGGCATCGGAATCACACACACGCACTTCGTGTATTTCTCTCCCTCCGTCAGGGTTAAATTCGTCTTTCTACCCCGTCCTACAAGTCTCTCACACAGAAACACACACGCTCTCTCTGTCTAACACGCGCACCCCTTTAATTCCGCCCACCCACAGCCACCAATGTCTCAAAGTATAATAATGTCTCTCTCACATATGCCTAAGGTTAACTCGAGTTCCGGAACCATATGAATACATACAATGGGATTCCAACAGAGCACCTTTTTTAGATTTCTCTCTCTCTCTCTCTCTCTCTCTCTCTCTCTCACACACACACACACACACACACACACACATGCGCGCGCACGCGTGTGCACATTGTTTCTCGCTTCATTTTTCCCGGCACTTGCATGCACACGCACCGTTTGTTTATCTTCGTGAGGCTTTAAGTATGCCTCGCACAAATGCTATCTACCTATCCCTTAATATAGCTAGATATGTGTCACACAAACTCCTTCTCCCTACTAGCCAGATGCCCATGCGTTGCACGGAACATCAAGATGATTTGTATGAGAAGTTTATCTTGTGGGAGAAAAGGATGAACGAGGGAATGCCTTATTTGCAAATGCGGAGAGGGGTGTGGGTATCTTTTTGCAAAATTGCCATAGTTTCCTTCCTATCCGTCAGATATAAATCGGATGGCCTATATTGCAGGATGGCAGGAACACCATCATCACCATCTCTGTTTTTTTATAAGAGTAGAGATATGTGAGTGTCACTGCCCCCCCCCCACACACACACACCCACACACCCACACTTCCCAACACCGAAGGAGTAGGGTGACACCTCGATCTTGATACTAATCTATCGACTAGCTTCTCTCTCAAACATGCACACACACTACCTGGCACCGAAGGAGTAGGGTGGCACATAGATCTTGATAATAATCTATCTACTCCTATTTGACACACACACACACTCGCTAGTTGTGCCTCTGTGCCTACCGTGCACACTCTCGATATGTCT
>NC_041383.1:258035262-258044665 GCF_002162155.2 Triticum dicoccoides
ATGACAGCAGAAGGGTGACAACTCGATCTGATCATAATCTGTCAATTGGTTTCTCTCTCAAACATTGTGTCTTGGTGCCTCGATCGGTAGCCCCCTTGATATGTAGACTTCTCATGCGCGCACAGCTGTAGTGACGATGATGCTGAACCCAGTGTGCCCTGTATTTACCGGCCTCATGTGATAGTTTTCACCCTGTTTTCTGTTAATTAACAAGGCAACCTTTTCTTTGTTACTACTAGTGAATCTGAAATCATTCGGGGCAGACATAAAATATATCACTTCAACCCAATTATCGCAGCAACTATTTTAAAAGAAATTAGCTAGCTGCACGTGCGTTGCATGGAACATCAAGATGCATTTGTATGAGTAGTTTATCTTGTGAGAGAAAAGGTTGAATGAAGGAAGGCCTTATTTGCAAACGTGGAGAGACGTGTGGGTATATTTTTGCAAAATTGCCATAGTTTCTTTCCTATCCGTTAGATATAAATCCGACGGCCTATATTGCAGGATGGCACGCACACCATCATCACCAACTCTGTTTTCTACTCCCTCTGTTCCTAAATACTCCCTCCGTCCGAAAATACTTGTCATTAAAATGGATAAAAAGAGATGTATCTAAAACTAAAATATGTCTAGATACATTTCCTTTTATCCATTTTGATGACAAGTATTTCCGGACGGAGGGAGTATTTGTCTTTTTAGAGATTTCAACAAGTGACTATGACGGGACCTTACCAACATACTCAAAAAAGTAGTCCATAATTTTGATGTTACCCTCTTTTCTTGGCGGTGCAGTGCCATCTGGATACCTCATAAATAAATCAAGGACAAATTTGACCCCTTCCTAAAAAGACATACGGAGCAAAATGAGTGAATCTACACTCTAAAATATGTCTACATACACATCCGTAGGTGGTAGTCCATTTGAAATCTGAAAAAGACAAATATTTAGGAATGAATGGAGTATAAGAGTAGACATGGAGATATATCTCTAGCATGGTCTACAACAAAAATGTGTTGGGCTGGTTAGCACAGGATGCTCGCAACGCGATGACATGAGTTCGAATTCTGTCTTTTAACTTTAGATTTTTATATTAAATATTACTTATTTAATATATACTTCTTTCGCTACTGTACTGACAGTGGAACCCACAAAGTACTTAGAATACAAGATTAAGGATGGACTTGTTTCTTTTTAACTTTCTGTACGAAGTTGTAGCCACCTTGCAAGTCATGTGTACACTGTACATGCAATTAACTTTTTATAGAGGGACAATCATACAGGCAATTAACTCAAATGGATTGGATGTCACTCTATTATTTCCAGCATAAAGAGCATCTCCAACGGCAGCCGGCAAATTTCCTCCCACTTCCTTCCGCGGAGGATGACATCAAACGCCAGCGGCATACATTTTTACAACTCTAACCAACCAGATGAAATTCATACAAACACTGACTGATTTCATATAAGCATCAAGGATTTCGTATAAAAAATCCGGATCTTCATATAAACATGATGGATTTCATTACATTTACATGAACTAAGCGGTGCCAATCCGGCTCTCTTGTATAATTAATACTCCCTCCGTCCGGAAATACTTGTCCTAGAAATGGATGTATCTAGACTTATTTTAGTTATAGATACATAAAATTTATCCATTCTTAGAACAAATATTTCCCGCCAGCTGCAGAGGGAGTACATAATCTAAATGGCCGCCCGCGGATCCCTTTGTCTTCCTCGTGTCCGTCAGACACTTGCGGGGTCGACGAAGGTCCTCAGAAGAGACAAAGCAGCAAAGAAACCACATGAATGCGCAATCATCGCCTCGGCGGTGGCCTTCATGGGTCCCAAGTGGCGGCGGCCTCCTGTGTTCTACTTCTCCTCGATGATGGCGGCGGACACGAAGAAGCTGGCCACCGACTCGTCTCTCTCCATGCACCCGGCTTCTGTCTCTACCTGCATGGCGCTGCCGCAGGCACGGGAGGCGCGCCCACAGACACGGGAGGCGCGGCCACCGCAGACACTGGTGGCATGGTACGACGCGACAACGACGACACCCGTACCGGCGTGCTCACCGCCGTGCCGGCGTGGAGCAACTCGCCACTCCTCATCGATATGAACTGGAGCGGCGAGTTGCTGAACCACGCGCTTGCTTGGGGCGGCAACTGGCTCCGTCGGGCCAAGCGATGTTGGTGACGCACCGAGCGGCCTCGCCTGTATCCGGAGGGCCCGGCAGGCCACCCAGCCAGGTAATATGCCGGAGAACGGATCATCGGAAGCCATCGGAAGAATGGAGAAAATGGTGAAGGAGGAGATGGGGGAGCGGCGGAGGGGTGCGATTCTTTCCCGTTGTCTGTCTGGCCTCGTGTAAATAGAGGGCGGACGGTAGGAGCTTGGCCGGTGTCTGGCCTTGTTTAAACTGAGGGCGGACGGGAGGAGATCGGCCGGTGTTGCGTTTAATTCCGGCCCGCTCATGAACGGACATGTGGCCGGAGTAGGATTCTCGGTTTGCATGCGGGTTTAACGGAGGGGTTTAATGGAGGCATCGGGCGTGCAGCGGGCGGTGCAGTACTATTCGATTTGACAGCAGTAATGAGCCGTCAAATCACAAAGGCCCTTGCCTCTCGTGAAACCGACCGAGCTAGACTGCCCCGCCTTCTAGCCTTTTAAAAAATGTATATACTCCACTTTTGTACAGCAGTAGTATCGATGGATTGCGCCATGGAGCAAAACTTGAAATTAAAAAAAAGGTGGTACATATAGAGAGCGCCCGTCGCCAAATTATGCATATAGTACTATTAAAAAGTCTTGTCACAATAATGGTGTCCAGCACAAGTGCACAACCCACCCCTCAAATAAAACTAAGCACCTTGGAATTCTTTGACAAAACTAAGCACCCTGAAATTCTTTGACAACTATACTGCTGGCTATATGATGTTGGCCATATATATTGCACGTATGTAATGTGGAGAAATGAGTGGTAGTACTATACCAACTAAAAGACAAAATGTAAGAAATACTAGTATGTACGTACTGAAGAGTTAAAGTAATGAGAAGATACATAACATAGTTCTGCTGGGGGCTGAGCACAAGACACCCCTCAAATTAAACTAAGCACACCTGAAATTAAACTTTGCAACTACTCCAGTAGACACTGCATTAGAACCACCATGAGCAACGACACTGCCACCTTACTCGGAGTCCTCATCCATGTCCTCGACATCGTCCTTGTCCCTCTTCCTCTTCGCTGATAATTCTTTGCTTGAACCGCACACTTGGCTCTTGCTCTTCATCCAACCCTTGTAGATATTGAAACAAAGGTAGCCATCCATTGCAGCATAGTGGATGTGGTCTATATCTAGTACATTCCGCTGCCATGCATAACTATGAAACATGTATGGAGGTTTCTCCAGTTTACTGTACGAAGGATGAACCATGGCTCATGCCAGGGTCAGCATTGAAGGCTGGCCACCGGAGGGCAGCAGCGATTCTTCTGGAGGTCGAAGGGGTTGCCTACAACGAGGCCTATCCGACCCAGGACTTCTTCATTGTTCGTAAAGTCAACAGTAATGAATTTGACTTGGTTGCTCTCGAGGAAGTTCTTAAAATCCAGGCATTCAACATCGGCATGGCATATGTGGTAGACCAAGCATAAGTCATGTACGCAAACCTGGATCACGGCGGGCTTCTTCCTATCTTCGTTCTTTAGATCCTTCTCTCGTCCCAGGACTGTGGTGTACTCAACATCTAGCCCAGCGACTCACTCATCATCTGAGTTTTCGAGCATGCGTCTGAAGCGAGAAAGGCATCCTTTCACCGTCGCAGAAGAACGGGTGTAGATGACGTCGAACTCATCGCCGGTGATGGTTCTAACCTTGTACTCACCACCGATCTTGGAGATTTGGGACGCCATGGATTTGGGAGGAGGGTTAGGATTAGTGGAACTGCCGTAATGTGAAAAGGACGGGACGACTAGGAGCGAATCACCATAGTATTAAAGGATGTGTGGGGACGAGTGGGAGCAAACTGCCAGTGTGCAAACGGAAGGGTAGTGGCTTTCCATTCTCCCATAATACGGGCTTCCAAGAGCCCATGGATCTGAGATCGAACGGTTGCATGGCGTGATTCTAGACCTATGGGTGAATATCCTATCTTGGAGGGTTATTCTGCAAATTTTTAGCAACTTAGCATGTGACCGTTTGATCTCAGATCCAAGGGCTGTCAGTAGCCTGTATCATGGTCGCGCCTACCACGACCGTCGTGTCGCTCGGGTGGTCACGCCCTTGGAGATTTAACATGGTGTGTTAGGCTATCTGATGTTGGCATGTCATACATAGTCATCACTTAGTCACTCATACTACAACAAGGTTGGCTATAAGGTTGGCTATAAGTGTATTTATTTTTTTTACTTCTCTCTATCTCTTTCTTCATACCTCCTCCGTCCCATAATATAAGAACATTTTTGACACTGGTGTAGTGCCAAAAACATTCTTATATTATGGGACACAGGGAGTACTAGTATTTATTGCATTTGCCAAGGAGTGACCTCTTCCAATGAAATGGTGTGCTTATTAGTTTTTTCTTTCTAAGTTTGCTTCATTTAATTAGCTATAGACTCAAAATTGTCTTTTCACCTAGGTACACGTGCTTAGCACCGTTTCTTCCTTGGGTCACCAAACTAGTATCTCTCTTCTTGATTAACTTGCCACATCAGACTTTATGCCTATGTGTAAAGCTTCGCACCTATAGGAGCGAGTAAAAGTAAGTACAAAGTGCGCTTTACATGGCATTTTTGCATATGTGGAGGAAAGAGAGGCAAGGAAAAGGTGGAGAAGTGGGCTCTCAAGCAAGAGCCAGCCTCTACTACATGGTGGAGCATTGGGAGAGGCACCTGTATGGAGGTGGTCAGGAATCGGGAGACTCACGCCGGTCGTATCGCCGCAGTTAAAATGATAATGGCAAGTCAAATCACGGGGGCCCACCTGTCCAGCAGTAACTCGCTGTCAAATCACACAGCCCTACATTTGCAGCAGCCTACTCCCTCTCTTCTCGCGTCTCTGTCAAACCGACTAGGCGGAACTGCCCCGCCGCCTACCGCGCAGGAAAAGCATGCGCCGTATACTCCCTCCGTCTAGGTGACCAAGGTGGAGAGGAAAACGAGAGAACTTAATGTTTAGTACTTATTTGCTAAGGCTGGTTGTAATGGTACTAGCTTTAGCAATTTTGGTGAGGTGTCATAGAATTAAATGAAGAAAGAGAGAGAGTTGAGTACTATGTGTCATACATGGCAATAAATAAAGTACTACATGATACTAATATATGATACATGGTGCAGGAGTACTAAGTATTATTAATACAGTTTTGTTAGAACTCATCTAGATGAGATATAATTTGGTCTCATTCATCTTTTATAGCCATTGGATGTGATGATATAAGATGCGTGTGTGCTGACGTGGGTTGTATTTGTTCTTGTTTTCAAAGTGAATGAGACCAAATTATATCTCATCTAGATGAGTTCTAGGTACTCCCTTATTAATATCATTGCATGCAACGAACTGACCACTGCATGTCATGTTTGATAGTCTCAAGTCATTAAAAGCATACAAGCCCCACATCTCTTATTGGTTGATTCCTCTTTTTATGTCAAAAAATAAGAAACAACGTGAGAGTTAATGCACCACACATATGTGTTTACTATTTGGTTTTTGTAAGATGACTTAATACTCACCTAGACGGAGGGAGTATTCGACTTGACAGCGGGCGGCGCAGTTCCTGATACGGCTTTAATGCAGACGAGGGAGGGAGTAGCGGTTCCCGAAATGTTGAACGGCCAATGCATCCTCCTTCAATTAATGCATGAGCGAAGTAATGGGAGGGGTCCGGGAAAAGAGGCTGCACGATGTGAATGCAATGCAGTTTGCCCTCATATAAAGGCGCCCCTCCATTCCAATGCATCTACCACATCGTACGCACCTAAGAATTTGCCTAAGCACCTACACTAAGCACAAAAGAGCTCACTCCAGACCCATGGTGGCAATGCACGTGAGCGGCCAGCGGCTGTGCAAGATGGTCCACGACGCCGGCCTGTGGCATGGCGCCGAGGATCGTCTCCGGACGGTGTTGCAGACCGGCTGGTGGATGGCCGCCGTCGACGCCAACTACGACCCTCAGTTGAAACAGATGATCGTTGCCACTAGCAACAAGTTCACCGTCGTCAAGAAGCTCGTGGACGACATCGCCATACTCCTCCAGCCCGCGCGCCCGGGCTCCTCGTTGTCTGCCACCCTAATCGGCCTCCATGGCTGGAACCTCTTTCAAGCACTGGTGGCCCTGCGACTTCCCGCCGATGCCACAAAGAATGTCCACCTGGAGGTCACGCTCGCTGCGAGGCGCCTCGCCCTGCAAGAATTTGTTGACCTACACATCCACGTGTACGAACAAATCATGTACATAGGTATCTACAAGGCCAGTGAGGACGCTACGACGTTGGCCTTCCTCAACCGGCTGGAAGCCTTGGATGCCTTTACTGAGAAGCACCTCGACCTTGCCACAAAACCCGCTGCTCCTTAGCCGCCGGTCGGTGGCCCGGCGCACTAAGTTGAGGAGGAGGAGGTCGTACGTTCATGGATTCATCTTTCTTCTTGCCTTCTGTAACTACCACTGCGGTCGCATCATCGTGGCCTTAATTCTTATTGTGTTGTTGCATTCTCGTTCCAGTCAATATCGACATGTGCGATCCCTTTGCTTGATTATATGCATCACTGTAACTAGTACTCCATCCGTCAATTTATAAGTTGTGCTTACCTTTTCCATCAACTTCGTGCAACGCGCGGGCATCTTGCTAGAAACACTAGAATATGTCTATATAATCCGTATGTGATAGTCCATTTAAAATCTCTAAAAAGACAAATATTTAGGTACAGAGGGAGTAATATATTAGGAGTATATCAAAACAAGAGTGATTTCTTTCAAGTTTGTGAACAAATACTACTATTCTACTACTTTGGATCCGTCGGAACGCATAGGCACATTGCTAGTAAAAGGAAAAGGCATGCCGCGTTCGCGTCGCACCCCCACACGCCCAAGAATCGGGAGTACTCCACGGCCCATCCGGCATGACACATAGCTTAGGGAAGGCATATTGCCTAGCATTTTCACTTTCATTTGGGACCGTCGTTGAGCAAACCGACACCCCTCCCATCGACGGGTTGGAAAACAGAAACGAGGGGAAGATCTAGCTGTAGCACGGAAGCCAAGAAATTTGGTGTCAGATGGGGCTCGTTGATAGAGCAGGAGCATTCCGTGCTAGTACTACTCCTACTAGTACCAAGTTTGTACTCCTAATACTATATTACTAGTACTACCACTATACAACTAGTAGGTACGTGCACGGCACAACATCGTAGGAACAAAAAATGGGAAGATCTTGTTTTGGGTGATTTATCTTTTTTTAATCAATGTAGTATGAATAATATGATGTGGGAGGCACCTATGAAGCTTATGTGGCTTGGTTGCATGGCTATGAAAGGTTAGAGAAAAATAAATAGATAATGTGTTTAGAGTGCACTCCACTAAATCGATATACTTTGGATCCATTGCAACGGACCGGCACATCTATATCTATACCCCCTATATAGTGTGTGAAAAACTTTGAAAGTTGGTCGTTTGATGAAGCCAATCCGACGGCACAAAGGTGGCAAATCCGAGCACTACTGGCTGTTGGATATCATCCACCAGAATCTGCCACATGTATGTAACGCCCTGAATTTGATGCGCCATGTGTCTTCCAGCTATTCGTCGTTGTTGCCATGTCATTTGCTTGCGTGTTGCATTTTGTCATGTTTGCATGGATGCTACCATGTTTTCTGTTGGCCTTTGGAATTAGTTCAGTAAGGGAGTTTTGTTCTTTGTCTTTAGTATTAGCATGCCATGCCTATGTTTTCCTTGATAAGTTCCTGTAGCATGTTATTTGATAGCTCTAAACATTGCAACCTGATGTTGTTTCTGCCATGTCTAGTGATTTCTGCTAAGTCTGTGAAACTGTTATTATTTGCAATCTTGCCATGTCCTTTTGAGTATGTTATAGTGTTTTCTGGAGATAGCTCAGTGTTCATGTTTTGTTGTGCTTCATCTGTTCATCATGTCCATGCCTTTTTCATTCATGTTGAGGTGTTGTAGCATATTGTTTTGATGCTTGCTAGATGCCTAGCTGTTGTTTTGGACAGCTTGTCCTTTAAACTTGTTTCATGTGTATGTGTTGAACCGTTGCTCCGTTTTGAGTGTGCTTTATATGAAACTTGCTTAATTTTGCATGTAGTTTCATCTTATCATGTTGCATCCATGTTTTGAGAGTGTTGTTTGATGTTTGAATGCATTTTGCATCAATGCCATGTTTGACTTGTTTTGCTCATATCTTCTAGGCCGTAGCTCCGAACTAAATGAACTTTATATGTAATTTGACTAGATTTTCGTGTAGATCATCTTGGTGCATCTTAACTTGCTGTTTAACTACTTGAACATAAGGTTTATTGAGATCTGGACCAATTTCTAAATTTACATATGGGGTCTTTCCGGATTAGTTATATGTTGTTTCCGGACTCATTTAAACTTGCCTTGATGTGTTGCTCTTGTATGCATCATCTCTTGCCATGAGTAGCTTCATATAGCTTTGTCATGCATCCTACTTGGTTGTGCATCATGCCATGTCTATGCGTTGTGTGTTTACCTTGTTGTTTGCTTCTTTCCGGTTGTGCTCCTTCTCGTTAGTTCCTGTTTCATTGTGATCGTGAGGATTCATTCGTCTACGCTTGGTTCGTCTTTGTGGCTTCATCTTCTTCATGGACTCATTCTTCTTCCTTGCGAGATTTCGGGCAAGATGACCATTACTCTGGATCTCACTACTATCATTGCTATGCTAGTTGCTTCATTCTATCGCTTTGCTGCGCTACCTATCACTTGCTCTTCAAGCCTCCCAAATTGCCATGTCAGCCTCTAACCTTTTCACCCTTCCTAGCAAACCATTGCGTGGCTATGTTACCGCTTTGCTCAGCCCCTCTTATAGCGTTGTTAGTTGCAGGTGAAGTCGAAGATTGCTCCATGATGGACAGGATTCTGTTGGGATATCACAATATCTCTTATTTAATTAATGCACCTATATACTTGGTAAATGGTGGAAGGCTCGGCCTTATGCCTGGTGTTTTGTTCCACTCTTGCCGCCCTAGTTTCCGTCATACCGGTATTATGTTCCATGATTTTGCGTTCCTTATGTGGTTGGGTGATTTATAGGACCCCCTTGACAGTTCGCTTTGAATAAAACTCCTCCAGCAAGGCCCAACCTTGGTTTTACCATTTGCCTACCTAAGCCTTTTTCCCTTGGGTTTCTGGAGCCTGAGGGTCATCTTT
>NC_041383.1:258044921-258046506 GCF_002162155.2 Triticum dicoccoides
TTGAGTGTTGGTCCGAACTGAGTAGACTACGGGGCCACCTCGGGCAAACTTGAGGGCTGGTTTTACTCATAGGATGTCTCATACGGTGTGCCCTAAGAACGAGATATGTGCAGCTCCTGTCGGGATTTGTCGGCACATCGGGCGGCTTTGCTGGTCTTGTTTTACCATTGTCGAAATGTCTTGTAAACCGGGATTCCAAGACTGATCAGGTCTTCCTGGGAGAAGGAATATCCTTCGTTGACCGTGAGAGCTTGTGATGGGCTAAGTTGGGACACCCCTGCAGGGTATAAACTTTCGAGAGCCGTGCCCACGGTTATGTGGCAGATGGGAATTTGTTAATATCCGGTTGTAGAGAACTTGACACCAGATTCGAATTAAAATGCATCAACCGCGTGTGTAGCCGTGATGGTCTCTTTTCGGTGGAGTCCGGGAAGTGAACACGGTTTTGGGGTATGTTTAACGTAAGTAGGAGTTCAGGATCACTTCTTGATCATTGCTAGATTCACGACCGTTCCGTTGCTTCTCTTCTCGCTTTTATTTGCGTATGTTAGCCACCATATCATGCTTAGTCGCTGCTGCAACCTCACCACTTTACTCCTTTCCATACCCATTAAGCTTTGCTAGTCTTGATACCCATGGTAATGGGATTGCTGACTCCTCGTGGCTCACAGATTACTACAACAACAGTTGAAGGTACAAGTTATGTGATGATCATGACGCGAGAGCGATGTTTGCTTGTTTTGGAGTCTGCTTCTTCTTCTTCGATCAGGGGATAGGTTCCAGGTCAGCAGCCTGGTCTAGCAGGGTGGATGTCGTTTGAGCTTCTGTTTGTGTTTCATCCGTAGTCGGGTATTGATCTTATGTATCATGTATTGTTGTACCCTTGCGGCATTTGTATGTCTTGTATGTATCCCCAGCTATTATGTAATGGTATGATGTAATGATATCCACCTTGCAAAAGCGTCTCCAATATGCGCTTCTATCCTGGGTGGGACCTTCGAGTTCCTTTAGGATAGGGTCGCATATTGGGCGTGACAAGTTGGTATCAGAGCCTCGACCGACCATAGGAGCCCCCTTGATTGTTCGTAGTTGGTCGTTGTTGAGTCTAGAAGAAAACTGTTTTCGGAGTCTAGTTATATCAGAGAGTAGGAATTCTTTTTACTCCTCAGCTCCCTTCGTCGCTCTGGTGATAAATCTTGACGTAGGTGTTTTGAATTACTCCTCTTCCCATTCATTTTTTTTCTTTAGGATCACGCAGTTGGTTTTTTCGATTGTTGGTTCTTAGCTCTTTTCATCCGGTGCATTTCTCGTCAAGTTGACTCGAGCCTTTTCACCTTTGCCGAGTTCAATCCTCAGTTGTTGTTTTTTCCCACCCGCCCACCCTTTTCTTCTCGGAGCTGGGGTCCGTAATCGAGTATCCATCCTACTCGTGCGAAGCATTTGCATTCTTCCAACCAGTGTTTCCTCTTGAAGTTATTCATCGGCTTTCCCCCTTCCAAGTTGCCTTTGTTTTCCCGCCCTCCCACCCCTTTTTCTTCCCGGAGCTTGAGTCTCTTTCGACCATCAATTTCATTCGTGCGGAGAC
>NC_041383.1:258046781-258049191 GCF_002162155.2 Triticum dicoccoides
GACTCTTCAGTCTTTCGTCAATTGTTTCAACCGGTGAATTCTCGCTTCGTTTGACATTCGTCATCTCTTTTTCTTCTCCGGTGGACTCAATTCAAGTTTTTCGGGTTGATCATATTCTTTTCCTTGGATCAAGTGTTTTCCCTGCTCGTTCGCCTCTCGCCAGTTTATTCTTTCGGAGTGCTCAATACTTCTCAGGAGATTCGTCTGTGTTTGAATTAATTCGAGGTTGTCACCTCATTCAAATATTTCAATTGTTCCGATGCATCATCTATCTGTTCAACATCCCTTTCCAATGGTATTTTTCTCTTTAGTGGGCCCTAACCCACAGGTCTTTTCCCAGGTTCTTACCTGACTCTTCTAATTATTCCGGAGCCATTCCTAATTCTTTTCGAGTTTGACATAAGAATGAATTTCATCAGTCAGATGCCATCTCTAAAATCGCTTTCAAATTCTTTTCATATTTGGTTCAACCCTTCCTATTTTTCATTCTCCTGAAGTGGAGTTTTGCATTTCTTCGTTCTTCTCAGCTATTCAGACATTGGTTGTGGTATAATTTCACCTCATGTTTTGAGTTGTTTTTTATAAGTCTACAACAAGCTTATTCTTTCGTTGTTGATTTTCTCAACAACTCCATTCAATCCTTCCTCCTAAGTTCTTTTCATTCAATTCTTTCAATTATTCCGGAGGTATTGCATTGTTCATCTCGTCAAGTGTCATCCCATTGGGTGAAGTTCATGTTCTATTCCTTCCATTTTCGGTCGGAATGCAGTCCAAATAATTTCATTCTTATTCCTTTTCTATCTTGTTCTAACCGGAGTGCTTTCAGAGTCTGTCTTGTTTCCATGAGCTCTTGATTCTTGTCATACTCATCATTCCTCTTTCTACCCGAGTGCTCTCGACCTTGTTAAACTTCTCTCTTGCGTTCTTATTTCACCTCTTCCTCTTTCTCTTCCATCTCGTTCCTAAGATCTCGAGACGAGATCTCTTGTTAGTGGAGGAGAGTTGTAACACCCCAAATTATATGCGCCAGGTGTCTTCCAGCTATTCGTCGTTGTTGCCATGTCATTTGCTTGTGTGTTGCATTTTGCCATGTTTGCATGGATGCTACCATGTTTTCTGTTGGCCTTTGGAATTAGTTCAGTAAGGGAGTTTTGTTCTTTGTCTTTAGTATTAGCATGTCATGCCTATGTTTGCCATGATAAGTTCCTGTAGCGTGTTATTTGATAGCTCTAAACATTGCAACCTGATGTTGTTTCTGCCATGTCCAGTGATTTCTGCCAAGTCTATGAAACTGTTATTATTTGCAATCTTGCCATGTCCTTTTGAGTATGTTATATTGTTTTTTAGAGATAGCTCAGTGTTCATGTTTTGTTGTGCTTCATCTGTTCATCATGTCCATGCCTTTTGCTTTCATGTTGAGGTGTTGTAGCATATTGTTTTGATGCTTGCTAGATGCCTAGTTGTTGTTTTGGACAGCTTGTCCTTTAAACTTGTTCCATGTGTATGTGTTGAACCGTTGCTCCATTTTGAGTGTGCTTTATATGAAACTTGCTTAATTTTGCATGTACTTTCATCTTTTCATGTTGCATCCATGTTTTGAGAGTGTTGTTTGATGTTTGAATGCATTTTGCATCAATGCCATGTTTGACTTGTTTTGCTCATATCTTCTAGGTCGTAGCTCTGAACTAAATGAACTTTATATGTAACTTGACTAGATTTTCGTGTAGATCATCTTGGTGCATCTTAACTTGCTATTTAACTACTTTAACATAAGCTTTATTCAGATCTGGACCAATTTCTAAATTTACATATGGGGTCTTTCCAGATTAGTTATATGTTGTTTCCGGCCTCATTTAAACTTGCCTTGATGGGTTGCTCTTGTATGCATCATCTCTTGCCATGAGTAGCTTCATATAGCTTTTTCCTCCATCATACTTGGTTGTGCATCATGTCATGTCTATGCGTTGTGTGTTTACCTTGTTGTTTGCTTCTTTCCGGCTGTGCTCCTTCTCGCTAGTTCCTGTTTTGTTGCGATCGTCAGGATTTGTTCATCTACGCTTGGTTAGTCTTCGTGGCTTAATCTTCTTCATGGACTCATTCTTCTTCCTTGCGGGATTTCAGGCAAGCTGACCGTTACTCTGGATCTCACTACTATCATTGCTATTGCTGATACGTCTCCAACGTATCTATAATTTTTGATTGCTCCATGCTACTTTATCTACTGTTTTAGGCAATATTGGGCTTTATGATCCACTTTTATATTATTTTTGGGACTAACCTATTAACCGGAGGCCCAGCCCAGATTTGCTGCTTTATGCCTATTTCAGTGTTTCGAAGAAAAGGAATATCAGACGGAGTCAAAACGGAACGAAATCAACTGGAGAAGTTATTTTTGGAAGGAAAGCAACCC
>NC_041383.1:258049511-258073242 GCF_002162155.2 Triticum dicoccoides
TGGGGCCCCCGTAGCTCCACCGACGTACCCCCCGCACCCATATATACCTACGTACCCTAAAACTTCCATAACAGAAGATAGATCGGGAGTTCCACCGCTGCAAGCCTCTGTAGCCACCAATAACCTATCGAGAGCCCGTTCTAGCACCCTACCGGAGGGGGAACCCATCACCGGTGGCCATCTTCATCATCCCAGCGCTATCCATGACGAGGAGGGAGTAGTTCACCCTCGGGGCTGAGGGTATGTACCAGTAGCTATGTGTTTGATCACTCTCTATCGTGTTCTCTCTCGTGTTCCCTCTATGGCACGATCTTGATGTATCCCGAACTTTGCTATTGTAGTTGGATCTTATGATGTTTCTCCCCCTCTACTCTCTTGTGATGAATTGAGTTTCCCCTTTGAAGTTATCTTATTGGATTGAGTCTTTATGAGAACACTTGATGTATGTCTTGCCGTGATTATCTGTGGTGACAATGGGATATCATGTGCCACTTGATGTATGTTTTGGTGATCAACTTGCGGGTTTCGTGACATTAGGAACCTATGCATAGGGGTTGGCACACGTTCTTGACTCTCCGGTAGAAACTTGGGGCACTCTTTGAAGTACTTTTATGTTGGTTGGATGAATCTGAGATTGTGTGATGCATATCGTATAATCATGCCCACGGATACTTGAGGTGACAATGGAGTATCTGGGTGATATTAGCGTTTTGGTTGATTTGTATCTTAAGGTGTTATTCTAGTACGAACTCTTTTATAGATTGATCCGAAAGAATAACTTTGAGGTGGTTTCGTACCCTACCATAATCTCTACGTTTGTTCTCCGCTATTAGTGGCTTCAAAGTGTCTCTTTGTTGCATGTTGAGGGATTGCTATATGATCTATCTATGTTATTATTGTTGAGAGAACTTGCACTAGCGAAAGTATGAACCCTAGGCCTTGTTTCCTATCATTGCAATACCGTTTACGCTCATGTTTATCATTAGTTACCTTGCTTTTTTTATAATTTCAGATTACAAATACCTTTATCTACTATCTATTTTGCACTTGTATCACCATCCCTTCGCCGAACTAGTGCACCTATACAATTTGCCATTGTATCGGGTGTGTTGGGGACACAAGAGACTTTTTGTTATTTGGTTGCAGGGTTGTTTGAGAGAGACCATCTTCATCCTACGCCTCCCACGGATTGATAAACCTTAGGTCATCCACTTGAGGGAAATTTGCTACTGTCCTACAAACCTGTGCACTTGCAGGCCCAACAACGTCTACAAAAAGAAGGTTGTGTAGTAGACATCAAGCTCTTTGCTGGCGCCGTTGCCAGGGAGGTGAGTGCTTGAAGGTATAGCTTTAGATCTTGCAATCGAATCTTTTTGTTTCTTGTTTTAGCACTAGTTTAGTTTATAAAAGAAAACTACAAAAAAATGGAGTTAAGTTTGTCTCATACGATTCATCTTTTTAATATCTTTCGTGGGTATGATGGAAAGGAAAATTGTGCTCAAGTGCTAGAAGAAGAATTACATAGAATGCTTGGCATGAAATATGTGAATGATGAGCATGATTGCAATGTTGTTAGTATGAATTCCTTGAATATCCATGATGCTAATGATATGCAAAGCCACAAGCTTGGGGAAGCTATGTCTGATGAAGATGATATTTTTTGTCCCCCAAGCTTTGATGAGCAAATTTACTATGATGAAAGCATGCCTCCTATCTATGATGATTATTGTGATGACACGTATGCTCTAAAGAATAATGATAACCATGAAACTTGTCATCTTGATCTTAATTTTCAATCATATGATAGTTATTTTGTTGAGTTTGCTCCCACTACTATTCATGAGAAGAATTTTGCTTATGAGGGGAGTAGTAAATTTTCTATGTTAGTAGATCATGAAAAGAATGCTTTAGGTGCTGGTTATATTGTTGAATTTATTCATGATGCTACTGAAAATTATTATGAGGGAGGAACATATGCTTGTAGGAATTGCAATAATATCAAGTTTCCTCTCTATGTGCTTAAATTCTTGAAGCTATGCTTGTGTTACCTTCCTATGCTTGTTGATTATTGTTCCCATAAGTTGTTTGCTCACAAAATCCCTATGCATAGGAAGTGGGTTAGACTTAAAAGTGCTAGTCATTTGCTTCATGATGCTCTCTTTATGTTTCAATTCTTATCTTTTATGTGAGCATCATTGTCATCATCATGCCTAGCTAAAAGGCATTAAAGAAAAGCGCTTGTTGGGAGACAACCTGTCACGCCCAATATGCGACCCTATCCAAAAGGAACTCGAAGGTCCCACCAAGGATAGACCCGCATATTGCAACGCTTTTGCAAGGTGGATATCATTACATCAACATTACATAATAGATGGGGATACATACATAAGGCATACAATGCCACATGAATACAACATCATAATACATAAGAGCATCATTCGACTACAGATGAAACACAAACAGAAACTCAAACAACATCCACCCTACTAGCCCAGGCTGCCGACCTGGAACCTATCCCCTGATCGAAGAAGGAGAAGAAGAACTCAACGCAAGAAAGCATCGCTCTCGCGTCATGATCATCGCACAACCTGTACCTGCAACTGTTGTTGTAGTAATCTGTGAGCCACGAGGACTCAGCAATCCCATTACCATGGGTATCAAGACTAGCAAAGCTTAATAGGAAAGGAAGGGGTAAAGTGGTGAGGCTGCAGCAGCGACTAAGCATATATGGTGGCTAACATACGCAAATAAGAGCGAGAAGAGAGCAAAAGGAACGGTCGTCAACTAGTAATGATCAAGAAGTGATCCTAAACTCCTACTTACGTCAAGCATAACCCAGAAACTGTGTTCACTTCCCGGACTACGCCGAGAAGAGACCATCACGGCTACACACACGGTTGATGCGCTTTAATTCGGATCTGGTGTCAAGTTATCTACAACCGGACATAAACAAATTCCCATCTGCCTATAACCGCAGGCACGGCTTTCGAAAGATTATACCCTGCAGGGGTGTCCCAACTTAGCCCATGACAAGCTCTCGCGATCAACGAAGGAATAGACCTTCTCCCAGGAAGACCCGATCAAAAACGGAATCCCGGTTTACAAGACATTTCAACAATGGTAAAACAAGACCAGCAAAGCCGCCCGATGCGCCGACAATCCCGATAGGAGCTGCACATATCTCGTTCTCAGGGCAACACCGAATAAGTCAAGCTACGAGTAAACCCAGCTCTCGAGTTGCCCCGAGGTGGCCCCGCGGGCTGCTCAGTTCGGACCAACACTTAGACAAGCACTGGCCCGGGGGGGCTAAAATAAAGATGATCCTCGAGAGAGCGACTCCCAAGGGAAAAGTAGGTGGTGGTGAGGCAAATGGTAAAACCAAGGTTGGGCCTTGCTAAGGAGTTTTATTCAAAGCGAATTGTCAAGGGGGTCCCATAAATCACCCGACCGCGTAAGGAACGCAAAATCCGGGAACATAACACCGGTATGACGGAAACTAGGGCGGCAAGAGTGAAACAAAACACCAGGCAAAAGGCCGAGCCTTCCACCCTTTACCAAATATATAGATGCATTAATAATATAAGAGATATTGTGATATCCCAACCAAAATCCTGTCCACCATGGAGCAATCTTCAACTTCACCTGCAACTAACAACGCTATAAGAGGGCTGAGCAACGCGGTAACATAGCCAAGCAACGGTTTGCTAGGACGGGTGTCAAAGGTTAGAGGTTCATGGCAATTTGGGAGGCTTGATGAGCAAAAGATAGGTAACGCAGCATAGCAATAGAACGAAGCAACTAGCATAGCAATGATAGTAGTGAGATCCAGGGTAGCGGTCATCTTGCCTGAAATCCCGCAAGGAAGAAGAACGAGTCCATGAAGTAGACGAACGAACGTAGTCGAACAAATCCTCACGAACGCAACGTTACCGGAACTAAGAAGCACCACCGGAAAGAAGCAAGCAACATAGTAAACACACAAGCATAATCATGGCATGATGCACAATCAAGTATGATGCATGTCCGGTTTAATGAGGCAAGGCATGGCAAAGTGCAACAAACAATACTACAAGTTAAGTGGAGCTCAATATGCAACGAGTTGCATATTGACGAAACACCACATCAATTATTTAGTTCTCTCTCGGTTTTATATCCAACAATATTAAATGTTATTAAACATGGCAAGGGGTGAAGCATATGAAAAACTACCTATCTAGGCAAGTTTAAATGAGGCCGGAACAACAAAACAACAATTCTGAAAAATCCCCATGTGCATATTTTAGATTCGGTACTGTTCTGCCCTAAACACAATTTTATTGTTGTTAAACAGGAAAATAAAGTGCACCATGTTAAACTACGCATTTTTCCACCCCATTTTCATATAAAGTTTATTTAAAATGGAGCTACGGTTATTTAGTTATGAAATAAGTCATTTTAACATGGCATTTATGCAAATTTAAACAAACAGCAAGTTAAACATTTTAAACATGGATGAAAGTGGCATATTATTAATCTACACAATTTTCTGAGCATTTTACATGTATAAATCATTTTAATCCGATGCACCATTTGTGAGTTTTTATATGCATGAAATCTAGGGGGTTTTCTGTAAAACAGGTAAATCACTGGTTAAAAGGCTAAATTCGCAGATCTGAAAAAAAACGTATGCGGGCTGAATCTGCAGGCTGGCCCAACAGGAGAAAAAACAAAAGGAGGGGGCGCTGGGGGTGGCCTCACCTAGTGGGCTGAGGCCCAGATCGGGTGCAGGCGGCCGGCTAGGCGGATCTGGGGAGGCCCACGCGGGTGGGGGCAGAGCTGGGCTGGGCCGGACGCGGGGCGGGGCCCACGGAGGCGACTGGGGCGTCGTCCTCCTCGATCCAGAGGGGATCGAGGGAAAGCAGCAGGGACGGGCCGGAGCACGATGCCGGCGAGGTCCGGCGCCGAGGAGGCCAAAAGGAGGCTGGAGCTGCGGGATCCGGCCGGCACCGCGCCAGATCCGCCGCGGGAGGAGGCCGGAGGGGCTCCGGCAACGAGAACCGAGCAGCGGCGGCGAGCTTCTGCGAGATCCCTGCGGGAGAGAGAGAGAGAGAGGGAGCTGGTGAGGGGAGGAAGGAGAAGAGGAAGGGAGAGAGAGGCCGGGTGGCAGCGCTCATCTCGGTGTCGGGGACGAGGAGGCGCGGGCGGCGGCGAGCGCGGGGCGCTGGAGGGGCGCGACGGCGAGATCCGGGGTAGCGGGCGACGGAGAGAGGCTCAGGGAGCCGGGCGGCGCGCTCGGGCGCGAGGCTCGGGCGGTCGGGCCATGGGCGGCCCGGGGCGGGCTCCCCGCGGGCCTGGCGGGCCGCGGCTGCGGGAGAGTGGCTGGGGCACGTGGCCGCCCCTGGTTGGCTCCAAGGCGGCAGGGACGGCGGCGCTGGTGAGTGGGACGGCGACACTTGGTGGTGGAGGGCTGGCTTGGCGCTGAAATCGAGGAGGGAGGAGGCTGGCGGCGGCAGGATGATTGGGGGGCACTGATTTCGAGGAGGAGGGAGGAGAAGGCCCAAAAATGACAAGGGGGGCTGCTATATATAGCAGTTTTGCTAGGGTTTGGTTTTTGGGGGGTTTTTGGAGCCCTCCGATCGCCATCGAACGGCTCCGGAGCGGAGAGGGACTATGAGAGGGGTTGGTGGGCTGTGTAGAGGTAGTTGAGCTGAGAGAAGAGGGGAGAAATGCAGCCCGGCACGATTTCGGAGACCGAAACGTTCGACGAATGAACCGGCGACGGTGCCGCTATATATTTAACGGTTGGGCTATCAAATGGACTCCGAATGCGACGAAACTTGGCAGGCGTCCCGTCTACCCTATAATAAGAGCGCACGACAAGTTGCAACCCATTCCGAGAACATTTTTATGCCACTTATAAAATAATATTTCGGAGGTGCCGCAGGCGCGTGCGAGTGTGGTCTGGACTCAGAACGGACAACGGAGAGAACCGGGGAAACCCGGACGGATGCAAGTTTTATGAAAATGATGCCGATGCAATGCGAATGATGACATGAGACGAGATGCATAACAAGAACAAAATGCAAAACAACAGACAAAAAGCCAAACATGGAGGAAATAACATATCGCATCTCCGGAAAAGGCAAGAGTTCGAGTTACGAATATGGAAAGTTGCATCCGGGGGTTACACAACCCAATATTTATCCTTACTGTTTTTGTGTGTACACATGATTATGCTACTGTAGTAATCATGTTTTATAGCTTTTGTTTCAATAAAGTGCCAAGTAAGACCGTTAAGATAGCTTACGGCGATAGTTGTGTTGATCCTGGTGAAAATCAGAAACTTTTGCGCCCAGTAATTTAGTTTTGTTACTTCACAGAAACATGCTTCTGATCTGATTATTTTTGATCTGGATTGGTAAACGAATTGCTTAGGACTTCCTAATTTGGTAGGATTTTTGGAGTTCCAGAAGTATACGTTTGATACAGATTACTACAGACTGTTCTGTTTTTGACAGATTCTGTTTTCTATGTGTTGTTTGCTTATTTTGATGAATCTATGAGTAGTATCGGAGGGTATGAACCATGGATAAGTTGGAATACAGTAGATATTACACCAATATGAATTTAGAATGAGTTCATTACAGTACCTAAGTGGTGGTTTTATTTTCTTATACTAACAGAGCTTACGAGTTTTCTGTTGAGTTTTGTGTTGTGAAGTTTTCAAGTTTTGGGTAAAGATTCGATGAACTATGGAATAAGGAGTGGAAAGAGCCTAAACTTGGGGATTCCCAAGGCACCTGAGGGAGTCCCGGACTAGGGGGTGTCCGGATAGCCAAACTATCATCATCGGCCGGACTCCAAGACTATGAAGATACAAGATTGAAGACTTCGTCCCATGTCCGGATGGGACTTGCCTTGGCGTGGAGGGCATGCTTGGCGATTAGGATATGTAGATCTCCTACCTTTGTAACCGACTCTGTGTAACCCTAGCTCTCTCCGGTGTCTATATAAACCGGATGGCTGTAGTCCATAGGACGAACAACAATCATACCATAGGCTAGCTTCTAGGGTTTAGCCTCCTTGATCTCGTGGTAGATTACTCCTGTAACCCACATCATCAATATTAATCAAGCAGGACGTAGGGTTTTACCTCCATCAAGAGGGCCCGAACCTGGGTAAAAACATCGTGTCCCTTGTCTCCTGTTACCATCCGCCTAGACGCACAGTTCGGGACCCCCTACCCGAGATCCGCCGGTTTTGACACCGACATTGGTGCTTTCATTGAGAGTTCCTCTGTGCCGTCGCGATCAGGAAGGATGCCTTTTCCCGTCTTTAAAGATGGCACCGTCGTCAAGGGAGCTTTGGCAGCCGGCCAAACTGTCCGGCTAGGTGGTTTCCTTATGACCGCCTGTTCCGCCACCGCTCCAACGATGACCTCTCAGGTCATCAAAAGCGATCTTCACGTCAGCCCGGAATTCGCCGAGCAGTTAGATCCGATCAAGCTCTCATCTGTAAACGAGCTCTTGGATCGCATCGCCGCCCTGGGAGTCGCTGCAGACTACGATCAGATTGGGCTTAAAACCGATCTGAGAGAGATTAACTCTCCTCAGGCTACCCACCATGTTGTCGTGGTAGAGGAACAATGCGGCAACCCTTCTTCTACGTTGAAAACCAACTATGTCCGGATTCCCGATCCCTCCAAGCCGGATTCCCGCGGAGGGACGGACGCTAATCAAATACTGAACTTAGAGTCAGGCATCGGACTAGATTCGTTGGAAAGCATCCAGCAAGTCAAGCTTCCAAATCCGGAAACTTCTTGGCCTTTGAGCCTCACATCGGGCGGGGTTCCGAACTTGATTCCACCCGCCCACCCAAACATAAGCGATCTATCTCGAATACGGCAAGAGCCCGATGAAACAGTACATCATTACTAGGCCAGATTCCTCCTGGTTATGAACAGGATAAAGGACTACTGCAAAGAAAGTGCGATTTCGATTTTCTGCAACAATTGCACGGACAAGGGAATCATGAACGCCATAAGTCGTCGCGAAGTTACACGCTTCGTCGACCTAGCGACCATCATACAAAAATACTGTGCGGTGGAGAGTGCCAGGAACACCGAAACTAGGTTTTGGGACAGTCCGGCCTTGACTACAACCCTAGTCCGAAGTAAAAGGGTGCGCCATACTCAAGCACCTGGGTTAAAAACCAAAAAGCAAAAAACCCCTAAAGGGCATGGAACCGTACTGGAGGGCTGGCTCAACGGACCCTGCAAAATCCACAGTACGGAGGGCGCCACTCCAACACACAGCCTTCGAGCATGTTGGATACTACGGCAGGTGGCCAAAAGTGGCGAAGGCTTTTTAGCCCCGGGCAAACAGCCCAGCAGTACCGGTACAGTATTAACAGTCTTCGAGACTTTTGCATCAAATAACAAGCGAAAACGAACAATCCGCGGCCTCGCCGAAGTCTACCAAGTAGCAACATCAAATCCATGGAGTGACACGGCTATCACCTTCAACGCCAGCGACAAACCTAAATTCCGAATAACTAGAGCACCAGCCGCATTGGTCCTCAGTCCGATAGTGGACGGCATTCGCCTTACAAAGGTACTCATGGATGGCGGCAACGGATTAAACCTCATCTACGAGGAAACCCTTCAAAAAATGGATATTGACTGGAGCCGCATCGAGCGAAGCAGCACAACCTTCAGAGGGATAATCCCTAGTCGAGAAGTACGCTGCACAGGAAAAATCACACTAGATGTAGTGTTCGGCTCACCGAACAATTACAGGTCCGAGGAGGTCACGTTCCAAGTGGCCCCATTTGGCAGCGGATATCACGCTTTGTTAGGGCGAGAGGCATTCACAATCTTTCAAGCTATACCCCACTACGGGTACATGAAGCTCAAAATGCCCGGACCCAATGGGATAATCACTCTTGCCAGTGATCCAGATACAGCACTCCGCGCTGAAAATAAGACAGCCGCACTGGCCCTAGAGGCATTGTCCGAAGCCCTAGCGGCAGAGGAACTAACTACGCTGTGCTCCACGGTGGATAGGGACGATGTGATACTCGATAAGAGGTCCAAGTCCACCTCTTTTAAACCAGCAGACGAAATAGTCAAATTTCAGGTCCATCCAATGGACCCCACAAAGACGGCCTCCATTGGGGCACAATTAAGTCCTGATGTCGAAGCCGCACTACAAGAATTCCTTCGGGAAAATTGCGACATTTTTGCCGGGCACCCTTCAGACATGCCAGGAATCCCACGCAGGCTGGCAGAGCACAGCCTAAACATCCTAAAAGGATTCAAGCCGGTCAAACAATCTCTTCGGCGATTTTCTGAACCCAAAAGACAGGCAATGGGAGAGGAGCTAGCCAAACTCTTAGAAGCCGGATTCATCAGAGATATAAAACATCCGGACTGGCTAGCCAATCTAGTAATGGTAGCAAAACAGGACAAATCCTGGCGCCTCTGCGTCGATTTTAAAGACCTTAACAAGGCCTGTCCAGAGGACCCTTTCCCCCTCCCTCGCATCGACCAAATCATCGATGCTACCACAAGGCACGATTCATTGTGCTTCCTCGACACATACTCCGGATACCATCAAATCAAGATGGAGGAGAAAGACCAGGCCGCAACGGCATTCATTACTCCATATGGGCCATTCTGCTTCAACACAATGCCCTTCGGACTCAAAAACGCCGGCGCAACATATCAGCGCATGATTCAAACATGTCTGGCTACCCAGATAGGCAAAACAGTAGAGGCATACGTAGATGATGTGGTCGTCAAGACCAAACATGTCGAAACTCTAGTAGAAGACTTGAGGATGACATTCGACAACCTCCGAGCATATGACATTAAGCTAAACCCGGAAAAATGCGTCTTCGGCGTACCAGCCGGAAAGCTCTTGGGCTTCATCGTATCCGGTAGAGGAATTGAAGCAAAACCGGCCAAAATCCGAGCTCTGTCACAATTGGATATTCCAAAGGACCTCAAGCAAATACAAAAACTAACCGGATGCGTAGCGGCCTTAAGCCGCTTCATCTCCCGTTTGGGAGAAAAGGCTCTGCCCCTCTACCGCCTCCTCCGGCACACCGAACATTTCGAATGGACGGATGCTGCCACAGCCGGACTTGAAGAAATAAAGGCCATACTAGCAACAAATCCGGTACTGGCCGCACCCAACCTGGGCGAACCTATGTTATTATATATCGCAGCAACACATCAAGTTGTCAGCGCGGTACTCGTCGTCGAGCGAGAGACAGAAGGGCACAAATTCCCTCTTCAAAAACCAGTGTACTACGTATCCACTGTTCTAACTCCATGCAAGTCCCGGTACCCACATTATCAAAAGATAGTGTATGCGGTATTCATGGCATCCCGGAAGCTGCGACACTACTTTCAAGAGTGTTCCATAACGGTGGCCTCCGAAGTACCTCTCAACGATATTATAAACAATCGCGACGCAACGGGCAGGATTGCAAAATGGGCTATTGAGCTCTTACCATTTGACATAACCTATAGACCACGGCGAGCTATAAAGTCGCAGGTTCTGGCTGACTACGTCGCCGAATGGACCGAAGCCAAACTCCCTAAAGAGTACGGCGCATACTCCAATTGGATCATGCATTTCGACGGATCCAAAATGTTGGCTGGCTTGGGGGCTGGCGTCGTCCTGACGTCCCCAACTGGAGACACAATCCAATACGTACTTCAAATAATGTACATGGACTCCAACAACGCAGCCGAATACGAGGCCCTTCTACATGGCCTCCGGATGGCAATCTCCATGGGCATTCAACGCCTAGAGGTGCACGGGGATTTAAACCTCGCAATATCCCAAGTAAATGGAGACTTTGACGCCAAAGATCCAAAAATAGCAGCTTACCGCAACGCCGTCCTAAAAATGTCAGCTCGGTTCAAAGGACTCGAATTCCACCATGTAGCCCGGGACAATAACCAGGCAGCAGACGTGTTAGCGCGCATCGGCGCGAAACGAGATGTCGTCCCTCCAAACATCTTCCTGGAATGGCTCTTTAAGCCATCCGTGTTATGGGAAGAGGAGTCCGGAAATAACAATCCGGAGCCAGCCGCATCACCTAACTCAGACCATTCTGACACAATCAGCGGCTCAGCCATTGAAGTAACACCTTCAGCTCACGAAATAATGGCAGTAATTGCCCCGTGGACAGAACCATTCCTAGCCTACTTAATTCGGCAGGAACTTCCCGAAGACCAAAATGAGGCCCGCTGCATAGTTCGGCGATCTAAAGCCTACAAGGTCCATGAGGGAGAACTTTATAAGAAAAGCACAACCGGAGTCCTTCAAAGGTGTATCTCCGAAGAGGAGGGGCGGAATCTCCTGGCTGAAATTCACGCCGGACTCGGCGGGCACCACGCTGCAGCCCGGGCCCTTGTAGGCAAGGCCTTCCGTACAGGATTTTATTGGCCGACAGCCCGGGCAGATGCTCAGGACTTAGTCCAACGATGCGTCGGTTGCCAGCTCTTTGCTAATCAGAGCCACATGCCACCCACCGCCCTCAAAACTATACCCATTACCTGGCCGTTCGCGGTCTGGGGGCTTGACATGGTTGGACCCCTTAAAGGGGGGACCCACAAGCACAAATACTTATTGGTCATGGTGGACAAATTCACAAAATGGATTGAGGCCAAGCCGGTTAAAACGGCTGAATCCGGACCGGTGATAGACTTCGTATCTGGGGTAGTACACCGTTTTGGCATCCCCCACAGCATCATCACTGATAAAGGCACGAACTTCACGGCCGACGAGGTTAAACTCTGGTGCAAAAACATGGGCATCAAGCTCGATTACACTTCAGTCTATCACCCCCAAACTAATGGTCAAGCCGAGCGAGCAAATGGTCTAATCATGAGCGGCATCAAACCCAGACTAGTGCGGTCCCTCAAGGAATCTAACATGCACTGGGTAGAGGAGCTCGACTCCGTACTCTAGGGACTGCGGACCACGCCAAACCGAACTACTGGATTCACACCATTTTTCATGGTATACGGTGCAGAGGCAGTTCTGCCCTGCGATATAATTCATGACTCACCTCGTGTGCGCATGTACGAAGAAAGAGAAGCCGAGTTGGATCGGCGGGACAGTTTGGACGCCTTAGAGGAGGAGCGGGACATGGCAAAGGCTCGTTCCGCATTTTATCAGCAGCAGGCTCGAAGATATCAAAGCAGAGAAGTACGGGCCAAAACTTACAATGTCGGCAAACTCGTTCTACGCCTGCCGGACAAGAAAAAGGACAAACTTAAGCCCAAGTGGGAAGGTCCCTTCATCATCGACCAAGTCCTGACCAGCGGAGCATACCGTCTATGTAAAGCATCGGACAACCGACTCTAGCCGAACCCATGGAACGCAGCCCGTCTCCGAAGATTCTACGCCTAAACACCGGACTCAAAGTTCGTCTCACTCCCCCGTCCACCTTTTTATATTTTTTACTGTCTCTTCCCACTTTTTTTTCAATACCTTTTATAGGCTGATTTGCGCTTTGTTCGCACACACTTGATGTGCTCCTAGCACTCATTATACCTGGGGGCTTCTTTACCAGAAGCTTATTCATATGGGCTTCACGCCCAATACATGTGTCATACTTCCGCATGTACCTTTTATTCACCATTATATGCATCGATATGACTTAAGTTTTGGCCAAGCTGGGTTGCCTGGCTCCTGTGCTTACCCCTACGTTCCCGATTGTTCGGCTAGGAGGTAAAGGGAGCACCTCTGCGATTGTTACTGCCGGGTTAGCCGGATGTGTACCTCAGACTGGGTGAAGCCGAAAGCTAGCGTTCTTAAGAGAATATTCGGTCGGTGACCTAAAAGATGATTTATTACTTACTTATTTATCTGCCCCAGATGCTTTTTTTGCTATTTTCGCAGTCCGGCATTGCACCTTAGGGCATGCCTCCCAGGGAAAGGAACCCTTAACGGAACTATTCTCCCTGGAAGATGTTTCTTACTAACCATGTAATATAACATAACTAGTTGGGCACTTGTCTGATAAAGCAATTATGACCCCGACGCCTTGTCTCCATGCATGCCCCGGTTCTTTTATAACCGTGAGGGTATTCGGACACACTCGGACTGTTGGGTCCCGAGGTTGAAGCGAAACGGTCCGCAAAGACAAACGATCTACAATCCGGCTAGAAGGCATCTTACATGTCATTTCAAATTACATCGTCAAACCGACTAGTTGTACTCCTCCTCAATCCCATCTAACAGGCTGTCTAATTTACAGTCCTGTTGGGAATATTTCGCGGCCAGTTCTACTTGGTCGTACATCAAGCTCACAGGGATCTCCTTCCCATCAGGCCCCGCAGGTCCGACCTCGGCCATGTGGTTTGGGTCAGCCTTCGGGTATCGCGTCTTCACCATGGCCCAGGCCTCCCTGGCGCCCTGACGGCAAGCCGATATCTTCCACAAACGGAGGCGTCGCCGTTCTCCCTGAAGCTTCTCAGCAAGCTCACCAAGGCCCTCGGGTAGGGAGACAGATGGCCATAAAGCCTGAACGACGCCACTCATCGCCTGCCGAACACGTTCGAACAATTGCACCAGCTCGGGAAGTTGGTCACCCATTGACCCAGGCATTTCCTCCGCAGGGCGACCTGTGAGCACACCTAAAGACATATTTCTGTCAATCGACTTCCTCGCCGAATTCTTCTTTTCAAAAGTATTTGCTCAAGCACTTACTATAAATGTCGCGACGAAGCCGCTGATTCTCCTTCACGGAGCCAGACAGCTGGGCCCGAACACCCTTCAGCTCTTCTCCTAGTTGGGTGTGGGCATCTTGGAGCTTGTTTCTCTCCTGCTGCACCTTCATAAGCACCCTCTCGCCGGCCTTTAGCTGACGCAGTAGCTGTTGCTTGTCCGGATCTAGTCCGGCGCCCTCTGCAATATTATTGTCAGATTCACGCCGCACTTTGTTAATTAATTATTTTTTCAAAGTACGTCTTACCAGCGGGGGTCTCGGTGGCTCCCCCTGTGGCGGCCAGTGCGGCCTCAAGTTGGGCCTTGCACTCTTGGAGCTCCTGGGACAGATGGGTATTCTTCTCCGTAAGATCCTGCATAAAAATTGATCCTTAAATCAGTTATTTTAACTATTTTAAGTCTCGGGGGCTACTGGTATATATAACTATTAAAATTACTTACACGTATGTCTTTCACATACTGCTCCGTGGCTCTGATTAACCAATCTTGAGCGGCACAGAGGTGCGCGTTTCCCGCATCAAAGGCATTTAACGCCTTCGGGGAGAAACACGCGTCACGAAGAACTGTCCGGCGACGCCTGTGATTCATGGCGCTCTCCACCTCAGACCGGGTGGTGGACAGCCTATCGGCATCCTCCGTCGGAGGAGCGTCCGACTCATGCCTTGTATTCGCCTCCCCTCCCGGGCCATGTGTTGGAGCATGGCTGGCGGAGGCTTGATTGGCAACCTCTCCGGACACTGCCCGGCGAGCGCTCTTTCTGGAAAAGTTATGAGCATTAATATACCTCCTGGGAATCCTTCCCTTAAAAATAGCGGTGCTCCGTACCATTGCGGCGATGTTTCAGTTCGCGTCGCACTCCTCTTCCGCCTGCTGGGCCGGACTGACCCTTGTTGGCCGGCCACCGCGGGTTCGGCTTCCCGCCTTAAAGGCACCTCCTGCGATGCACCATCAGTATGGGATGGTCAGAATTGAGCACGGATTATATAATGGTGTCAAGACCTCGGTCGTAGTCACCTGGGAGGCTGGAAACAAACCGGGGTAGTCAGCCGTAATGGCGACTAAAGCATTGTCTATGCTGAGCTGGTGGAACACCCCGTCGATCAGTTCCACCGCTAAGTCCGGATCCTCCTCAGAGGCCGGATCAAGGGACCTTTCTGGATCCTCGCGTTGTGGAGCTGGGCTTTTTATGCCCTCCACATCCCGACGCAGTTCCTGTGTCAAAATCATACAATAAGACAATTGCCTTTAAAGGCACGGATCAGATATACATGCGACCGCTTACCCAGCTCCGAGGGTTGTTCATGGAAAACCCGTTTAGAGGATTCGTGCGGAGGAAGTCCTCCTTTTCCCCCTTGTACAAGCCGGACAGGATCTTCACCAGGTCGTCGGCCGAGCCAGGTCCCTTGCGGCCGTGACGGGTGGCGTCATCGTCTCCATTGAAATCCCACATGGGGTAGCCCCTATATTGGAGCGGCTGCACCCCGCGCATAATGCATGTGGCCATGACTCCGATCATGGTTTATTCGGAATGGGCTAGCAGCCGTATCCGGCCCATCAAGTAATGGACGCTCCTATCATCTTCTCGTTGAGGGCTCCGTGGGCGCCAACTCAGGCATTTCTTCAGTGGAGCGTTGCTAAACTCCGGAAGGCCGATTCGGACTGGATCCGGCAGCAGAGCGTCCTCCATACAAAACCACTCCGAAGGCCAGTCTTCGGACGCCTTCTTCGGGGTCCCGGACAGGTATTCGGTCCCGGCGATGCGCCATATTTCGGCTCCGCCCACTTGATATATCGACCCCTCATGAGAGTGGGGTACGAGGCAGAACAGCCTCTTCCACAGTGCAAAATGGGGCTCAATGCCCAAGAACAGCTCACACAGAGCTACTAAGCCCGCGATGTGCAAAATGGAGGCAGGTGTAAGATGATGAAGCTGGAGTCCATAGAACTCCAGGAGCCCCCGGAGAAATGGATGTATAGGAAATCCGAGTCCCCTTATTAAGTAGGGGACGAAGCACACCCGCTCTCCGTTGGAGGGATTGGGGGCGCTCTTCGCCTGCTTCCCACCCTTGTAGGTGGCCAATCCGGCTCGAACCGGAACCATGAAGGCCGGCGGAAGATATCCCTCTGCTTGGAGCGTCACTAACTCGCTGTGCGGGACTGAGCATCTCCTCCAATCTCCTGGCTTAGGGCTGGGAGCGCGAGAAGAGGAGCCGCGTCGACTGTCCATGATGGAATGGGTTTGGTGTCAGATGCACCTCGATGAGTACTTGCGGAAGGAGGATGGTGTGATTTGGATCTGGATCCTCACCTCTCTTATAGGCAGCTTATTTACGGAGCTAGGGGGTAAAACATAAAAATACCCTGGCTTTTCGCATTCGTACGACGCGTGGAAGAAGTCCATTATTGGACGCGGAAGCCAAGGAGCGCAGCATTTATGAAGCAACCGGACACTATCCAGCAAACACATGGAGCATGGAGAAGAACCCGCCTTGCAAACGCCGAAGACAACATACGCGCCGGATTCATCGTTATTGAAGCCTGGTTCGGGGGCTACTGAGGGGGTCCCGGACTAGGGGGTGTCCGGATAGCCGAACTATCATCATCGGCCGAACTCCAAGACTATGAAGATATAAGATTGAAGACTTTGTCCCATGTCCGGATGGGACTTTCCTTGGCGTGGAGGGCAAGCTTGGCGATACGGATATGTAGATCTCCTACCTTTGTAACCGACTCTGTGTAACCCTAGCCCTCTCCGGTGTCTATATAAACCGGATGGCTGTAGTCCATAGGACGAACAACTATCATACCATAGGCTAGCTTCTAGGGTTTAGCCTCCTTGATCTCGTGGTAGATCTACTCTTGTAACCCACATCATCAATATTAATCAAGCAGGACGTAGGGTTTTACCTCCATCAAGAGGGCCCGAACCTGGGTAAAAACATCATGTCCCTTGTCTCCTGTTACCATCCGCCTAGACGCACAGTTCGGGACCCCCTACCCGAGATCCGCCGGTTTTGACACCGACAGCACCCCAAGGTAATATTCAAGGACAACCAAGAGCCTAAGCTTGGGGATGCCCCGGAAGGCATCCTCTCTTTCGTCTTCGTACCATCGGTAACTTTACTTGGAGCTATATTTTTATTCACCACATGATATGTGTTTTGCTTGGAGCGTCATTTCCTTTTGTTAGTTTTTGCTTGCTGTTACTTAGATTAGCGGTTTGCATCTTTAGTTTCAATAAATAGGTCAAGGATAGCCTTTGCCATGCTTATTTTTCTAGTATACATGTTGCTGTTTGAAAACAAAAAGTTTACCGCTGTTGCAAAAATTCCCTAGAAAATTAAGAGAGTGGTATAATGTTTAATCTTTTTGCATATTGAGATCTGATAAATTTATTACAGTGGGAATTTTAGTTCATAATTTTTGGAGTTAGGGAAGTATGATGAATCTTGCATTCTTTACAGACTCTACTGTTTTGACAGATTGCTGTTATGGTTGCATTGTTTGCATATGTTTGCTTGTTTAATGATTCTAGTTGGTAATAGGAGTATTAAATATGCAGAGGCATTTAGTATGCAATGTTGAATAATTGTTTAAGTGATTTGTTATAGTAGAAAATGATTAGGTTTTGCACTGGTTTATACTAACCTACCTCACGAGTTCTTGTTGAGTTTATTGTGAATGAAGCTTTTGATAAGAAGAGAAACCATGATATGAGAGGAATTAAGGAGACACAAAAACTCAAGATTGGGGATGCCCAAGGCACCGCAAGATAATATTTCAAGAAGTCTCAAGCATCTAAGCTTGGGGATGCCCCGGTAGGCATCCCACCTTTCTTCTTCAACAACTATCGGTTAGTATCGGTTGAGCCTAAGTTTTTGCTTCTTCACATGAGTTGTGCTATCCTTGCAATGTAGTTTTCTTTAGCTTTGCTTGATGTTTGAATAAAGTATCAAGATCTGAAATTATTAAATGAGAGAGAGAGTCTTCGCATAGTTGCACAATTATTCGACTACTCATTGATCTTCACTTATATCTTTCGGAGTAGTTTTTGTTATTGCTCTAGTACTTCACTTATATCTTTTAGAGCACGTTGGTGGATTTGTTTTATAGAAACTATTGATCTCTCATGCTTCACTTAGATTATTTTGAGAGTCGTTAATAGCATGGTAATTTGCTTAATATTAATATACTTGGTATTCAAGATATGTGAAACTTTCTGTTGAGTGTGTTGAATACTAAGAAAAGTTTGATGCTTGATAATTGTTTTGAGATATGGAGGTGATAATATCAAAGTCGTGCTAGTTGAGTAATTGTGAATTTGAGAAATGCTTGTGTTGAAGTTTGCAAGTCCCGTAGCATGCACGTATGGTTAAAGTTGTGTAACAAATTTGAAACATGAAGTGTACCTGGCTTGTGCATCCTTATGAGTGGCGGTCGGGGACGAGCGATGGTCTTTTCCTACCATCTATCCCCCTAGGAGCATGCGTGTAGTACTTGATTTTTGGTGACTTCTAAATTTTTGCAATAAGTATATGAGTTCTTTTTACTAATGTTGAGTCCATGGATTATACGCACTCTCACCCTTCCGCCTTTACTAGCCTCTTCGGTACCGTGCATTGCCCTTTCTCACCTTAAGAGTTGGTGCAAACTTCGCCGGTGCATCCAAACCCCGTGATACAATACGCTCTATCACACATAAGCCTCCTTATATCTTCCTCAAAACAGCCACCATACCTACCTATCATGGCATTTCCATAGCCATTCCGAGATATATTGCCATGCAACTTCCATCATCATCATGACATACATTACTTTTGTCATATTGCCATTGCATGATCATGTAGTTGACATCGTATTTGTGGCAAAGCCACCATGCATTATTTTTCATACATGTCACTCTTGATTCATTGCACCATCCCGGTACACCGCCGGAGTCATTCATATAGAGTCATATCTTGTTCTAAGTTTCGAGTTGTAATCCTTATGTTGTAATCAATAGAAGTGTGATGATCATCATTATTAGAGCATTGCCCAAAACGAAGAGAAAGGCCAAAAAAGGCACAAAAAAAGAGGGGCAATGCTACTATCTCTTTTTCCACACTTGTGCTTCAAAGTAGCACCTTGTTCTTCATGTAGTGAGTCTCATATATTGTGCTTCAAAGTAGCACCTTGTTCTTCATGTAGTGAGTCTCATAAGTTGTCTTTTTCTACTAGTGGGAATTTTTCATTATAGAACTTGGCTTGTATATTCCTATGATGGGCTTCCTCAAATTGCCCTAGGTCTTCATGAGCAAGAGAGTTGGATGCACACCCACTAGTTTTCTTTTGTTGAGAATTCATAGCTCTAGAGCATACGTTGCATGGCAATCCCTACTCCTCATGTTGACATCAATTGATGGGCATATCCATAGCCCGTTGATTATCCTCGTCAATGTGAGACTTTCTCCTTTTTGTCTTCTCCACACAATCCCCATCATCATATTCTATTCCACCCATAGTGCTATATCCATGGCTCGCGCTCATGTATTGTGTGAAGGTTGAAAAAGTTTGAGATTATTTGAGTATGAAACAATTGCTTGGCTTGTCATCGGGGGTATAGAAGTTGGGAACATCTTTGTGTGACGAAAATGAAGCATAGCCTAACTATATGATTTTGTAGGGATGAACTTTCTTTTGCCATGTTATTTTGAGAAGACATGATTGCTTTATTAGTATGCTTGAAGTATTATTACTTTTGTGTCAATATGAACTTTTGTCTTGAATCTTTCGGATCTGAATATTCATATCACAAGTAAGAAGAATTACATTGAAATTATGCCAAAGTATCACTCCGCATCAAAAATTCTTTTCTATCATTTACCTACTCGAGGACGAGAAGGAATTAAGCTTGGGGATGCTTGATACGTCTCCAACGTATCTATAATTTTTGATTGCTCCATGCTACTTTATCTACTGTTTTAGGCAATATTGGGCTTTATTATCCACTTTTATATTATTTTTGGGACTAACCTATTAACCGGAGGCCCAGCCCAGATTTGCTGTTTTATGCCTATTTCAGTGTTTCGAAGAAAAGGAATATCAGACGGAGTCAAAACGAAACGAAATCAACTGGAGAAGTTATTTTTGGAAGGAAAGCAACCCAGGGAACTTGGAGTGCACGTTAGGGGAGATACGGGCTACCCATGAGGGTGGGGGCGCCCCCCCCCGGGCGCGCCCCCTACCTCGTGGGGCCCCTGTAGCTCCACCGACGTACCCCCTGCACCCATATATACCTACGTAACCTAAAACTTCCATAACAAAAGATAGATCGGGAGTTCTGCCGCCGCAAGCCTCTGTAGCCACCAAAAACCTCTCGGGAGCCCGTTTTGGCACCCTGCCGGAGGGGGAACCCATCACCTGTGGCCATCTTCATCATCCTGGCGCTATCCATGACGAGAAGGGAGTAGTTCACCCTCGGGGCTGAGGGTATGTACCAGTAGCTATGTGTTTGATCTCTCTCTCTCGTGTTCTCTCTCGTGTTCCCTCTATGGCACGATCTTGATGTATCCCGAGCTTTCCTATTGTAGTTGGATCTTAAGATGTTTCTCCCCCTCTACTCCCTTGTGATGAATTGAGTTTCCCCTTTGAAGTTATCTTATTGGATTGAGTCTTTATGAGAACACTTGATGTATGTCTTGCCGTGATTATCTGTGGTGACAATGGGATATCATGTGCCACTTGATGTATGTTTTGGTGATCAACTTGCGGGTTTCGTGACATTGGGAACCTATGCATAGGGGTTGGCACACGTTCTTGACTCTCCGGTAGAAACTTTGGGGCACTCTTTGAAGTACTTTTATGTTGGTTGGATGAATCTGAGATTGTGTGATGCATATCGTATAATCATGCCCACGGATACTTGAGGTGACAATGGAGTATCTAGGTGACATTAGGGTTTTGGTTGATTTGTATCTTAAGGTGTTATTCTAGTACAAACTCTTTTATAGATTGATCCGAAAGATTAACTTTGAGGTGGTTTTGTACCCTACCATAATCTCTACGTTTGTTCTCCGCTATTAATGGCTTCGGAGTGACTCTTTGTTGCATGTTGAGGGATTGCTATATGATCTATCTATGTTATTATTGTTGATAGCGAAAGTATGAACCCTAGGCCTTATTTCCTATCATTGCAATACCGTTTACGCTCACGTTTATCATTAGTTACCTTGCTGTTTTTATAATTTCAGATTACAAATACCTTTATCTACTATCTATTTTGCACTTGTATCACCATCTCTTCGCCGAACTAGTGCACCTATACAATTTGCCATTGTATCGGGTGTGTTGGGGACACAAGAGACTCTTTGTTATTTGGTTGCAGGGTTGTTTGAGAGAGACCATCTTCATCCTACGCCTCCCACGGATTGATAAACCTTAGGTCATCCACTTGAGGGAAATTTGCTACTGTCCTACAAACCTGTGCACTTGCAGGCCCAATAACGTCTACAAGAAGAAGGTTGTGTAGTAGACATCAATTTCCATGCCAGCCTCTAACCTTTTCACCCTTCCTAGCAAACCATTACTTCGCTATGTTACCGCTTTGCTCAGCCCCTCTTATAGCATTGTTAGTTGCAGGTGAAGTCGAAGATTTCTCCATGATGGACAGGATTATGTTGGGATATCACAATATCTCTTATTTAATTAATGCACCTATATACTTGGTAAAGGGTGGAAGGCTCGGCCTTATGCCTGGTGCTTTGTTCCACTCTTGCCGCCCTAGTTTCCGTCATACCGGTGTTATGTTCCTTGATTTTGCGTTCCTTACGTGGTTGGGTGATTTATGGGACCGCCTTGACAGTTCGCTTTGAATAAAACTCCTCCAGCAAGGCCCAACCTTGGTTTTACCATTTGCCTACCTAAGACTTTTTCCCTTGGGTTTCTGGAGACCGAGGGTCATCTTTATTTACCCCCCCCCCCCCGGGCTAGTGCTCCTTCGAGTGTTGGTCCGAACCGAGTAGACTGCGGGGCCACCTCAGGGAAACTTGAGGGCTGGTTTTACTCGTAGGATGTCTCATCCAGTGTGCCCTAAGAACGAGATATGTGCAGCTCCTATCGGGATTTGTCGGCACATCGGGCTGCTTTGCTGGTCTTGTTTTACCATTGTCGAAATGTCTTGTAAACCGGGATTCCGAGACTGATCGGGTCTTCCTGGGAGAAGGAATATCCTTCATTGACCGTGAGAGCTTGTGATGGGCTAAGTTGGGACACCCCTGCAGGGTATAAACTTTCGAGAGCCGTGCCCGCGGTTATGTGGCAAATGGGAATTTGTTAATATCCGGTTGTAGAGAACTTGACACCAGATTCGAATTAAAACGCATTAACCGCGTGTGTAGCCGTGATGGTCTCTTTTCGGTGGAGTCCGGGAAGTGAACACTGTTTTGGGGTATGTTTGACGTAAGTAGGAGTTCAGGATCACTTCTTGATCATTGCTAGATTCACGACCGTTCTGTTGCGTCTCTTCTCGCTCTTATTTGCGTATGTTAGCCACCATATCATGCTTAGTCGCTGCTGCAACCTCACCACTTTACTCCTTTCCATACCCATTAAGCTTTGCTAGTCTTGATACCCATGGTAATGGGATTGCTGAGTCCTCGTGGCTCACAGATTACTACAACAACAGTTGCAGGTACAGGTTATGCGATGATCATGACGTGAGAGTGATGTTTGCTTGTTTTGGAGTTCTTCTTCTGCTCCTTCTTCGATCAAGGGATAGGTTCCAGGTCGGCAGCCTGGGCTAGCAGGGTGGGTGTCATTTGAGCTTCTGTTTGTGGTTCATCTGTAGTCGGATGTTGATCTTATGTATGATGTATTGTTGTACCCTTGCGGCATTTGTATGTCTTGTATGTATCCCCAGCTATTATGTAATGGTACGATGTAATGATATCCACCTTGCAAAAGCATCTCCAATATGTGCTTCTATCCTTGGTGGGACCTTCGAGTTCCTTTAGGATAGGGTCGCATATTGGGCGTGACAATGTATAATCTAGAAGACTCCATGGTTGAACTTAATTCATGACTAACTTTGCCACAACTAAGCTTAGGCAAATTTATTAGTTATTCAAAATGAGAGACACAAGTTGGCAAGCCTAAGGGAATCTTGTCACATTTTTTGTGTGTATGTCATGTGGGGCCTTAGTGTGGCTTGCCTAAGGTGTGGCTTGAACCAAACACTCACCTAAGTTAATGAAACTTGCCTAACCTTACGTGGGGCTCGTTGGATATGATCTACATTCCACCAGATTCTACCACATGTAGAATCTAGAAAAAGCATAATGCACAAACCACCAGAATCTCATGCATGCAATGCACGTGTACCTTACTAGTACTAGTTGGTAGTAATAAGAAACAAATTCCAGTTTTGGCACGAGCTCGTACTGCGGGAGCACCACAAGGCCTGCCGCAGGAGTTACATTTCCCTCTCGGGGCCCACGGGACCAAACTTCTGCGGCTTAGTGCCCGGCCTATGAGTCAATGACATGCGGACCTTAAATGCAGCTGGCCCACATGTCATTCTCATGGTGGTGGCGTGGTTCGCGACTCACTCATTCGAGATGAACCGGCCGGTGGTGGTGTGGCCGTGGTGAGGGTGCCACAACTGGGTGTTGGGGCGTTACGAGGCATAGATGGCCACACCGGCGGGTACTACCTGTAGTACAGAAGTACTCCAGTTGAGGATTGATGTCCGGGACGAGTTGTTTGGTTTGAGACTAAGCTTACCAAAGCTTGCCACACCTAAGGTTAGGCAAATTTGACCAACTTAGGTGTGTGTTTAGTTCAAGCCACATCTTAGGCAAGCCACACTATGGTCCCACATCACATACACACAACAAGTGTGGCAAGATTCCCTTAGGCTTGCCAACTTGTGGCTCTCATTTTGAAGAACTAACCTTAGGCAAGTTTGGCAACATTGGGTTGTTTGGTTCTAGGCCTAGGAGTGCCACACTTTGCCATACAATGTT
>NC_041383.1:258073830-258085510 GCF_002162155.2 Triticum dicoccoides
GGGGTTGTTTGGTTCTAGGCCTAGGAGTGCCACACTTTGCCATACAATGTTGCCAAACTTGCCTAAGGTTAGTTCTTCAAAATGAGAGCCACAAGTTGGCAAGCCTAAGGGAATCTTGCCACACTTGTTGTGTGTATGTGATGTGGGACCATAGTGTGGCTTGCCTAAGATGTGGCTTGAACCAAACACACACCTAAGTTGGTCAAATTTGCCTAACCTTAGGTGTGGCAAGCTTTGGCAAACTTAGTCTCAAACCAAACAACCTTATTAATATTGTATGGCAAAGTGTGGCACTCCTAGGCCTAGAACCAAACAACCCCGAAATGTGTCACAACCGCTGGATGAAAATTCGATGGTGCGGGAGTACGGATCGAAGCACAGCAGCGGAGCAGGCAAACCGCATCCAATCGGGTGTGTCTGTGGTAGAAAGTTGATGGTCGCCGCAGTTCAGCTGGCCAGCATGTCATGCACACAAAGGCAGAGGAGCGGTGGGGCCGAGAGGGATGAGGGGCACGTCGAGGGGATGAGGATCCCTTGACGCGAACAATCCTACCATTCTGTCACTGACATGTGGGACCCACAAGCGTGGGTCCCACCTGTCAGCAAAGGAAAGGCAGGGCAAGGCAGTGATAGCCACGTCAGAGGATCCATGTCCACGTCAGGGGACGTCGTGCCGTGGGTTGGAGCGGTGTCGTGGGAATCGCATGTGGGTGCGGCAGTGGTAGAAACAAGAAACATGATGGTCGCCGTGGTTCAACTTCCATGGACAAGCTGTCATGTCTGCTGACACATGTATATCAAAACTAGAGTGTTTATATTTCAAGCACGTGAACAAGTATTATACTACTACTTTGGATCCATTGCAACGCACGGGCCAGGACATTGGTACTAGTAGTGTCCATCTCTATCTCTAGAGGCCTTCCCTCGTTCATCCTTTTCTCTTCCAAGATAAACTACTCATACAAATGCATCTTGATGTTCCGTGGAACGCACGAGGATGTTTCCTTGGGGGTCTCTCCAGCGCGGCGTGGCCGTAGTTGCAAGTTGACGCCCCTTGAGATGCCGATGTTGAGGGGCACTCGAATTTCCTCCGATGAGCAGGTAAGATGAGTTTGATCACGTAGTAAATGCATTCTAAAGACTACTTCCGTGTCCATTTATTAATTCTCCCCCTGCCCACTGTTTCACAGGTTAGGCTCGGTGCGAGTGGAGATTGGCTTGCATATGTACGGGAGGGTACCAACATCAATTTGCACAACATTTACAACGGTGACACCGTTCCCGTAGAACCTTTGTCCAACATTGGGATCGGCCATGCAACGGGCCACCGCATGAATTGGTACGATGGAACCATGGTGAGATTGAATAACATAGCACGAACCTTGCACATGGCGGTCAAAGGCGGACCATGCTATCTGCGGCCGATTTGTTGTCGTACGAGTACGAAGACATTGTGCTCCTTTCTAACCTCATCTTCGCGGTGACAAACTAGGGGACTTATTTTGTATGGGACACATCCCATGATATACTCCCTCTCTCCCAGTTTATTTGTTTTGAGTCTTTTTGTTTTATAGGTTTCAAATTCAAATTTAGAGCTCCCCATCACATGTTGAGATTACAATGTCCATTAAATCGTTGCGTGCATGTATAGTAAAGAAACAAATCTCGAGTTTGGCATGAGTTCGTGCAGCGGTAGCACCACAAGCCCTGGCACGGGAGTTACATTTCCCTCTCAGGGCCGTCGGAACTGAGCTTCAGCGCCTTACTACACCTACCTTTGATTCAATAACATGTGGACCCGATAGGTGATTGGTCCACATGTGATGCTCCCAAAGGCAGAGGGGCAGTGGGGCCAAGAGGTGTGAGCCGCAGGTCGGGGGACGTGTGCTGTCATGGGTTCGAGCAGCGTCATGGGAATCGCGTGTGGCTGTGGTAGAAACTTGATGCTCGCCGCATTTTAGGTGGCCCACATGTCATGCACACAAAGGCAGAGGGGCGGTGCGGCCGAGAGGGGTGAGGCGCACGTCGGGGGACGTGGTGCCGTGGGTTGGAGAGGCATCATGGGAATCGCAAGATGAAACGTGATGGTCGCCGTAGTTGAACTTCCATGGACAAGCTGTCATGTCTACAGACACATGCACTGCATACCGATCACTTGAAGGAGTAGCAGAGAAAGCTATATATGCGGATAAATAGTTCCTTATAGCCAAGCGGACCCATGCTACTACTCTATTCCAATGACATGCACACCATCGAAATAGTCCATCTATATCAATATACACCGAGAGGGAATAATTTTTTTATAAGAGAGGAAATAGTTCATCCATCCATAATGCCCTCTTGCTGGTGCAGCCTTTTGTTCTTCTTGTTCTTCTTCTTCTTCTTCTTCTTCTTCTTCTTCTTCTTCTTCTTCTTCTTCTTCTTCTTCTTCTTCTTCTTCTCATTTTCTGTGGGAGACGGCTTCGCAACAAGCTCTTTGGACCTTGCAGGTATCTCGAAACTCACACGAGCATCGAGGGCAGCATATTTTATCCGCTCGTACGTCAAGGGATAATTCTCCCATCTAGACGACCTCAATGCCACCGTCTCGTCACCCTTCTGAAGATTTGTACCGAGCACAAAATTTGCTACGTCGAATAGGGATGGTGTCTGTTTATCACAATCTTCTACAGGAATTTTGATTCTGGTTTGTAGGTCAGCGATGCTTTTCAAATCCAGGTTGTACGGCTCCAGCTTCTGTTTGTCCCCTTTGATGGCTGCCCCACAGAAGTATACGTCCTCCCGAGACATGAAATCGTGAAGCTCACCTGGTATGGAGGGCGAGTGTATGATGTGGTACACCAAAACATCATCTTCGAGGCACAGCTGAAGGACGACGGCGCGCTGGATCTTTCCAGGGGCACGCTCCATGTACTCTGCATCGAGACCGATGACCCTCGTCTCTACCTTTTCGAGGGAGTTGGATACATTGTTGATCCACTACCAAACAACCCTTGGGTGGACGGTGATGGTGGCAACTATGCGCATCGAGCCTTCGACGAGGACATGTTGGACGCTAAAAACCTGCATCTCGATCTCTTTCACCATTTGGAACCGCTGGAACAGAGGGCTATGGTTTGGAGAATTAGGATTAGATGGCTAGTCTAACTGAAGTAGTAGATGATTATTTAAAGAGGTTAAAACAGTGTGAACGCAGTGGGGTTTGGATGCAAATGAAGACGAAGGAGAGGTGATGAAGCCGAGGAGAATCGGTTCCCGATGGAGAAGTAAATGGGAGAAGTGGCGTGCAGGCAGTTGATTAGACGGCTAGGTAGACTAAACGAAAAGGCTATGCGGGTAGACTGATGAGTCATACCTGTTCGTGTACGTGCCCATCCTTCCTGATAGGTGGGACCTATGCAAACAGATAAAAAAATGTGTCATAGCTGGTTCAGATGGATATTGGCGCATGAGTGGGAGACACAACATTCTCTGGTTAATGAATACCCCCTCCGTTTAGGTGAGTATAATTCACCTTATGAAAATCAGGTTTTCCAAAAACCTTTAGGCGTGGAGCATTAACTTCCTGCTCGATCCCCTCCCAGCCTTGTTAGCCAGCGTTCTCTTCCTCTATTGTCGCGTTCTACCTTTCTATTTTTCCTCTTCTCAAGTGTGCAACGATCTGCATGCCATCCTTGATGCACCAGAACGACCATTGCATGCATAGTGGCAGGGCGTTGATTGTGCATGCACGAGAATTTGGTTCTGCTCGCAATATGGATGATGCCTGAACGATGAAGTGAACAGGCATGCTAGCACGGGAGACCTATTTCCGCTATACAATACTAGAGTACTCATGTTCCTACTAGTAGTAGTAGTAGTAGTACAACTGTGGTACACTTGATGGTCAAAATACTATTCATCCGGTCCTCACAGTGAAGTGACAACACCCTGCGCCTGACACTAGTCCAGGCGGCGTGTTCAGGTTACTAAAGTCAGCCTCACCCTGTGCACTGCGTAGTCTGTCACCGCTGCTGTACAGCACATTGGCGCCTTGCCTCGTCTCCCTCTCCCCTCCCATAGCACCACTCCATCTCCATCTCCTTCTCCGTCTCCGTCTCCATCTCACTGTGCCCCCGTGTACTGTCGCCTCACTCGCCTCCCCCAGTACCACTATTCCCTCACTAGCCGCTCCAGCACCGACAGCCTTCTCCCCCGTAAATCAAGCCCCCAAAAAACCCCACCTTCCAAACTCCACCATGGCCGAACGCGAACCGCGCAACATCCATATGAGCCGCGATTGGAGCAATTTCCCCAATGACATCCTCGACCTCTGTTGTTCGTGTATGGATAGGTTGAGCGCCCTGCGGCTGGCTGCATGCTCGAGGGACATGCACACGGCCATCGTCGAAGCGAGGCCTAAGCTTTTCAAGACACCCTGCTTGCTGCTATCTAGTCTTGCGAGATTGGCTCGCCATGATACGGAGGTGTACATGATGCCCCTCGACTTAAATCCGATCTCCATTAGCCGAAACTTCTTTGCATGTATGTAGTGGGTCACCGTACATCATTTCCCTCGACATCGATCCGACCACCATCGCCCGAAAATCTTGGCAGGTATGTACTGGGTCGGCATGAACTCCCATCGGATGGCTGCCTTCAGAGAAGACGGTAAAAAGTTGGCGCTCGTGAACTTCTAGACCTCCCATGAGATTATCCTTCCTCCGTTGGATTATATAAAGTATTACCATCGCGGTCCAAGTCATCTAGATTACCACGTCAGTTGGACGGACCTTGTTTTGCAGAAGATTGTAATCTGCCAAGTGCCTACACGACATGCGAATTACGCAGACTTCAAGTTAATTGCCTTGTTCGACCGTGGACTCGCCTATTTTTACGCTGGTGCCTTCTTTAGCTGGAGACTACTCAGCTCGCAGTGGATCATCGTCAAAGCTGATACACACTTATGTGATGCTATTGAACACAATGGCATCATTTGCTTGATCGACAAAGCAGATGGCACCACGTATTGCTGGGACGGCGCTTGTAAGTTGTTTCCATCTCATGTTAATGATGATGCCATGACACTGTTTTAACTTTTTGTAATGATTGGCATATCCCTGTTTGAGCGGAATTTGAGTAGAACTATGGCAATGTATTAGAGACGCCGTAAATCAGCTATATTTGGAATGAGTTAATTCATGCGATTGTGACCATGTCATTATAGCCAATTTCTACCCTGAATAATCAAACGGTTAGGAATATATGGATATTATCCTTATTTTACAGTAATATATATAGTACTACTAAATATGAGTGTGTATCAATGGCCATGTTAGTTTCCTCATTTTCATGATGTAGAAACATGCACCACAATATTGGTTTCATCTAACCATACATTAGGGAAGTAAATGTGCATATGGAGAACTCTATATTTGGAAGTAGTGAAATCCTTCAACGCTTACCATGTGTACATACCTATATTCGCCCTTCAGCAATCAATGGCTAGAATAATATCCTCACAAAAAATTGCCCACAGAACACGAGTATATAACAATGCATGGTTTGTTAGTTACCTTGAAGAATTTGTTTTTGAGGACAGAACATGATTACATAACATGCATGACATGGTAGTTTCCTGTGAAGAATTGATTGCGAGATCGAGATAACATGAGTATAACCATGCATGGCACTTCTATATTTTCGAACTCAGTATACATTTCCCTGTATTTTCCTCCTAGTTCCAACAGGGACATATCAATGTTGTTTCTTGCATTATCCTACTCATACTCTGAACAATGCTGATCTTACATTGACAATGCCTGTCCTTTTTGATACGATGCAGTGTCCCTACAGTTACTGCCCTTTGTAACCACACCACCTTTGCCAAAAACAGGGAAGCACAACTGGTTCCTCGCTCAATCAGACGACGACAGAAGACTGATGATCATTCGGACACATGAGTCACAAAAGTTATATTGCAAAAACCCCACTATATACAAGCACCATGTAATACATGAGTATCCGGACAGTGGTTGTTATGTCTATGAGCAGGATACCAGCTTGTTGGGGCCTTTAGGATGTTTTAGTTGGAGGCGGGTAAACAACCTTGGTTCACACTCTCTGTTTCTCAGACTCAATTATCCGATTAACCAGGAGATCACCGTTGGCAAGGACCTTGATGGCAGAGAGGCTCTGTTTGCTATGGAAAATTGTGTCTACACAGCGAGCCCTAGGAGTTCGGGAGCAAACTCCCCTGATTGTCAATGATACAGCCTGCAGCCAAAAGAAGGTGAGAATGACAAAGGCATCCGGATTAACTTTGATCCTTGGATGTCTCAATTACGATAAGAAGTGATGTGGTTCAAGCCTTCAGGTTGATAGGTAATTGGGCTGTTGCATTGAAAGGGTGGAGTACTGGTGTCTCCGGATCACTGGTCTCTGAAGCGGGGCTGCAAATTATGATGGTGTTGGATCATCTCTTCGAATGACTTTGTTGTCTTTGTTGCTGGTTCTGGATGGGTAGTTCTTTCTTTTGTTATGCATATTCCTTGTCATTTGGTCATCCTCGTCTATGTCACTCTTACTATGTAATAGTTGCTTCTGTTTAGAATGTCATTCTCGTCTGGATCACGAGAGTCTGAGCGTTGCAGATGGGTGCGTTTTGGTGGTGTAGCAAGACTTCTTATGAACTATCATGTCTTGCTGTTTATGTCAGTAGTAGTCACTAGTCAGTGTTTGAATGTTGTATATATCGTTGTTTTGAACTGTTTATTGTCTCGAACTACTGGTGGGCTAAATGAGGTCAGAGTATATCTCCTTTTTCAAGTTATATAATTTGAGTTCAGCGTCTTTTCGATGATGTACACTTGTTTGGGCCAGTGAGGTGAATATGGGCTGAGTAGTAACGCAATGCCAAACAGGTCAATTATGACTCTCAGGCCGGGCTCTCAAAAGATACTGAAAAAAAAGGTCGGGCTCTCCAAAAAAGAAAGAATAAGGACTCTTAGGCCGACATGTGGGCGCCACCGGTGTTTTCGTGCGCTTGCACGCCGAGAGCATATTGGCACGTGCTCGAAATTCATGCTACCTTTTCATCCCCAGTCTCCCGCCCCTCCCCCACCTCTGGAATCTCGATTCCTACTACAGTTCCCCCAAATCCCCCTCTTGTACTCCCTATACTCAAGCGCACTACCATGTCGCCGGTCAACGCGGATCTCTGAGCCGGAGATCCTGAGGTCCGTCCTACCTTCGGTCGCTACGTGCTGTCGCTCAATAGTGGCATGGCGGCGCTTGATGACCAGTTTGCCGGCAAAGTGCTGATGGTAACCATCAACGGCTACCGGCCTCCCGTCTCGCCGCACGACCTTGTCAAAGCTCTTGGCATTGCGCACGGCATCCAAATAAGTGACTTTCTCATTGAAGTCTGTCGGCCACCGGCTGATTTCTTCGTCAGGTTCCGGACAACTTTTGACTACAGTCATGTGTTCGAATCTTCCCGGAGTTTGTTCTGTGATGCCGCGCTGGTGAGCTTTGATCGGTGGCACCCAGGATGGGGCTCGGTGCCCTCTGAGCTTGAGTTTTTAACAAAGCTTACCTTCCACGGCATGCCTCGACGTGCTTGGAACAGCGAGTCCATGAACGAGCTTATCAACGACCTTGGAGGTGAGCTCGTAAGTATGTTTGTTCCTCCAGACAGCTGGGCTCTGACGGTTATGGCATGGATGAAGAAGCCGTCCACCATACCGAAGGTGATTGGTGTTGAGATACCGGTGCAGGAACCGGGGTTGTACTATTCGTTGCCACCAAGGCCGCCGCGGACCATGTTAGGGATGTACCTGTATCGAGTGTTCCTGCATGTCGAAGAAGTGGTCGATCCATCAATCGAAGTCCTCCCATCGCCGCTGGTGCCAGGGTTCGTCGACGACGTCCATTACAGGAGTCAACGTCAGACTTTCCCCGTGTTGCTCGAAACGATGGATGGCACAGGGCCTACTCCATCGCGCGGCGGAGGCCACTGCTTCTTTGGGAGAAGAGGCAGGGCTGGTTGCCTGGATGTGCTCTAATTTGAGGTAACAACTGAATCTTGTCAGATACTAGTTAAATCCGAGCTATGGGTGTGAAGCACTGATATGCCAGTACATTTGATTGTGACCTGTTCTAATTTTGTACCTGAACTTTTTAGAAAGGACTGTACGCCAACTTAATGTGCTAGCAGAACTTATTGTGTTTTCTGTCTGTTTTCTTTGCACAGCATTCAAGATATTTCCCCGTCATTGATAAAGACGATGAACCGTTATGTACGACTTCGTTGGTTTCAACATAACCCTACCCGTAGCGATCCACTGCTTCCATCCTGATTGTGCCGCGTGCGTGAAATTTTTGTATGCAATTTCAGTGTGCTATGATGTTTTATATGATTGTGTCAGCTATATAAGTTTTTACTGAGCATCAGCAATGCATATGGCTGAAAGATGTATTTACGAGCATCGACTGATGGGTCTCTCTCTCTCTCTCTCTCTCACACACACACACAAGTGGGACTCGTTGAATTATTTATTTGCTCGTGACAGCTTTTAATTAGGTTCCACTGTAATCTAACTTTTTTCTTAAGTTATTAATTGAGCTCAGTGACTTCAAAAAGTTGTACAGAAGCCTTGTTTGGGCCTTTCCAGCGTCGCTGAATGTGGGTTGAGTAGCCATGTTAGGTTGTACTGTATTACACAGGCCTTTTTTCAACATCAGCAATGCAACTAGGCCGACAGTTGTACATAATAACCGGGTCAACTTGTTATTCTCCACCCCGCTGGGCTGCAAACTTTCCTAGGAGGTATGCATTAGGTTAACAAGAAAATTGACTTCAAGAAATAATAAATGGGATGTAATTATAATAACTGGGTAGTAACTATGGACCAAACGTGTAATTAGTTTAAAAAATATATTATTTTTGGAATTTGAAAATTTTAATTTCATTACTTGTTGCCCGCGCAATATTTCGTTGGATTTTAACGTAATACAACTTTATTTTGAAATTATATTTAACCTAACTAGAAATTTCGGATGAAAATATTTCGTATCCCATCAAAATGTGGGATTTTTTTTTAATTCTGTTTTGAGCGGTTGTTTGAAATTATTAATCATTGTCCTAGCTAGAAGTTGGGTTGTACTTTTAACAAACTATAAATGGGCTGTCGTAAATTCCATTAGAATTAAAAAAATGGGATGTACATTCTTACATATCGCAAATGGGCTATATGTTCTCTGCCAAATCCGAGTTGTGGGCCTACTAAGTTGACGCGTACCAAGGGCTTTGTCAACTTAGTCAATATAAATGATTCTAGCTGAAGTGATCGTACGATGTCCATTCAACGGTCGTAGTGCTTCTTCAACCTCTGGTCTTCTTGCTCCAGCCGCCCAAAGCAGCACCAGTCGTGCCGCCTGCTCCTGCCTCCCGTGGCCGGCTATGATGCCGCGGAGGCCTCACCGCCCCGTACTACTCCCACCGCTGGCCAGGCCATCCCTCTACTCACCCACACCCCCTGTTATTCTGCGGTGACGGCAGCCTCACACCGCAGCCGAACCAGTGAACCTTCGTACTCCTCTCCGTGCGGGCTTCCACTACTGCGTCTTCCCTGGCTCCGCATTGTCCCCTTCCTAGGCCTCGCCATCGTCCACCGCCCTGGTGCTCTCGGTGCAGCGTGGTCAACGTGGTCAACGACCGACTTCCATCGGAAGAGTAGTGTACGTCGAGAGGCTAACAGCTGGGTCCAGGCGGCCGCAAGGAAGTGCCTCCTTATTACGCGCAAAATAATTATTCCTCCACCTGACAGCAGGGACCCACCGGACGGGCCACCTTATTTCGCCAAAAAAATGTTTCCCCCCTGACTGCTGGGACCCAGCGGACGGGCCACCGTATTTCGTGAAAAAAACGTTCCCCCCGCTGTCAGCTCGGACCCACCGGAAGTGCCTCCTTATTACGCACAAAAAAATGAATACTCCCCCTGCTAGCTGGGACCCACCATGGTGGAGGCTAACTTGTGGGCCTACTAAGTTGACTGGGATGGGGCCCTTTGTCAACTTTAGTCAATATGAACGATTCTAGCTCCAGTGACCGTACGATGTCCATCCAACGGCCGTAGTGCTTCTTCAACCTCTAGTCTTCTTGCTCCAGCCGCCCAAAGCAGCGCCGGTCGTGCCGCATGCTCCTGCCTGTCGTGGCCGGCTGTGCTGCCGCAGAGGCCTCACTGCCCCCTACTATTCCCACCACTGGCCAGGCCCTGCGGCGACGGCAGCCTCACACCGCAGCCGAACCAGTGAACCCTCGTACTCCTCTCTGCGTGGGCTTCCACTGCCGCGTCTTCCCCGGCTCCCCGTCGTCCCCTTCCTAGGCCACACCGTCGTCCACCGCCCTGGTGCTCTCGGCGCGGCGTGGTCAACGTGGTCAAGGAACGACTTCCATTGGACGTGGACTATACGTGGAGAGGCTAACAGCTGGGTCTATGGCCGCAGCAAGGAAGTGCCTCCTTATTACACGGAAAATAATGATTCCTCCACCTGACAGCAGGGACCCACCGGACGGGCCACCGTATTTCGTGAAAAAAACGTTTCCCCCTGACTACTGGGACCCACCAGCTACACCTTCACACGCAAGGAAGTGTGTCCGGGCAAAAAAAATGATTCACCCCCCTAACTGTTGGGACCCACCTGCTACATCTTCGCACGCAAGGAAGTGCCTGACAGTCGGGACCCACCTGGTCGAAGTGTACGTAGCGTTGTCATTCTGGTCGCGAACGTGTACGTACATATATACTGGTCAATGTAGAGGTGTGCACGTGTCGTAGTAGAGGCGCGTACGTGTCGTAGTAGAGGCGTGCATGTAGCATGTACACGTACGTACAGCGGCCAGTGTGCAAGAAAGAAAATACGGTCACGTATGTGTACATACGAGCAGGGTCTCGAATGCCTACTCCCGCATATGTATGGCCAGGGCTCGTGTACATGGCTAGGTCGGAACGGAGAAACAGTGTCGTCATCGTGTTCATGGGGAGGCAACGGAATGCTTCGTGTTCATGGGAAGGTAACGGAATGCGTCGTGTTCATCGGGAGGCAACGGAACACGTGGGAGCCAACCGGCTGGGTCGGAACGGAATGTGTCGTTATGTTCATCAGGAGGGCTTGGACGGAACAGGCGATGGAAACGAGGCCTGGCATACCGCAGAACAGAGGAAACGGCCTTGTGTTCGACCCGCCACGTTCGAAACGGGATCCTGTTCATCGGGAGGGGTCTGGCGTACCGCAAAACGGAGGAAACGGACCTTCTACGGTCGAAACGGGGGTCCTGTTGATCGGGAGGGTGTGGCGTACCGCAAGACGGACGAAACGGACTTGTGTTGGAGCGCTACGGTCGAAATGGGGGTCCTGTTCATCGGGAGGGGTGTGGCGTATCACAAAACGGGACTCCACGGGATACTGTTCATCTCTACCGTCGACCTCCTCCAGCCTCCACGGGCTACCGTTGACCTCCTCCAGCCTCCACGGGCTCCTGTTCATCCATCCTCCACCGCGCGCTACTCCACCGGCTACTGTTCAACCACCCCTCCACGGGCACCCCTCCACCATCTACTGTTCATCCAGCCCTCCACGGGGTCGTCCTGTTCATCCAGCCCTCCACACCACGGGGTCCTGTTCATCCAGAGGCAAT
>NC_041383.1:258085647-258095705 GCF_002162155.2 Triticum dicoccoides
AGTAGCAGTAGCGAAGGAATCACTCGATCGGGTTCAGTTAACAGCCATCGATCGATCGCTCGGGTTCAGTAACGCGTAGCCTGCAGTGCAATCGCTCGGGTTCAGTTAGAGCCCAACGCCCTTGCTCGGGTTTAGTTAGAGCCAACGCCTCGCACACACGCGCATACGTGTACGAGAGAAACACGACTCGCTCGGCCTCGACCGCCCATCGTAACCGGGAACTCCCTGAAATTTTCCTCGCCCTCGCTTCTACCACGGTTTTTTCCGTCATGGACGGCCCAAAGAATGTCATGCAGCTGCGTCTCCGGCCCGCCCAAGATGAAAAGCCCATTTTCTGTCATGATTTTTTGTCATAGAAGTAGGAGCCCACCACATCTATGATGATACCGGGTTTTGTCACAATTATCGTCCTAGAAGTGTCATAAGTATGACATATATTTTTTTCATTTGACCCATCTCGGATGTGTCTTTTTTTTGTAGTGCTCCTTACCGGCAAGTCACTTTACTCGTTCCGTAATGCATGATCCCATGACCAACTACTTAGTGACATTGAGCTATGATGATGCATTACCGAGTGGGCCCAGAGATACCTCTCCGTCATACGGAGTGACAAATCCCAGTCTCGATTCGTGCCAACCCAATAGACACTTTCGGAGATACCGGTAGTGCACATTTATAGCCACCCATTTACGTTGTGACGTTTGGTACACCCAAAGCATTCCTACGGCATCCACAAGTTGCACGATCTTATGGTCTAAGGAGATGATACTTGACATTAGAAAACCTTTAGCAAACGAACTACACGATCTTGTGCTATGCTTAGGATTGGGTCTTGTCCATCACATTATTCTCCTAATGATGTGATCCCGTTATCAATGACATCCAATGTCCATAGTCAGGAAACCATGACCATCTGTTGATCAACGAGCTAGTCAACTAGAGGCTCACTAGGGACATGTTGTGGTCTATGTATTCACACATGTATTATGGTTTCCGGTCAATACAATTACAGCATGAATGATAGACAATTATCATGAACAAGGAAATATAATAATAACCATTTTATTATTGCCCCTAGGGCATATTTCTAACAGCGCGAGCTATACATCCATGACACAACCATCGCTCTTAAAGTGAATAATTGCCCTACATCGAAAAAATATCGCCAACCAAGGCAAAGATAAACTGCTCTTTAACAAAAATAATATGTGCTAAAAAGATAAATTTAAATAGATATCACCTAATTTATTAAGGCGACATCTCTGTACGCAGGCCCTTTCTTTAGGTTCCCTTGGCCATTAAAATATTCGGCCCTGCTGCAAAACCTCGGTAATTCCTTGCAATAGCACTTGACCCTCATATATAACAAGGCAGGCCCATGCGGCTTGTAGCGGTACTGGTGGCTTAGAATGCAAGGTAAAACGAGGCCGAAGCGAAGCAAGGCCAGCTTAGGGTGGATTGCAGGCGACTCAGGAGGCGGATGGCAGCTCGAGGCCGGTGACTCAGGCAATGGTGGCCCGCCGCAAAGTGCTGGAACAGCAGCTGCTGCTGCGTAGTGGAAGAAACAGCCGGCAGCTCAGCGTCAGCGGTTCAACGATTTAACACGGAGAGGCTCCAAGGCAAGAGATCGACCTGGCGACGGCTCAGTAATGGAACGAGCCATCTCGAGGCCGCGAGAAGTAGTAGCGGCCAGATGGCGCGGGGCGGAGCCGCCGCCGCGGGCTGAACAGAGCGCAGAGACCGCAGAGACTCGGGGAGGCCGCGGGCGGCTCGCGGCTTGGAGTCACAGCAGAGGCGGAGGCGATTCAACGCCATGGCCAGGGGCACGCACCCGGTGAAGGGAATTGAAAAAGCTAGGGTGGCTTACCCGCGGCGACTCGAGGTCAACTTGGAGCAGAGGAGGTGACAATAGGTTAAGGCAGTGGCTCGAAGCCGCGGAGCGGGAATGCCGGGCCACGCCAGATGCAGGTGGAGAGGAAGCTCACCGCTGTGGGACAGAACAGCAGTAATGACTCGACGGGTTGGCTGCCGATTTTACAACAACGCCATCGCTTGGTTCACGGGTTTCTTCAACATCAAGGAGCAAACAGGGCTGCATGCACATACACGCGTACGCGGGGTAACAACAGAGGCAAACGGGGATGGAGTTCGGTGCAGCAGGCAGTGAGGCGCCAGGCTTCACAGGCGCGTGGAAGCGGTAGCGTGCTACCCGTCCGTCGCGGGACGCGGAGCAGAGAGAGCAGCTCGCGGCCACTGGAGTATACTGTGGCCGAAGCGGCGTCAGGCTATGGCAACTTTGGAGGCGGCGGCTCAGAGGGCCCCGGTGAGTCCATGATGGAGGGGCGGACGACCGCTCAAGGTGAGGCTGTGGATGGCGAGGAAGAGACGGCTTGTAGCAGAGGCGCGGTGGTAGGCAGCTCAGAATGCAAGGCTCGGCGGCTCGCAGTGTGTCAAGTGGAAAGACGAGCTAGCAACGGCCTTCGGACGGCGGCGGCGGCTGTCGGAGCGAAGCGGAGGCGGAGTGGAGAAGGTACGGCCAACGCGAGGTTGGAAATGACTCGGAGTCAGCAACGCATGCACCCATGACCAAATCCTCCTCCAATTTGTTGTTGGTTTGACTTTTCTTCTTATGCTGATGGATCAATGGATGGATCACTTTATACAAATAGTAGCAACAGAGTAGTATTGCCTTCTTGGACCATGATTTGTTTGATCATCTATGAAGCATTGACGTACACGCCATATATACCATTGCAAATTTGAATCCTCCTTGGTAAGTACTGTAAAGAACATCTGATCACATAATGCGCAAGAACTGCAGTCACAGGCACCACGGCAGTCGCGGACGCGACAACAACGACCGGCGGCTCGGCGCAAAACTGAACGAGGGGTGGCCTAACTCGGCAGCGGAGGTACTGACACCGGCCAGATCGAGGCTGGGCCGCGGCTGGGACGGCTCAAGGTCGTCTGGGCAAAGCAAGTCGCAGCGGAGATGAGCGACTTGACATGCGGTCTGCACCGAGGCGGCTTGACGCGAGGCACAGTGGCAGGAGCAGCCAAGCGACGCGTGGCAGCAGTAGCGGGTCGACTCGGAGCGATACGGGATCGAATCTAAGTCAGAAGTAGGGGCGGTTTAACACCTGGCGGCGGCTCAGTGGAAATGGCAGGGCTGACGGAGTTGAGTGACCTTGCTGTGGAGGCGGGCCGGTGCCCAGCACAGTGGCTCATCGCAGGATTACAGCTAAGGCGGAGGTGACACGTAAGACCCGGACGGCGGATCACGGCAAGGACGGCTTTGACGCGGTCGGCGGGTGAGGCCGCAGACGCAGCTGATGTGGTGAATTCGGATCGGGGCCGTTCTGGGTCTTGAACTCCCTTTAACCCAATTTGCCTTTGCTTTAGACTAGATTGATCTTGCAGCGGTCAATCCAATCTGCCTTTCTGATTCAAAGCAGCTGATGACTTCTAGCTTCCTTCGGTAGACACATGCAGGTAGAATCTATGGCGACTTAACAGCCAACCCAGATTTGATAAGAAATTGTAGAGATCATCCATGGCGACTTGACAATAATGTTTTCTTGATCTCAACTAATGAGGTTTAGATTTGATACAAATCCTTCCATGCCGGCTCTTCTTCATCCTGAATTTACAAACTTCTCAATCCCAGTGAAAGATCCCTTCAAGAACTCAACACCACCGTGTGCAGCCCCGTGGTGGGCGCCAACTGTCGTGGAATTGTCACGGTAGATGTCCTAGTGTGAGGACTTGTCATGAGGCCAACACAACTAGGTAGTAGCTTGAATGGGGTTGGTCGGAATCGAGAGACGCAAGGAGATCGTCTAAGTGAGTTCACACACGAGACAAGGGTTTAGACAGCTTCGGGGCCCTGGAAACATCATCCTGTAACAACCCTACATGATGTTTGTGGCTAGGTCTCATTATCATCATGAGGGAGTCACCGTATCTCCGGCTCTCCTGGTTGTGTCTAGCCTTAAGATTATTTTCGCTTCTTACTCGTCCCTCTTGGGGTGCCCCGGCCCTCCTTATATAAGTTGAAGGGGCGGGTTACATGTAGAGTCCAACTCGGATCAGGACTTAAACTATTCTGACTTCTCATCATGGGCTTCTCTCCATTGGCTTCTTAATGTCTTGGGCTTCTTAAACCCAGGCGACTCTGTCTGTCGGGTTATGACTATCTATCGGCTTACCATCTAGCTTACAATCTGACTTATAATCTGGCTTATAATCTGTCTACCGGCTTACTATCTGGCTATAACTGTCCGCCGGCTTACTATCTGGCTTATAATCTGTCTGTCGGCTTATCATCTAGCTTATAACTATCCACTGGCTTACCACTGTCTACTGGCTTACCACTGTATACTGGCTTACCATTTTCTGTCGGCTTACCAATGGGTCACCAGGGTCGACTGGGTCATCAGTGAGTCGTCGGTCCTCGGGCGGTTTACCAATGAAATACCAAGTCCCAGCCGGGTCATAACTCCGATCGGGTAATACCGCGGGGTATATCCCCGACACATGGCAATATATCTCGGAATGGCCATGGAAAAGCCATAATAGGTAGGTATGGTGGCTGTTTTGAGGAAGGTATAATAAGGCTTATGTGTGATAGAGCATATCATATCACGGGGTCTGGATGCACCTGCGAAGTTTGCACCACGTCTCAATGTGAGAAAGGGCAATGCACGGTACCGTAGAGGCTAGCAAATTGCGGAAAGGTAAGAGTGCGTATAATCCATGGACTCACATTAGTCATAAAGAACTCATATAGTTATTGCAAAAGTTTATTATCCCTCGAAGCAAAGTATTACTACGCATGCCCCTAGGGGGATAGATTGGTAGGAAAAGACCATCGCTCGTCCTCGACCGCCACTCATAAGGAAGACAATCAATAATAAATCATGCTCCAACTTTGTAGCATAGTGAGAGACTATACGTGCATGCTTCGGAAATCACAAACCTTAACACCAATATTCTTACTAACCACAACCGTTTACTAGTACCTCCCACATATTCCATCTCTATATCACAAAACTATTGCAAGGAATCAAACAGTGATCCATAAGTTTTATGTAGGATTTTATGACTAACCATGCAATTGACCAATTCCTGTTGACTCTCTAAATGAATATAAGTGAAGCATGAGAGTTTAATTATTTCTACAAAAGACCATGCTCTAATAAATATAAGTGAAGTAAAAGAGCATTCTTCAAACAACGGTTTTCTATGTGAAGAGAAACAGGCAATCCAAACTTCAAATGATATAAGTGAAGCACATGAAGCATTCTATAAAGCCATACTCAAAAGATATAAGTGAAGTGCAATGAGCATTCTACAAATCAACCATGGACTATCTCATACCAGCATGGTGCATAAAAGAAAAGTGTAAACTAAAAGCAAAAGACGCTCCAAGATTTGCACATATCACATGAACGAAACAAAACCGAGAACATACCGATACTTGTTGAAGAAAGATGGGATGCCTTCGAGGGCATCCCCAAGCTTAGATGCTTGAGTCTCCTTGAATATTTACTTGGGGTGCCTTGGGCATCCCCAAGCTTGAGCTCTTGCCTCTCCTCCTTCTCCTCATACCGAGACCTCCTCGATCCTTCATCACTTCATCCACACAAAACTCAACAGAAAGTTCGGTAAGATCCGTTAGTATAATAAAGCAAATCACTACTCTAAGTACCGTTGCAAACCAATTCATATTTTGTTTTTTCATTGTAGCTACTGTGATATAACTTTTCCATGGCTTATACCACCGATAAAAATCGATAGTTTCATCAAAACAAGCAAAAAATGCATCAAAAACAGAATCTGTCTTAAACAGGACAGTCTGTAGTGATCTGAACATTCACCATACTTCTGGTACTCCAAAAATTCTAAAAAAATTAAAAATTTGTATAGAAAGACAGTGCAAAAAGTTTAAGAACCAATTGACGTTCCAGTAAAAAAAATGTAAAATCGCGCACTACAACCCAAATTTCTGTTTTGCACCGCACAAACCAACAAGCAATCTAAACATCCTAAAGGCAAACCTTGGCACATTATTTTTATAATATAATGGAATTGTACAATGGGATAATTTTTTTTGTTGAGAAGTTTCTGTAATTAAGATTCACAAAGTTTCCGTGAGCATGAACAAAGTTCAAGGAGCTCCCCCACTTCAATAATGCTTATCTCTTTCACTTTCACCTTCCTTTTTGAAAAGTTTTGTGTTCCCATCTATATTTTTTAGTTTTTAAACTTTATAAAATCACTCAACAGAAATAAACAACTCTCTAAACCTTTCAGGTTGTCTCCGTGGCAGCACTTTCTTTAAAGCCATTAAGCTAGGCATAAAGTGCTCAAGTAATGGATCCACCCGGATCCCAAGGTATATCAAAGCCAATTTTAATTAGCAATGATTTGGAATTTATTAGTGAACACAAAGCAACATATATCAAGCAATGACGAAGTCTAACTCTCTTTCTATGCATTGACATGTCATACAAGAACAATTCATGCACATCAAGTAAAGGCCAATACATAGTATAAGAAGTTTCTTGCAATTTTATCGTGTTGGAAACATAGAGAGGTGGAGATATAGTTACTCTCTCATAATAATTGCAAGTAGGAGCAGCAAGCACATGCATATTATATTCATCAAAATCATCATGTGCAACGATAAAAGGCAACCCATCAATATAATCCTTAACAAGAGCAAACTTCTCCGATATAGTGTAGTTGGGAGAACTCAAAAAGATAATAGGACTATCATTTGTGGGTGCAATAGCAACAATTTCATGTTTAACATAAGGAACAATAGCAAGTTCATCTCCATAAGCATCATTCATATTGGCGTCTTGGCCACAAGCATAGCAAGCATCAAGTTCATCAAAAAGGATATTTCAAAAGAATCAACGGGATCATAGCAATTATCATAGCATTCATCCTTTGGTAAGAATGAAGGAACATAAAACAATGTATGAGTTGGAGGGTTACTCTCTTTAGAAGGCGGGCACGGGTGATCAATCCAGTCTTCCTTCGCTTGTTCTTCGCTCTCCTCATCATCTTTTTCATCCAATGAGCTCACAGTTTCATCAATTCCTTCTTCCATAGACTCCTGCAAGATATTAGTCTCTTCTTGCACAGCGGAGACTTTCTCAATAAATGCATCAATATCAGAATTGTATTTATGATTCTCATAGCAATATTTAAGGATAGCAAAATTTTCAGGTCTACAAACTGAATCATCAAAATCTTCAAACTTTTCAAACAAAGATTCAATTTCATAAGCACCCTTAAAAGCAACAAATTCTTCTATTCATTCCACATCATAGTAATCATATATACCTCTAGCATAAGAAGCCAAGGTTTCATTATCATTAAATTCACATGAAAAGGGAAGATGTGGAGCATTCATCCTAGAGCAGCAAGTATAATCATATCTCTGGCATAAATCCCAAGCATATCATTGCAACATTTCAATTTGATCCCATAAAAGTGTTCCTTTTTGAGTCAACGATAATCCCTAAAATATTCACGTTGATCCAACGTTACTCCCATTATCAAGTTGAATGGGGTTTTCTCAGGATTATCAAAGTAGTGCATAATATTTTTCACATAACGAGCATCGAGGGTTTTAGAGGTTCCCCATCTCCATGAGTAGCAAGTGCAACTAATGTTTTTGGTGTTTCATGTTCCATATCCATAACTAAAAATAGAGAGCAACTTAGAACAGGAAATAAAAACTACTTAGTGATAAAGCAAACAAGCACACACGAGAATATTCACCCCACGCTATTGCTCCCCGACAACGGCGCCAGAAAAAGGTCTTGATAACACACAAGTATAGGGGATCAATTTAGCCTCTCTCGATAAGTAATAGTGTCGAACCCAATGAGGAGCTAAAGGTAGAACATATATTCCCTCAAGTTCTATCGACCACAGATACAACTCTACGCACGCTTGACGTTTGCTTTACCGGAAACAAGTATGAAACTATTTGGCAAGAATAAATCTACGAGTACTTTGCGGGCATAAAACTACGAATAAATTGCAAGGTAATAAAAGTGGATAGCTTTTGTCAACAAGAAAGTTATTTATCCCTAGGCAATCGATAACAAGTGCCGGTAATCATTCTTGCAATTTTATATGAGGGAGAGGCATGAGCTAACATACTTTCTCTACTTGGATCATATGCACTTATGATTTGAACTCTAGCAAGCATCCGCTACTACTAAAGATCATTAAGGTCGTGAAACCAAACCATAGCATTAAGTATCAAGTCATCTTTACTCCCATACGACATAACCCACCTACTCGGGTTTAAGTTTTTGTCACTCTCGCAACCCACCATAAGCAAACCATGAACATATTGCAACACCCTACAGCAGGGGCCCCTCATGTTTGCGCGAGACGGAGGGCACCGTAGGACAGCACCATAAATAAAATATACAATCATACCAACCAAGATCATGGAGAAGAGCTGTGGCGGGGGCGCTTAGACGGAGGAAGGGGTGGGGGAGGAAAGAACGACCGCGGCAACCTTTAAGGGAGACGGTGCCGGCGCGATCCAGGACGGACAAGGGGGTTGGGTTTTTTAAAGATCCAGCAAATTGCTGGTTTCCATTAGATTCAGCAGAAAGCAGCGGAAGAAACAACATGGGGAGGATCCGAAGATCAAAGAAAAACAAAAAACAGCAACCCTATTAGCTGCAGAACAACACTACTCTTACAAGGCGGAACACCATCCACCCAAAGCAAGACAACACAGCTCCAACTCCGACGAACAACTACGGAGAACAAAGCAAGGTTGGCGCTACAAAATATTACAGAACGAACCGCCTGCCATCCGTCATCGTATGCCACCGATGCCCCGCACCGCAGCTTCGACTTCATAGCAATAAGCAACCGAGGTATCTTACGGACACGTCAGAGAAGAGCCGACTACCACGACCAATGCCACGCCTCCGACAATGTCCACCACCGTCATCGTTGCCACAGAAGCCAAACCACCCTCATTGCCGGACAGACACGACCAAGCAGCACAAGCGACATCCCCATCTACCACTGGTCCCTCCGTCCGGTAAGGAGCTCCTGGAGCGATGTCCCAAGAGGTGCGACATGCGTCGCCATCATCGTCCGATCCTAGGGGATCATGGGTTTCCCCCGAGCATCCTTATGTAGTGAAGCGAGCAGGAACGCCTTAGCGACGCCTTAAAGAAGGAAGTGGCGCCCGCGGGTGTCACCGTCACTTGCCCCGTCCCAAAAACTGGCGGCAAGGTCTTCACCTGACGCTGCACCTCCAACCACCAACCCGAGCCAGACCACTACCACTACAGTAGCCATATTCAACCATGACTGGTCAGATCCGGTAGCCCGTGCATCAGCTGCAGCCACCCTCGCACGCACCACCGGCCGTGTACCGCCGTCCACACGGCCAGCACGACGCCCAACACCGCCTCGCCCCGGAGCCTCCACTCCGACGACTTCCTACTTGCAGATCCGCGGACACCTGACCACTCTCGCCTCCACCATCAGATCCACTCCCGCGGCTTCGCTCGCTGGGACCAGGAGCCCGCCCGAGACTCAGCATGGTGCCTCCAGTGAGTGCCCTGGCTGGCACCATCAGTGCTGGGTCCGCTGGGACCGCGCCCCCATGGCCGAGGAGAGCAGAGGAGCCGTCTCGACCAGGGGAGGATGCGGCCTGATGGCCCAGATCCAGTCCCCCCAAACATCGATGGAATCACCGAGCGCCGGCCAGGGGCGGCCTTGCCGCCAAGAGGGACACCGCCCCTCGAGCAGCACGCGTCGGCCACCCGCCGCCGGCCTGACGCACGCCACCAGTCCCCTAAAAGCCGCGAGATGTGGGACCAAGGGTCGCCTACCGAGGAAACCGCCCCGCCGCCGCCTTCCCTGGGGCACGCGTGGGCTTCGCCGGCATCCCCTCCGATGGCGGCGTAGCGAGGGAGGAGAGGCGAGGGAGCCCGGCGGCGCGGCTAGGGTTTCCCCCGTGTCGCCAAAGGATGCGACGTGGGGGGGGGGGAAGAAAG
>NC_041383.1:258096271-258110765 GCF_002162155.2 Triticum dicoccoides
GTGCAGGGGGTTGGTTGTGGAGTGGGAGACGACCTTGGAGAGAGGAGCGGTCATGGTGGCGCTGAATGAGGGATGACGGGGAGAGCGGGGAAGGAGCAAATGGTGGCGGCGGCGATGATTTAGGGCTACACGAATCTTGTCAGCACTTTGATGGTGGGACGGGAGGGTGGGTGTGCATCTCGAGGGTGGAGCTCCAGTTGCAGACGGCGTGGAGGTTTTCGGGGAGAGGGTCATACTTTAAGGGGACGAACGACGTTCTTGTGAAGCTTGTCAGCGGGGAAGGGGAAGGAGAAGGAGAAGTAGGTGGCAGCGCCATCACGGATGGGGACTGGTGAAGGAGACGGCGAGGAGGAAAATAGGCGTTGGTCGCAGCCGGCGCCGGCATTGGAGTGGCAGATCGGTTCCATGGTTGGATCGGGTGGGGCGCTGGAGATAGATACTAAGGCCTCCTTTGGTTTAGAGGAATTCCATAGGAATTCTAGAGGATAGAATTTTTATAGGATTTTTTCCTTTAGAGCCCTTTGGTTCATAGGAATGGATTCCTATTCCTACATAGGATTGGTTCCTATCCTTCACATTTCATAGGAAAATAAAAAAGAGCCTAGATTCAATGGAAAAATTCCTTTGGTGTCAACCAAATGACATCTTGTTTCCTATTCCTACTCATAGGATTTGAGATACATGTCATCTCATTTCTTACAAGATTCCTATTCCTATGATAATCCTATTCTATGAACCAAAAGAGGCCTAAGGGGTTTTGACAGGGGCTGGCGAAGGAGACGGCGAGGAGGAGGAGAGGCGTTGGCGACGGACGGCGCCGTCATTGGAGTGGCAGATCGGTTTCATGGTTGGATCGGGTGGGGTGCTGGAGATAGATACTATTTTTTGTGTAGTTGTAGGGAAAGAAAAAGAGTAGAGAGTAGAGATTAGAGAAGAGAGCAGCCAACCTTTTTCCTCAAGCTCGTAACCCTAGCCGGGAGGGCATCCGCACCCCCCCGCAGACGGGCGACATCCTTCTCGTCCAGATCCGCGGCTGTTCCTTTCCGGCTAAGCCACGCCACCCTTGCTTGCTCGCTCGACGCGCGGAATCAGCTAGGATACATTGCGCGATGTGAGTGTTTCTATTTCCTATGTGCTTAATTGCCCCGGACCAGTTGTATGTATTGTTTATCTGTCCATCGCAGTCTACCATCCTCTAATCACAGCAACACTTAAGTTGATATACCAATTTGGATTTGAATTTCTAAGTTACGGAGTAATACCTTTTGAATAACTCTTTGATTTTCGATGTATGCAACACTGTGATTTTGGCAAGCATATTATATCAGATACTGTAACTCTTTGATTTTCGATGTATACAACACTGTGATTTTGGCAAGCATATCATCTCAGATATGCTGTGTTTCAGGACTGCAAAAACCAGTAGGAAGGAGCGAGGCAGCAACAGCGGGCAGCGGCATGGGGCGACCGAAGCTGCGATGAACATGTGGAAAGGTGAGTCATTGATCAATTTATGGGCTTTCTAGCTGCTGATTTTTTCATTGATTTCTTGTACATGTTAGTTGCATGCTCGAATTAATTGCTGGAGTACTGAAGATCTGGTTGTTTATCATGCATGTTCTTTCATTAGTTCGGAAAGCTGCTTTAAAGGAGGCTCATGCTGCGGAACAGTCCTTCAGGGAAAAAGAACCTGACCAACATGTTACTCCATTCGAACCGACAAAATTTGGTGGCTGCGTCCAGGAAATTTCGGATTCGCATTTCAGGCACAGTGTTGTCTCAATTTCTCTGCTTGCGGGTGATTATTCTGCTTTGTATAAGCTCTTGGATTCTCTCCAAATTCATATTCGTTCGTCTTACTGATTTTAATCATGATCTTTGTGCAGGAGACACGATAGTATTCTCATGCTCGGGAACAGCCGTACGACACTGGAACAATATAATACAAGAACCCCATACAGTATTTGTGACTACCTCACGTTTGGTGGTGGAATTTGAGAATAAGAGAACCAGGGATGATAATTTTGTGGTTAGTGCAACTCACTGTTTTCCTCTGCTGTGATCGTGATTGATCATTCTGTGATGTTGTACTGAGGGTTTCCTCACTACAGGTTCAAGTCTGTCGTCCTGATGGTACAACTATCCCTGGGTTCTTGGGATTGTGGGATGAAAAAATGGAAATTGCTATTGTCACGGCCTTCAACAGCCGACTCGTCTACCCTGTGGATACATGTGGCCCTCTGGATCTGCACCGAGACGCAGACAAGCTTAATCTATTTGCAGCTGGCCGTCACTTCGATGGCACTTTGATGAGCATAAGATGCAATGATCCTCGTTTCAAAGATGGCCTTTGGTTTTGCGAATGTAGTATCACAGAGGTATACTCTTGATATTTGTCTGAAATTCTTGCATGTTATGTGTGAATGTTTCCTTTGCAATCCCTGTCTCTTTTGCTAGGCTGGACTTGGAGGGCCAGTTATACTATTTAATGGTGGTGAAGGATGCTTTGCTGGGGTGATAACTAAATTGTGTCAAGGCGGTTTCTTGTTCGTACCAACTCAGTTACTTCATGAACGGTTGCAGCAATTTGAGATGCCCAGGTATATCTTCTGGGCAAGTCAAGTACTCACTCGTCCTGAATTACTTGTCTTGGATTTTTCTAGATACGGATGTACCTATGTATCTAGACACGTTTTAGTGTTAGGTACATCTGTATCTAGACAACTCTACGACAACAATAAAGCCTTTAGTCCCAAACAAGTTGGGGTAGGCTCGTATCTAGACAAATCTAAGACAACTAATTTGGGAAATATTATCCACTAGTGCAATGGCCGTGCGTTAGGTTAGGTCACTGTCTTAGGAGATCGTCGATAGATGTTGGTATTCGGCAGCCCTCTCACGGTTCACGATTAAAAAGAGAATGAGAATACAATTTGAGATCACGCGGCAGGCGCAAGAGAATCTTAAGGGATCATAGTAGGTCAATTCCAAGAATTTAAGTGAGCTAGCAACAAAGCCTTCTCCAAGAATTTTGAGATAGTCTCATCTCTGCATTTTCCATTTGTGCCTTTTACAAGAGTTTCGATCTCACATGAAGCAAAAGTACATTTTGTTCATTTTACTTCTTATGGGAGGTTGCTAGTCCACATGTGGATAGGAGTGCATTTGTTTATTTATGAAGGTTGTTTGTCCCACATGTGAACTGACCACCAACTCCAACCTTTATAGGTAGGAAAGATATCTTCACCAGTTGCCTTACTTATCCCCGATTTGCTTATCTATAGAAGTTCCAAATACCCCTCCTGTTCCACTTGAATTTAGTGTTCTTGCTTCAATGTCGGAGCTTGTGTGTTTCTCTGAATGAAGAAGAACCTGAGCATGTCTATCAGTTGGGGAATCAAGAACAATGCCACTCATTTTTTTGACATCTCAATCCTCGTCTTTTGCTAATTATTTATAAGCTGATATTCAAGTCTTTTTGTATACGTGTTTCCTTTCGTACAGTTTGGTGTATATCTACTTCATTTGATTGTAGTAAACATGTTTTATTGCAGTAACACTACCCAGTTCCGTGAATATTCTTTGCCTCAGGGTGCATCCTGCGTTGTCCCTTCAGGTTTGAATTATCTTGCAAGTCATCATTCTTTGTGAATGCTGTCTTAGTATAACCTTACACTTATCAATCACATTATTGCATCAGGATTTAAGGTCAGGTCTAAGATGCTAGAGTCTTTGGGCTACCCCCTACCACCACCACTGGTGTTTGAGTGTAAGTCGTATTCGTATATTGCTGACTTCTCCCTTGTGCACTTCTGTATTTCTAATTTCTGTACTTGTTTCCTAATTAACCAGCCAATGGGCGATTAATTGGTACGTTTGAAGAAAGGTTTGGTGAACTTCATGTCTGGAAAGGATACCGTTTAGACATCTACGCCAACTATGAGAAGCCTCTCTGGAAGCAGCTTGGAAAAAAAGTTGTTGAGCGTGTTTCTAAAAGTGTTGTCTCAGTTGCTTCATTCAATGGTAACAACGTGAGGTGTTTTGCTTGCACAGGCTTGCTTATAACTATTGAGCACCGCATGTTTGTCCTTACTGCGGCCAGTTTGGTTAGAACTGGTGATGCTAAAAACAACATTGATCTGAACTTGATGGTTAGTTGTTGATCCTAATCAGTTTTCTTCGCCTTTTAAGTTTGATGATGGTTAATTAGTTGAGCTTTATGAACTCTATTTGTTGCAGATTAAGGTGTTTCTACCGCCAGAACAATCGGTGGTGGGGAAATTGGAATTTTACCATCAAGATTACAACATTGCCGTTCTCAGTCTCGAGGATAATCTCACTGATGTTTGTCCACAAGATATCTTCGTAGCCACAAGGTTATCTAAATCTGAGGTGGTTGCTATTGGGCGTACAACTAAAGATAATGGTGGGTTATTGATGGCCTCAAAGGGTAACAGGAAGTCTATAATAAGTTCAAGAAACAAGGATTCGGGTTCAGAACTTGATTGCAAAGATCTCAAGTTCTCAACTTGTCAAATCAAGAAGGTACAGTTTTTTTTTTCTTGGCATTTTTTACGTGGTACCTGTGTAGATAGTTAATATACTTGAGTTGTATCTTCAGTTTATTTGATAATACTGAGCTGCTAGATTTACTACGGCTGCTTCTCCATGTAACTGTATGTGCATTATTTTTGTATTAGGTTGGGATTGGAGGGCCCCTTATTTGTCTTGATGATGGGAGTTTTGTTGGCATGAACTTCTATGATGAAAGTGGAACGACTCCTTATCTGCCAAGGAGCAATATTGTAAAAGTTTTAAAGAGAGGGAATAATCTTCTGTCACAAGGGTATAATTTTTTTCTTTCTCTTGATGCTGATTAGTAGACATGTGTATCCAACAAACTTTCATTGACAAATATATGTTGGACAACAGAAAATTGCTCCCTCCCATTAGCCTTGACACGAAGAGAGGTGGTAATGCTGCAGAGAGGATCCGGTATAGCTATCTATTTCTTAATGTCACTTGTTTGTGGTAGCATATACTGTTTATTCGGCAGTGAACATATATTGAAAAGATAATATTGGATGGCAGGTGGACTGTACCCAAGCCATATTGGTTTATTGCTGGTCAAGTTGATGTTCTAGGCCATCTTGTTGGTAAAGTTCCCATGTAGACGTCAAGCTGCTGTTGGAGTGCTCCATATGAATATATTCCATTTTATCCCTCGCAGACATTATATAATTTAAGAGGCTGGTGCTAGTTATGTTTTGTCAAAAATGTTTATTTATGGTATTTGTTTAGTATGTCTTATCACTGTCAAGTATCTAATCATGCAAGGAAGTGTTGGATCTGTATTTTCTATGATATATGAGTTTGTTTTATGCTACCTCAGATCTGGAAAATCGTAATTCTTTGCAAAAAAAAAAGTTTATCACCGCTGTTATAAGAGCATCTCCAACATCCACTACTAGTTGATACATCATTTGAGTGTCATGGGGGCTTAGTAGGAGAGATGGGGGATAAGTTTTGCCATCTTCTCCTCAGCTGTTCTGTGCAATCAGGTTCATATTTGGTGTTGCTGCTGATAAGCCCCGGCGTCCAACCAACAATAATACAACAGAATTGCTAATTTTCAGTCGGATGAAATCAATTTACTTTCATTTGTTTTTTTGTCCATCTGATCTCTGTGTTGAGATTCGTGCAATTCTGTTTCTTCCAGCTCTCTGGTTGTTTGGTTCTTACCGGGTCCGTAAACTTTTCAAGGAGACCCGTCAATTTTGTGCGTCGCGTCTCCTGATATGAGTACCTACTAGGAAATATGCCCGTGCGTTGCTACGGGATGTATAGGCAATGGTTGAAAAGAGAGGGTGGTACACGGATGACTTCCACCGAGTGCATTTTTTCTCTGACTTTGAAGCACATTCTTCAAGAGTTCAGTTACTAATTCAAAGGATTTTCGAAGTAAGAGCACACATTGTAGATTAGACCGTCAATATATAGTAAATATATAATGACCACAGTAAAAATGTCTTATACTTCGCCTAGTGTCGAAGCATGTTGTGTGTGTGCTCACTGTGAAGTCCTTGTCGCATGGATGTATAGCTTCTTATATTGTCGTGATATATGCAGGATTTCTCCATCGCAGTTCAATCTTTGATTAGCGTGTTGCGCCTCAATTGTTGGTTCTTTTGTTCTGGTTGCATATTTTTGTCTTTCTGCCTTTCCCATGCACACTTTTTTATCATCTGTGTTGGCTTCATGTTTGCATTTTTTTTTGTGTGTATTTTTTTTCCGGGTCATATCTTTAGTTCTTTTGCTTAGTGGATAGGCTTCACATCACCTTTTCAGTTTTTCCTGTTTGTCTTCATTAGTCATTCATGCATACCGCTTTTTATCTCTTTTTCTTCTTCGTTCTTTGCCATCTCCGTGACTCGAGATTGCCATCCAAATTACTTTCTTGCATGAGAGTTTTGGATACTATATGAATCTGTTGTTGATTAAAAAACTGATATAAAATCTGCATCATAAATAGAGCATATGTAGTTACTTATAAATAAATCTAATTACGCTGGATATAAGCATCGGAATATATGTGTTGTTTGCATGCTAGAGTATTGTGTTTTTCCTTGAAGCAATTTAGATAGCAGAAAAATAATATTAAAGTAAGAGCATTGCTATATACATCATGTTTTTCGTCCGACTTCACTACGAAGTTCTAGATAAGTATGTCGATGTCTAGTGACAAAGCATACCAGACCGGCATATTAATCATTGCTCGAACATCAAATAATAAAAACGTCGTATATGTAATACTTCAAAAGTAATTTTACATGGATGCAATTGTTTTTGTTTCTCCATAGCATCAATGTTTTGGTCAAAAGGATGTATAAGTTGGTTGCATTGTTCCTCCATACCACCTTCAACATGACCATATTCAAGGACATCAAGCATGTCATTTTCTTCCTGATCCGGAACAACAACCTTATTGAGAACAATTAAAGACTTTGTGGTCATGATATGTAAATACCTATATTTTACTATACACTCGTATAAACCGAAATCAGCAACGCCCTGAGATAATTTATGTATGTACTTTATTGGACGTCTAGGCATACATGTTGCTGCAGTGTGTGACCCGAGCTATTTAGTCAATAAAAGTATGTCAAAAAACGCAAGCAGATACAAATCCAACTTCAAAGAAAATGTAGAACCAAAGCAGCAATCGTGTGCATGTAGATTCGGGAAGAAAGAAAATGCATGCACAGCCAAGCGGTTTGATGGGTAAAGGAGCGTGTCCCTCCTAGTCAATTCTTATTTCTTTAATCTATCTATAGTTATTTATATTATCAAATCTAGCTAATCTTTATTCGGTGAATGCTCCCGTGTCCAGCCCGCAACACATTATCCAGCTGTGGCTAAAAAAACAAAAGACAACAAAACGTGTTGTCACATCCGGAGATCCCACAAAGCAAAATCCAAACTTACTCTCGAGAAGTCCGTCCTCTCGTGACGGTTTCGTGCCGCTTCTGGCGTGTTCTTGGCGCTTCCATAGCAGTTCAGCGTCGGCAGCTCTTGCCGCCAGGGTCTGATCCAATTCCACAAAATCTCGAACCTAAATCTAGTTCCTCTCGTTTTCCACCAAAAAGAGAAGAGATCCAGTCTAGTTTTCCACAGCTCAGAAAGAGTAGCCAGGCAGTCTTGGGGGCACCTCTGTCACCAGATCGGAGGAGGCTTATTCGAGGAGGCAGAGGTGGAGGGACACCGCGTCAGTGCAAGGTGTCCGGGGCGGCCCTACCCAAGGTAAATCAGGTGTGTGAGGAGGCAGAAAGAAGTTCTGAAGGAGGAGGGGCGCTGTGTTGGGGTCCCTGCGGCTGGCGGTTACAATGGGAAGTGAAATACTACAAGCTTTGGGTGGAGTGGAAGGAAAACTAAAAGGATTGAAGCTCTCAGAGGCAGAGAAGAAAGTGATTAAAATCGGAAAGAAGAGCGGAAATCACTTGAGAGTGGGAAAGCTCCAAGCAGTGGGGAAGCTTTTGTCGGACAGACCGGCGAAATCTGAACATTTGGGGAGGACATTAGCAGGAGTCTGGTGCCCCTTCTATGGATTGGAGTGCAAGGATCTTGGTAAGAATCGTTTCTTGTTTTCTTTTCGTGAAGAGAAGGGAAAAATGAAGGCAGTAGAAAATGGACCATGGTTTTTCAATAAAAGCTTGCTGGTGATGGAAGATTTTGCACCCAATAAAACCATAGATGAATATCAATTTAAGACCATACCGATATGGGTAAGGGTGTATGGTATTCCGATGGGGATGATGGATAGAGAAACAGGGGTTTTAATTGGGGAACAGATCGGTGAAGTCTTGGATATGGAGGTGGATGATAATGGTTTTGCATTTGGGCAATTTATGAGGATCAAAGTAAGAATGGACATCACTATACCACTGATGAGAAGGATCACTATTGAGGGTGAGGAGGAAGATGAGCAGTACCAGAAGAAGGGATTAATGGGAGAAGGGTGTAATGAAGAAAAGAATGAGGAGGAAGAGCAGAAGAAAGTGGTTTCATTTGAATACGAACATTTACCAGACTTCTGCTACAATTGTGGGATCATTGGTCATAGTGAAAAAAATTGCACAACGAAAACAGAACATGAAGGTAGTCGACAGTATGGTCCATGGTTGCGTGCAGCAACCTATAAATGGAGTTCCAGTGATGAGAAGAGCAGAGAATCAAGTGAGAAAGGTGATTTCTGTAAAGGTAACAACGTGGGAAGCAAGGGCAGTAGGCAGGGAAGGGTTGGTCCATCATGGAAAGAGATTCCACCAAGCGGGCGAGCTGACAACAGAAAAAAAGAGATGAGAAGGAAATTACAAGCCCCTTAAAAATAACAAATGAAGAGCAAACAAAGACAACAGGGAGTAAAAAACTGGTTTTTGAGGAAGAACAACAGAACGCTCATGTGAAGGGAGAAGAAAACGGGAAGGATAAGCACATGGAGAATAAGGAGGAGAACCTAGAGGGACCAACAAAGAAACCAGAAAGAGCGGTCTCGACCTGGGACGACATGGAACCTGAATATGTTTTCCTGAATTTAGGCTTAAAAAAGTTGAGAAGCACTTTCAAGCGCAGAGAGCGGCAAGAAGGAGTGAAAACTCAAAAACTGTTGGTGCCGCCACCAAAGAAAAGAGGGGTAGACCTCATGGAGATTGATGAGGAATATGAGTCGGCGAAAAAAGTAAGGATGGAGGAGAAGAAAACAGATGGAGTGTTAGGAGAAGAAGTCTTTAACAAAGATGATTCAGACAAGGAAGCTGGGTTGCCACGACAGCCCGGCGGGAGAAAATGAAGCTTATCGCCTGGAACTGCCTCTAACAAGCATCACATTTTTATCAAGTGCTTTATGTTGTGACTCAAGGATCAAACCCATTCACGACAAATTCCAGAGGGGGAGAGAGAAATTACATTTTTATCGAGCCCTTCTTGGAAATTGACGTCAAAGGGGGAGAGAGAGATCACATCAAAGCTTATCATTTTAGAGAGAGTATCACCTTCTTAGTGGGAGAGAGATCCTTCAGGGAGAGAGAGAGAGAGAGATCTTCAAGGGAAGAGAATACTAGTAGAAAGTATTTCTCAAGGATCCCAGATGCTTAGTGTTCAAGAGGAGAGATGCCACATGTCTTCTTGAGGGAAAAGACATGTTCATATGTGCTTATTTGCATTAGTTTGCATTAGCTCTGTTCATTTATATCTTTCAGCTCTGATTTTCTGTCCCCTATCTTCTCCCAGTATCCCATGCTAGATTCAGGGGGAGCAAGACATCCAAGGGAAAGAAATCATTCAAATTCATTGCATATCTTTATTCTTGGGGACATGTCTAATCAAATGTGGTACTTAGTACTCACTCTCTACATGTCATCCCAGTCTTGGTATTCTTGTGGTTTCTTCTGTTTGCTCTGGCTAGTAGATGTATCTGTGTTATCTAACCTTGTTTACACAGGTTCATTCCATCCTAAGCCTACTCAAGACTACAAGATAAGTATATGCATCACAATCATGTGTATGAGGAATTCTTGCTGATGTACATACTGTTTGCAAGAAGGACTCATGGGCATGAAGGTATTTCCTTTAATACTTTTTGCTTAGATGCATATGGCCAAGATACATGTAACACATTGCTTGCTCTATCATGGTTATGCTCTCACATACTTCTATATGTCATATTCACATGATTGCATACATGTAGGGGGAGCCTATGCTCGTTACATGTCTTTCCAAAGCTTTACTTGCTATTCTTTATATCCTTATCTAAAGCTTTGATGTATGTTGTCATCAATTACCAAAAAGGGGAGATTGAAAGTACAAGTGCTCCCTAGGTGGTTTTGGTAATTAATGTCAACATATCTTTTGTTGGACTAACACTTTTATCTAGTATATTTCAGACAAGTTCAACATTGAAGTGGCATGGACTAAAGGATGTGGGAACTCCTTCAAGATGCTAAGGACAAAGGATTGGCTCAAGCTTCAAGCTCAAGATTCTTCATTTTACATTTTAGTGATCCAAGACCACATTGAGTCTATAGGAAAAGCCAATACTATCAAGGAGGGATGAGGTGTTGCTTAATGAGCCTCTTGCTTCATGTGCTTAGTGATATGCTCCAAAACCCTCAGCTACTTTCTCACTTCCACAAATGACCTAAACCCAAAGCCAAATCGGTTTTATGCAAACACTATTTGCTTTTATTACTATTTGCTCCAAAACCCAAAGCCACAACGAAGGGACTTTTATGCAAAAATGCCGACGACGTATGACCAGAAACACTATTTGCATTATTATATATATATATATATATATATATATATATATATATATATATATATATATATATATATATATATATATATGACAAATGTTTTCTACAAGCAGTGGTAGTTACCATCACTTGCGTTTTGTATGTTGTATGTAGTATCTGTCGAAACCGAGAATATGTACGTGTCGTATGTAGTATATAACAATGATTAGGTAGTATATATACAAATTTTTAGGTAGTATGTACCATTTTTCGAGTATGCTCTTTTTTACGTACAAATATGTACGTATTTCACAAATATAACAAAAACTATGGGCTCATATGCAATTTTTTCATGTAACTTGTTTTGAAATATCTTAGATATAATATATGAACATATTTAAAATAATAAAATAATATATATAGTACCACATGCTAGTATATGAGACATGTGGGATAACTACCACCGGGTGGTAGGATGGATTTTCCATATATATATATATATATATATATATATATATATATATATATATATATATTGCCCGTGCGTTGCAACGGATATGAAATAAATCTGAGGGTGTGGTATTCGCATAAGGATTCACTTTATTAAGACCTCATTGTATTCCAAAAGCTCGTAATTTCTTCTCTGCTAACTAAACCTACTACTTCAACTCGCTCTAAAGAACTTGAATTATGTGTAATAAGATGTTGATATTCAATAATCATGTCTAAAAATATTACAGAAATTTAAACATTTATCAATCAGTGGCTACTCCTTCGGTGCAAAAGTAATTGTACATCTTGTAGCAGCTTCAAAGAGATCATAGTATATTAATTTCTATATCTCGCAATCTCAGCTGTTGCGAGGGGTGAAACAGGACGCGAGGAAGGTGCATCGTTGTTGCAATTTCTCTACTATTTATCCCTCCCTATCTTACCAACGACATCAATGACATTGAAAGTTGAGGATATCTTGATGGTCAGCAAGTATCAGTGTGCCTCAAATATCTTGTTTAACAAATAGTTGTTTCAACATTTCATCCACTCTTAGTTACTCCGTTCCTAAATATAAGTCTTTGTAAAATTCTACTATAGACTATATACAAAGCAAAATGAAGGAATATACACTTTAAAATACATCTATATACATTCATACATGGTCCACAGTAACTTTACAAAGACTTGTTTTTAAGAACAGAGGCATCTAATGCAAAAACAACAGCAAGTAACAACAAACAAACAACAGTCCTACAACAGCAAGTAATTATAATTGGTGTTCATCGGAATTTCTTTAATCAGTGCACGCATAGCCATCCACCAGCTCCCAGCTCGATGCAATTTTGTTTCATAGTGTTTTTTGAACCGACTGATTTTTGTTTTGGATTAAGTGCACCGCGAACCATCCCGCTGGATCATGATGGCTCTCGACTCGCGCACGCGTCAACTGGGTGTTACGTACGTGCTTCATGGGACCCACCAACCGCCCCAAACACATCCACTTTTTGAGTAAAATGCATCCGTGGTCATTGAACTTGTGTCAAAGGTCCACTTTGGTCACTGTATTTAAGAATACGGTCAGTACGGTCATTATATATGATTTAAGGTGATTATACGATCACTGACTCAGTGTATAGCTCCGTATTTTACTCTGTTGACTGGTCAAACATAATAGCGCCCTCTCTCTACCTTATGTAGGCCCCGTCAGTCAGTGAAAAAACGCTATGCGTTGCAGGAGAATCGAACCAGCGAGCATCTGCTAAGCCCACGTACGCTAACAGCTGTGCCCACACAACTTCGTTTTAATTTCTCAATAAAAAAAACACCTTCGCACGGAACACGCACACAAAACACTTGAAAGCATATTGAATTAACACATACACAACACACTTAAACGCATGCACGCAACACTTTCGCAAGTTCGTTGGGCTACTTAGACAACATGAGGTCGGGTGCGACGTCGTATTGTCGCAGTTCTTCGTCGGCATCGCCATGCTCCTGGTGATGCACGTCCTGGACGCCATCGCCGTCATGGGTATCATTCACGTGTCGTCGTTGGCAAGCCGAACGCTGCAGGGCAAGGCCTAGATGTGTGAACCTTTGCCGTGCTCATCATGGTATTCATGTTGTCGAACTAAGGCCTGTGCGGCTGCGCGTGCATGCCGGTGAACGGGAACATGGCCATGTTCAAGTGAGCACACCGGTGTCAGCTGCTTGTGCCCGAGACGCTGGTCGAGAATGCAAGACGAGATGGCACGAGAGAGACTGCAAGTGCAACTATATTCATCTGGATTCATTCACCGGTTCAACTGTATTTACTATTCACCATCGTCGCACGAGAGAGAATGTACATGGATGACAAGCACATAGGTGCGGCCACTACGCTAACAACCTCCGTATCTACCTCATCTAGATAAGCTCATGCAATCATGTACATGAGACTGGGTCTAGTTGTTACATACAGTTTCTCTAAAAAAAGGTCTAGTGGTTACAGGGAGAGAGCTACGAGAATGAATCTCACGCTGGTGCAGCCGGTCTTCTAGGGGCATTCCAACAGAGAACACACTATTCCTCGTTGTTGGCTGCGTGCATAAGCCTGCACGTGGAGCTCAAGAAGTGAAGAAGAGCATACTGGTACCTGCTTCCAGCGTGGAGCTGCTGTTGGCCCGGTCTGTATCGCCAAGTATTTTTCGACGACACGTGACGAACGACGCGGAATGACACTGATACGCCGAGAGGTACCGTATAATGCAAAGCTAACTTGTAGTACTAGCAAGTCTGCTCCCGATCGATCGTTTCACAGGCAATACAAAAACACGCACACCCGTACACAACGGCGAGCCGTCGGAAGACAAACGCACGCACGATTGCTTCGCGTCTCGATGCAAAAAAATTCAAGGGGATATAGGAGTATATATACTAGCTCTAACGGCTGCGCAATGCATGCGGCTATGGTGGCCGGGCGCTCGTCGGAGTGCAGGTGGTGACGGCGTGCAGCATGGAGTGAAGCGGCGCGTCCTGGGGATGCGTCTCCGTGGGAGAAGACGGCAAACGTCCTACATACGTACGTGAGATAAATACACTGAGAGTCATTTAAGTTGAGTCAAAAGCACAATACAGTTATTGGACTTGAGAATACGGTCGTTACGGTCACTATATACGTAAAGTGATGATTATACGGTCACTAAGTCACCGTAGAGCAATGTATAGCAATCTGTTGACCGGTCACTGAGTCACCCGCGCCTCGGGCTTGCGGCTTGCGCTCTGTAGCCAGTAGAGCGAACCGAACCAGATGGCCAGAGTGCATGCGCCAGGCCTTTTATATACAACAACTATCCACGCAATGCACAGGGCCGTGCTTGAAACTAAAAAAAGCGCGCGCGCGCACACACGGTGCGCACACATATATATATATATATATATATATATATATATATATATATATATATATATATTGAAAATTACTTTCATTGTATCTAATTTATGTAACTGTACCCCGAAAAAGTGATACATTTTTCCTGCAACTTTTAACAAGTGTTTGCATCTTTTGCTAGAAAAGTTCATGCATTTTTTAAGTGTTTGTATATATTTTATAAAACTTATTAGTGTAACTGTATATTAAAAATGCATCAAATATTTATTAGAAAACACTACTTTACACAGAAATTCCTATAAAAGTAACACTACTTTACATCACATGAGTATTTCTA